>NC_136072.1:304325057-304925057 GCF_964261635.1 Lissotriton helveticus | reverse complement strand
AAACACAAATTGAGATTTGATTTTTTTATTGAGCTGTTGATTTTCACAATAAAACAGACTCCATAGTATAGATCTGGTAACCCTTTATATAAATCAAAACTTTTTGTATTGCTTATAATAAATGTACTAACAGTGGACTTTTCCATCTGCAGATTATACTGAATGACCAGCAGTGGCAGTGTTTCACAGCAGAGTTTCTCTGAATTGCCGAGACTGAAGCAAAAAAAAAAAAGGAAGTCTTCTGGCATAGTGCATCATTTTACCAATTTACGTGGTAAGTAAAACGCCCAATCATTCTTTTGGGCATTAAAAAGATGTTCATAGCAACGGAATGTCCTCACTACTTTATAGTGGAAACCTGTGCCTGAATATCATTTCTGTCAAGAAAGAAGTAATATGGATCACATTATGTTGGTCATGATAGTTAATAAAAGACTGACTGACTCGAACTCTACTAAAACCTGCTTTAGATCCTGGTGATAGCAATGTTCCATTCGAGGAAATTGCTGCCTTTGAGGCTGAAATGCACCATCTCACGTATGAAAAATAGTGTTACATTCTCACGGTAGGAAGCTCATTTAACCTCTTCTCCTGCACTCTGTATGTTGGGCTCTGATACTCAAGATGGATTTTTGTTAAGGATAATCTGTCTTTGTACCCCCATCCCACTTTCAAAAAGGACACAGAGCTTTGACTGTTTCAGATTCCTTTACCATTCCCCCTCCTACGTGGCTGGCAGTCATGAATACGGATAGTAACCTACTGCATAACTTCTGATATCTCATCCTCCTGTGTGGTCAGCTTCCACAAGGACAATTGGTCCAGGGGGGCCTGACATCATAAAGCTAAAGCAAGAAGTTGTCTGACATGTGGTGCCATTCTGTTGCCTAGCAGTCTGACATCATAAAGCTAAAGCAAGATGCTTTCTGACATGAGAGCCACTCTGTTGCCTAACAAAGAGTAGGATACATTTATCTTGGTAATGATATGAGTTGCCGGGTAGACAGGATGCCCAACTGAAAGTGTTGATGGTAAGATGAAAGAAATTAGGACTTTATTTAGACTTCTATATTTGTATGAACGCAAGTTTGAGCATAAGAGTCTCAACTTCACTCTTGCTGAACTGGTAGGATTTGGCTAAAGAGAAGATGGAAATGATGCTATTCATAGTTTCTATCATTCCCGTTAACTGTAGCATAACCCTTCCTCTCAACTTATCAGCTGGCTTAATTGCTACTGGTGTACCATATCCTAAAACTAAAGAAGTGAGAATGGTGCGCTGCCACTTGGCTGGCAAAAAGATCTATGTCCTAATGTACGTGCTCCAATTGTTTAGAGAGTTTTAGCAAATGAGTCAAGGGAATGCAGAGAAGTATGGGAGGTTATAAACACAAATTGAGATTTGATTTTTTTATTGAGCTGTTGATTTTCACAATAAAACAGACTCCATAGTATAGATCTGGTAACCCTTTATATAAATCAAAACTTTTTGTATTGCTTATATTAAATGTACTAACAGTGGACTTTTCCATCTGCAGATTATACTGAATGACCAGCAGTGGCAGTGTTTCACAGCAGAGTTTCTCTGACTTGCCGAGACTGAAGCAAAAAAAAAAAGGAAGTCTTCTGGCATAGTGCATCATTTTACCAATTTATGTGGTAAGTAAAACGCCCAATCATTCTTTTGGGCATTAAAAAGATGTTCATAGCAACGGAATGTCCTCACTACTTTATAGTGGAAACCTGTGCCTGAATATCATTTCTGTCAAGAAAGAAGTAATATGGATCACATTATGTTGGTCATGATAGTTAATAAAAGACTGACTGACTCGAACTCTACTAAAACCTGCTTTAGATCCTGGTGATAGCAATGTTCCATTCGAGGAAATTGCTGCCTTTGAGGCTGAAATGCACCATCTCACGTATGAAAAAGTAGTGTTACATTCTCACGGTAGGAAGCTCATTTAACCTCTTCTCCTGCACTCTGTATGTTGGGCTCTGATACTCAAGATGGATTTTTGTTAAGGATAATCTGTCTTTGTACCCCCATCCCACTTTCAAAAAGGACACAGAGCTTTGACTGTTTCAGATTCCTTTACCATTCCCCCTCTTACGTGGCTGGCAGTCATGAATACGGATAGTAACCTACTGCATAACTTCTGATATCTCATCCTCCTGTGTGGTCAGCTTCCACAAGGACAATTGGTCCAGGGGGGCCTGACATCATAAAGCTAAAGCAAGAAGTTGTCTGACATGTGGTGCCATTCTGTTGCCTAGCAGTCTGACATCATAAAGCTAAAGCAAGATGCTTTCTGACATGAGAGCCACTCTGTTGCCTAACAAAGAGTAGGATACATTTATCTTGGTAATGATATGAGTTGCAGGGTAGACAGGATGCCCAACTGAAAGTGTTGATGGTAAGATGAAAGAAATTAGGACTTTATTTAGACTTCTATATTTGTATGAACGCAAGTTTGAGCATAAGAGTCTCAACTTCACTCTTGCTGAACTGGTAGGATTTGGCTAAAGAGAAGATGGAAATGATGCTATTCATAGTTTCTATCATTCCCGTTAACTGTAGCATAACCCTTCCTCTCTCAACTTATCAGCTGGCTTAATTGCTACTGGTGTACCATATCCTAAAACTAAAGAAGTGAGAATGGTGCGCTGCCACTTGGCTGGCAAAAAGATCTATGTCCTAATGTACGTGCTACAATTGTTTAGAGAGTTTTAGCAAATGAGTCAAGGGAATGCAGAGAAGTATGGGAGGTTATAAACACAAATTGAGATTTGATTTTTTTATTGAGCTGTTGATTTTCACAATAAAACAGACTCCATAGTATAGATCTGGTAACCCTTTATATAAATCAAAACTTTTTGTATTGCTTATAATAAATGTACTAACAGTGGACTTTTCCATCTGCAGATTATACTGAATGACCAGCAGTGGCAGTGTTTCACAGCAGAGTTTCTCTGAATTGCCGAGACTGAAGCAAAAAAAAAAAAGGAAGTCTTCTGGCATAGTGCATCATTTTACCAATTTACGTGGTAAGTAAAACGCCCAATCATTCTTTTGGGCATTAAAAAGATGTTCATAGCAACGGAATGTCCTCACTACTTTATAGTGGAAACCTGTGCCTGAATATCATTTCTGTCAAGAAAGAAGTAATATGGATCACATTATGTTGGTCATGATAGTTAATAAAAGACTGACTGACTCGAACTCTACTAAAACCTGCTTTAGATCCTGGTGATAGCAATGTTCCATTCGAGGAAATTGCTGCCTTTGAGGCTGAAATGCACCATCTCACGTATGAAAAATAGTGTTACATTCTCACGGTAGGAAGCTCATTTAACCTCTTCTCCCGCACTCTGTATGTTGGGCTCTGATACTCAAGATGGATTTTTGTTAAGGATAATCTGTCTTTGTACCCCCATCCCACTTTCAAAAAGGACACAGAGCTTTGACTGTTTCAGATTCCTTTACCATTCCCCCTCCTACGTGGCTGGCAGTCATGAATACGGATAGTAACCTACTGCATAACTTCTGATATCTCATCCTCCTGTGTGGTCAGCTTCCACAAGGACAATTGGTCCAGGGGGGCCTGACATCATAAAGCTAAAGCAAGAAGTTGTCTGACATGTGGTGCCATTCTGTTGCCTAGCAGTCTGACATCATAAAGCTAAAGCAAGATGCTTTCTGACATGAGAGCCACTCTGTTGCCTAACAAAGAGTAGGATACATTTATCTTGGTAATGATATGAGTTGCAGGGTAGACAGGATGCCCAACTGAAAGTGTTGATGGTAAGATGAAAGAAATTAGGACTTTATTTAGACTTCTATATTTGTATGAACGCAAGTTTGAGCATAAGAGTCTCAACTTCACTCTTGCTGAACTGGTAGGATTTGGCTAAAGAGAAGATGGAAATGATGCTATTCATAGTTTCTATCATTCCCGTTAACTGTAGCATAACCCTTCCTCTCTCAACTTATCAGCTGGCTTAATTGCTACTGGTGTACCATATCCTAAAACTAAAGAAGTGAGAATGGTGCGCTGCCACTTGGCTGGCAAAAAGATCTATGTCCTAATGTACGTGCTACAATTGTTTAGAGAGTTTTAGCAAATGAGTCAAGGGAATGCAGAGAAGTATGGGAGGTTATAAACACAAATTGAGATTTGATTTTTTTATTGAGCTGTTGATTTTCACAATAAAACAGACTCCATAGTATAGATCTGGTAACCCTTTATATAAATCAAAACTTTTTGTATTGCTTATATTAAATGTACTAACAGTGGACTTTTCCATCTGCAGATTATACTGAATGACCAGCAGTGGCAGTGTTTCACAGCAGAGTTTCTCTGAATTGCCGAGACTGAAGCAAAAAAAAAAAGGAAGTCTTCTGGCATAGTGCATCATTTTACCAATTTATGTGGTAAGTAAAACGCCCAATCATTCTTTTGGGCATTAAAAAGATGTTCATAGCAACGGAATGTCCTCACTACTTTATAGTGGAAACCTGTGCCTGAATATCATTTCTGTCAAGAAAGAAGTAATATGGATCACATTATGTTGGTCATGATAGTTAATAAAAGACTGACTGACTCGAACTCTACTAAAACCTGCTTTAGATCCTGGTGATAGCAATGTTCCATTCGAGGAAATTGCTGCCTTTGAGGCTGAAATGCACCATCTCACGTATGAAAAAGTAGTGTTACATTCTCACGGTAGGAAGCTCATTTAACCTCTTCTCCTGCACTCTGTATGTTGGGCTCTGATACTCAAGATGGATGTTTGTTAAGGATAATCTGTCTTTGTACCCCCATCCCACTTTCAAAAAGGACACAGAGCTTTGACTGTTTCAGATTCCTTTACCATTCCCCCTCCTACGTGGCTGGCAGTCATGAATACGGATAGTAACCTACTGCATAACTTCTGATATCTCATCCTCCTGTGTGGTCAGCTTCCACAAGGACAATTGGTCCAGGGGGGCCTGACATCATAAAGCTAAAGCAAGAAGTTGTCTGACATGTGGTGCCATTCTGTTGCCTAGCAGTCTGACATCATAAAGCTAAAGCAAGATGCTTTCTGACATGAGAGCCACTCTGTTGCCTAACAAAGAGTAGGATACATTTATCTTGGTAATGATATGAGTTGCAGGGTAGACAGGATGCCCAACTGAAAGTGTTGATGGTAAGATGAAAGAAATTAGGACTTTATTTAGACTTCTATATTTGTATGAACGCAAGTTTGAGCATAAGAGTCTCAACTTCACTCTTGCTGAACTGGTAGGATTTGGCTAAAGAGAAGATGGAAATGATGCTATTCATAGTTTCTATCATTCCCGTTAACTGTAGCATAACCCTTCCTCTCTCAACTTATCAGCTGGCTTAATTGCTACTGGTGTACCATATCCTAAAACTAAAGAAGTGAGAATGGTGCGCTGCCACTTGGCTGGCAAAAAGATCTATGTCCTAATGTACGTGCTACAATTGTTTAGAGAGTTTTAGCAAATGAGTCAAGGGAATGCAGAGAAGTATGGGAGGTTATAAACACAAATTGAGATTTGATTTTTTTATTGAGCTGTTGATTTTCACAATAAAACAGACTCCATAGTATAGATCTGGTAACCCTTTATATAAATCAAAACTTTTTGTATTGCTTATATTAAATGTACTAACAGTGGACTTTTCCATCTGCAGATTATACTGAATGACCAGCAGTGGCAGTGTTTCACAGCAGAGTTTCTCTGAATTGCCGAGACTGAAGCAAAAAAAAAAAGGAAGTCTTCTGGCATAGTGCATCATTTTACCAATTTATGTGGTAAGTAAAACGCCCAATCATTCTTTTGGGCATTAAAAAGATGTTCATAGCAACGGAATGTCCTCACTACTTTATAGTGGAAACCTGTGCCTGAATATCATTTCTGTCAAGAAAGAAGTAATATGGATCACATTATGTTGGTCATGATAGTTAATAAAAGACTGACTGACTCGAACTCTACTAAAACCTGCTTTAGATCCTGGTGATAGCAATGTTCCATTCGAGGAAATTGCTGCCTTTGAGGCTGAAATGCACCATCTCACGTATGAAAAATAGTGTTACATTCTCACGGTAGGAAGCTCATTTAACCTCTTCTCCTGCACTCTGTATGTTGGGCTCTGATACTCAAGGTGGATTTTTGTTAAGGATAATCTGTCTTTGTACCCCCATCCCACTTTCAAAAAGGACACAGAGCTTTGACTGTTTCAGATTCCTTTACCATTCCCCCTCCTACGTGGCTGGCAGTCATGAATACGGATAGTAACCTACTGCATAACTTCTGATATCTCATCCTCCTGTGTGGTCAGCTTCCACAAGGACAATTGGTCCAGGGGGGCCTGACATCATAAAGCTAAAGCAAGAAGTTGTCTGACATGTGGTGCCATTCTGTTGCCTAGCAGTCTGACATCATAAAGCTAAAGCAAGATGCTTTCTGACATGAGAGCCACTCTGTTGCCTAACAAAGAGTAGGATACATTTATCTTGGTAATGATATGAGTTGCAGGGTAGACAGGATGCCCAACTGAAAGTGTTGATGGTAAGATGAAAGAAATTAGGACTTTATTTAGACTTCTATATTTGTATGAACGCAAGTTTGAGCATAAGAGTCTCAACTTCACTCTTGCTGAACTGGTAGGATTTGGCTAAAGAGAAGATGGAAATGATGCTATTCATAGTTTCTATCATTCCCGTTAACTGTAGCATAACCCTTCCTCTCTCAACTTATCAGCTGGCTTAATTGCTACTGGTGTACCATATCCTAAAACTAAAGAAGTGAGAATGGTGCGCTGCCACTTGGCTGGCAAAAAGATCTATGTCCTAATGTACGTGCTACAATTGTTTAGAGAGTTTTAGCAAATGAGTCAAGGGAATGCAGAGAAGTATGGGAGGTTATAAACACAAATTGAGATTTGATTTTTTTATTGAGCTGTTGATTTTCACAATAAAACAGACTCCATAGTATAGATCTGGTAACCCTTTATATAAATCAAAACTTTTTGTATTGCTTATATTAAATGTACTAACAGTGGACTTTTCCATCTGCAGATTATACTGAATGACCAGCAGTGGCAGTGTTTCACAGCAGAGTTTCTCTGAATTGCCGAGACTGAAGCAAAAAAAAAAAGGAAGTCTTCTGGCATAGTGCATCATTTTACCAATTTATGTGGTAAGTAAAACGCCCAATCATTCTTTTGGGCATTAAAAAGATGTTCATAGCAACGGAATGTCCTCACTACTTTATAGTGGAAACCTGTGCCTGAATATCATTTCTGTCAAGAAAGAAGTAATATGGATCACATTATGTTGGTCATGATAGTTAATAAAAGACTGACTGACTCGAACTCTACTAAAACCTGCTTTAGATCCTGGTGATAGCAATGTTCCATTCGAGGAAATTGCTGCCTTTGAGGCTGAAATGCACCATCTCACGTATGAAAAATAGTGTTACATTCTCACGGTAGGAAGCTCATTTAACCTCTTCTCCTGCACTCTGTATGTTGGGCTCTGATACTCAAGATGGATTTTTGTTAAGGATAATCTGTCTTTGTACCCCCATCCCACTTTCAAAAAGGACACAGAGCTTTGACTGTTTCAGATTCCTTTACCATTCCCCCTCCTACGTGGCTGGCAGTCATGAATACGGATAGTAACCTACTGCATAACTTCTGATATCTCATCCTCCTGTGTGGTCAGCTTCCACAAGGACAATTGGTCCAGGGGGGCCTGACATCATAAAGCTAAAGCAAGAAGTTGTCTGACATGTGGTGCCATTCTGTTGCCTAGCAGTCTGACATCATAAAGCTAAAGCAAGATGCTTTCTGACATGAGAGCCACTCTGTTGCCTAACAAAGAGTAGGATACATTTATCTTGGTAATGATATGAGTTGCAGGGTAGACAGGATGCCCAACTGAAAGTGTTGATGGTTAGATGAAAGAAATTAGGACTTTATTTAGACTTCTATATTTGTATGAACGCAAGTTTGAGCATAAGAGTCTCAACTTCACTCTTGCTGAACTGGTAGGATTTGGCTAAAGAGAAGATGGAAATGATGCTATTCATAGTTTCTATCATTCCCGTTAACTGTAGCATAACCCTTCCTCTCTCAACTTATCAGCTGGCTTAATTGCTACTGGTGTACCATATCCTAAAACTAAAGAAGTGAGAATGGTGCGCTGCCACTTGGCTGGCAAAAAGATCTATGTCCTAATGTACGTGCTACAATTGTTTAGAGAGTTTTAGCAAATGAGTCAAGGGAATGCAGAGAAGTATGGGAGGTTATAAACACAAATTGAGATTTGATTTTTTTATTGAGCTGTTGATTTTCACAATAAAACAGACTCCATAGTATAGATCTGGTAACCCTTTATATAAATCAAAACTTTTTGTATTGCTTATATTAAATGTACTAACAGTGGACTTTTCCATCTGCAGATTATACTGAATGACCAGCAGTGGCAGTGTTTCACAGCAGAGTTTCTCTGACTTGCCGAGACTGAAGCAAAAAAAAAAAGGAAGTCTTCTGGCATAGTGCATCATTTTACCAATTTACGTGGTAAGTAAAACGCCCAATCATTCTTTTGGGCATTAAAAAGATGTTCATAGCAACGGAATGTCCTCACTACTTTATAGTGGAAACCTGTGCCTGAATATCATTTCTGTCAAGAAAGAAGTAATATGGATCACATTATGTTGGTCATGATAGTTAATAAAAGACTGACTGACTCGAACTCTACTAAAACCTGCTTTAGATCCTGGTGATAGCAATGTTCCATTCGAGGAAATTGCTGCCTTTGAGGCTGAAATGCACCATCTCACGTATGAAAAATAGTGTTACATTCTCACGGTAGGAAGCTCATTTAACCTCTTCTCCTGCACTCTGTATGTTGGGCTCTGATACTCAAGATGGATTTTGTTAAGGATAATCTGTCTTTGTACCCCCATCCCACTTTCAAAAAGGACACAGAGCTTTGACTGTTTCAGATTCCTTTACCATTCCCCCTCCTACGTGGCTGGCAGTCATGAATACGGATAGTAACCTACTGCATAACTTCTGATATCTCATCCTCCTGTGTGGTCAGCTTCCACAAGGACAATTGGTCCAGGGGGGCCTGACATCATAAAGCTAAAGCAAGAAGTTGTCTGACATGTGGTGCCATTCTGTTGCCTAGCAGTCTGACATCATAAAGCTAAAGCAAGATGCTTTCTGACATGAGAGCCACTCTGTTGCCTAACAAAGAGTAGGATACATTTATCTTGGTAATGATATGAGTTGCAGGGTAGACAGGATGCCCAACTGAAAGTGTTGATGGTTAGATGAAAGAAATTAGGACTTTATTTAGACTTCTATATTTGTATGAACGCAAGTTTGAGCATAAGAGTCTCAACTTCACTCTTGCTGAACTGGTAGGATTTGGCTAAAGAGAAGATGGAAATGATGCTATTCATAGTTTCTATCATTCCCGTTAACTGTAGCATAACCCTTCCTCTCTCAACTTATCAGCTGGCTTAATTGCTACTGGTGTACCATATCCTAAAACTAAAGAAGTGAGAATGGTGCGCTGCCACTTGGCTGGCAAAAAGATCTATGTCCTAATGTACGTGCTACAATTGTTTAGAGAGTTTTAGCAAATGAGTCAAGGGAATGCAGAGAAGTATGGGAGGTTATAAACACAAATTGAGATTTGATTTTTTTATTGAGCTGTTGATTTTCACAATAAAACAGACTCCATAGTATAGATCTGGTAACCCTTTATATAAATCAAAACTTTTTGTATTGCTTATATTAAATGTACTAACAGTGGACTTTTCCATCTGCAGATTATACTGAATGACCAGCAGTGGCAGTGTTTCACAGCAGAGTTTCTCTGACTTGCCGAGACTGAAGCAAAAAAAAAAGGAAGTCTTCTGGCATAGTGCATCATTTTACCAATTTACGTGGTAAGTAAAACGCCCAATCATTCTTTTGGGCATTAAAAAGATGTTCATAGCAACGGAATGTCCTCACTACTTTATAGTGGAAACCTGTGCCTGAATATCATTTCTGTCAAGAAAGAAGTAATATGGATCACATTATGTTGGTCATGATAGTTGATAAAAGACTGACTGACTCGAACTCTACTAAAACCTGCTTTAGATCCTTGTGATAGCAATGTTCCATTCGAGGAAATTGCTGCCTTTGAGGCTGAAATGCACCATCTCACGTATGAAAAATAGTGTTACATTCTCACGGTAGGAAGCTCATTTAACCTCTTCTCCTGCACTCTGTATGTTGGGCTCTGATACTCAAGATGGATTTTTGTTAAGGATAATCTGTCTTTGTACCCCCATCCCACTTTCAAAAAGGACACAGAGCTTTGACTGTTTCAGATTCCTTTACCATTCCCCCTCCTACGTGGCTGGCAGTCATGAATACGGATAGTAACCTACTGCATAACTTCTGATATCTCATCCTCCTGTGTGGTCAGCTTCCACAAGGACAATTGGTCCAGGGGGGCCTGACATCATAAAGCTAAAGCAAGAAGTTGTCTGACATGTGGTGCCATTCTGTTGCCTAGCAGTCTGACATCATAAAGCTAAAGCAAGATGCTTTCTGACATGAGAGCCACTCTGTTGCCTAACAAAGAGTAGGATACATTTATCTTGGTAATGATATGAGTTGCCGGGTAGACAGGATGCCCAACTGAAAGTGTTGATGGTAAGATGAAAGAAATTAGGACTTTATTTAGACTTCTATATTTGTATGAACGCATGTTTGAGCATAAGAGTCTCAACTTCACTCTTGCTGAACTGGTAGGATTTGGCTAAAGAGAAGATGGAAATGATGCTATTCATAGTTTCTATCATTCCCGTTAACTGTAGCATAACCCTTCCTCTCTCAACTTATCAGCTGGCTTAATTGCTACTGGTGTACCATATCCTAAAACTAAAGAAGTGAGAATGGTGCGCTGCCACTTGGCTGGCAAAAAGATCTATGTCCTAATGTACGTGCTACAATTGTTTAGAGAGTTTTAGCAAATGAGTCAAGGGAATGCAGAGAAGTATGGGAGGTTATAAACACAAATTGAGATTTGATTTTTTTATTGAGCTGTTGATTTTCACAATAAAACAGACTCCATAGTATAGATCTGGTAACCCTTTATATAAATCAAAACTTTTTGTATTGCTTATATTAAATGTACTAACAGTGGACTTTTCCATCTGCAGATTATACTGAATGACCAGCAGTGGCAGTGTTTCACAGCAGAGTTTCTCTGACTTGCCGAGACTGAAGCAAAAAAAAAAGGAAGTCTTCTGGCATAGTGCATCATTTTACCAATTTACGTGGTAAGTAAAACGCCCAATCATTCTTTTGGGCATTAAAAAGATGTTCATAGCAACGGAATGTCCTCACTACTTTATAGTGGAAACCTGTGCCTGAATATCATTTCTGTCAAGAAAGAAGTAATATGGATCACATTATGTTGGTCATGATAGTTAATAAAAGACTGACTGACTCGAACTCTACTAAAACCTGCTTTAGATCCTGGTGATAGCAATGTTCCATTCGAGGAAATTGCTGCCTTTGAGGCTGAAATGCACCATCTCACGTATGAAAAATAGTGTTACATTCTCACGGTAGGAAGCTCATTTAACCTCTTCTCCTGCACTCTGTATGTTGGGCTCTGATACTCAAGATGGATTTTTGTTAAGGATAATCTGTCTTTGTACCCCCATCCCACTTTCAAAAAGGACACAGAGCTTTGACTGTTTCAGATTCCTTTACCATTCCCCCTCCTACGTGGCTGGCAGTCATGAATACGGATAGTAACCTACTGCATAACTTCTGATATCTCATCCTCCTGTGTGGTCAGCTTCCACAAGGACAATTGGTCCAGGGGGGCCTGACATCATAAAGCTAAAGCAAGAAGTTGTCTGACATGTGGTGCCATTCTGTTGCCTAGCAGTCTGACATCATAAAGCTAAAGCAAGATGCTTTCTGACATGAGAGCCACTCTGTTGCCTAACAAAGAGTAGGATACATTTATCTTGGTAATGATATGAGTTGCAGGGTAGACAGGATGCCCAACTGAAAGTGTTGATGGTAAGATGAAAGAAATTAGGACTTTATTTAGACTTCTATATTTGTATGAACGCAAGTTTGAGCATAAGAGTCTCAACTTCACTCTTGCTGAACTGGTAGGATTTGGCTAAAGAGAAGATGGAAATGATGCTATTCATAGTTTCTATCATTCCCGTTAACTGTAGCATAACCCTTCCTCTCTCAACTTATCAGCTGGCTTAATTGCTACTGGTGTACCATATCCTAAAACTAAAGAAGTGAGAATGGTGCGCTGCCACTTGGCTGGCAAAAAGATCTATGTCCTAATGTACGTGCTACAATTGTTTAGAGAGTTTTAGCAAATGAGTCAAGGGAATGCAGAGAAGTATGGGAGGTTATAAACACAAATTGAGATTTGATTTTTTTATTGAGCTGTTGATTTTCACAATAAAACAGACTCCATAGTATAGATCTGGTAACCCTTTATATAAATCAAAACTTTTTGTATTGCTTATATTAAATGTACTAACAGTGGACTTTTCCATCTGCAGATTATACTGAATGACCAGCAGTGGCAGTGTTTCACAGCAGAGTTTCTCTGAATTGCCGAGACTGAAGCAAAAAAAAAAAGGAAGTCTTCTGGCATAGTGCATCATTTTACCAATTTATGTGGTAAGTAAAACGCCCAATCATTCTTTTGGGCATTAAAAAGATGTTCATAGCAACGGAATGTCCTCACTACTTTATAGTGGAAACCTGTGCCTGAATATCATTTCTGTCAAGAAAGAAGTAATATGGATCACATTATGTTGGTCATGATAGTTAATAAAAGACTGACTGACTCGAACTCTACTAAAACCTGCTTTAGATCCTGGTGATAGCAATGTTCCATTCGAGGAAATTGCTGCCTTTGAGGCTGAAATGCACCATCTCACGTATGAAAAATAGTGTTACATTCTCACGGTAGGAAGCTCATTTAACCTCTTCTCCTGCACTCTGTATGTTGGGCTCTGATACTCAAGATGGATTTTTGTTAAGGATAATCTGTCTTTGTACCCCCATCCCACTTTCAAAAAGGACACAGAGCTTTGACTGTTTCAGATTCCTTTACCATTCCCCCTCCTACGTGGCTGGCAGTCATGAATACGGATAGTAACCTACTGCATAACTTCTGATATCTCATCCTCCTGTGTGGTCAGCTTCCACAAGGACAATTGGTCCAGGGGGGCCTGACATCATAAAGCTAAAGCAAGAAGTTGTCTGACATGTGGTGCCATTCTGTTGCCTAGCAGTCTGACATCATAAAGCTAAAGCAAGATGCTTTCTGACATGAGAGCCACTCTGTTGCCTAACAAAGAGTAGGATACATTTATCTTGGTAATGATATGAGTTGCAGGGTAGACAGGATGCCCAACTGAAAGTGTTGATGGTTAGATGAAAGAAATTAGGACTTTATTTAGACTTCTATATTTGTATGAACGCAAGTTTGAGCATAAGAGTCTCAACTTCACTCTTGCTGAACTGGTAGGATTTGGCTAAAGAGAAGATGGAAATGATGCTATTCATAGTTTCTATCATTCCCGTTAACTGTAGCATAACCCTTCCTCTCTCAACTTATCAGCTGGCTTAATTGCTACTGGTGTACCATATCCTAAAACTAAAGAAGTGAGAATGGTGCGCTGCCACTTGGCTGGCAAAAAGATCTATGTCCTAATGTACGTGCTACAATTGTTTAGAGAGTTTTAGCAAATGAGTCAAGGGAATGCAGAGAAGTATGGGAGGTTATAAACACAAATTGAGATTTGATTTTTTTATTGAGCTGTTGATTTTCACAATAAAACAGACTCCATAGTATAGATCTGGTAACCCTTTATATAAATCAAAACTTTTTGTATTGCTTATATTAAATGTACTAACAGTGGACTTTTCCATCTGCAGATTATACTGAATGACCAGCAGTGGCAGTGTTTCACAGCAGAGTTTCTCTGACTTGCCGAGACTGAAGCAAAAAAAAAAAGGAAGTCTTCTGGCATAGTGCATCATTTTACCAATTTACGTGGTAAGTAAAACGCCCAATCATTCTTTTGGGCATTAAAAAGATGTTCATAGCAACGGAATGTCCTCACTACTTTATAGTGGAAACCTGTGCCTGAATATCATTTCTGTCAAGAAAGAAGTAATATGGATCACATTATGTTGGTCATGATAGTTAATAAAAGACTGACTGACTCGAACTCTACTAAAACCTGCTTTAGATCCTGGTGATAGCAATGTTCCATTCGAGGAAATTGCTGCCTTTGAGGCTGAAATGCACCATCTCACGTATGAAAAATAGTGTTACATTCTCACGGTAGGAAGCTCATTTAACCTCTTCTCCTGCACTCTGTATGTTGGGCTCTGATACTCAAGATGGATTTTGTTAAGGATAATCTGTCTTTGTACCCCCATCCCACTTTCAAAAAGGACACAGAGCTTTGACTGTTTCAGATTCCTTTACCATTCCCCCTCCTACGTGGCTGGCAGTCATGAATACGGATAGTAACCTACTGCATAACTTCTGATATCTCATCCTCCTGTGTGGTCAGCTTCCACAAGGACAATTGGTCCAGGGGGGCCTGACATCATAAAGCTAAAGCAAGAAGTTGTCTGACATGTGGTGCCATTCTGTTGCCTAGCAGTCTGACATCATAAAGCTAAAGCAAGATGCTTTCTGACATGAGAGCCACTCTGTTGCCTAACAAAGAGTAGGATACATTTATCTTGGTAATGATATGAGTTGCAGGGTAGACAGGATGCCCAACTGAAAGTGTTGATGGTTAGATGAAAGAAATTAGGACTTTATTTAGACTTCTATATTTGTATGAACGCAAGTTTGAGCATAAGAGTCTCAACTTCACTCTTGCTGAACTGGTAGGATTTGGCTAAAGAGAAGATGGAAATGATGCTATTCATAGTTTCTATCATTCCCGTTAACTGTAGCATAACCCTTCCTCTCTCAACTTATCAGCTGGCTTAATTGCTACTGGTGTACCATATCCTAAAACTAAAGAAGTGAGAATGGTGCGCTGCCACTTGGCTGGCAAAAAGATCTATGTCCTAATGTACGTGCTACAATTGTTTAGAGAGTTTTAGCAAATGAGTCAAGGGAATGCAGAGAAGTATGGGAGGTTATAAACACAAATTGAGATTTGATTTTTTTATTGAGCTGTTGATTTTCACAATAAAACAGACTCCATAGTATAGATCTGGTAACCCTTTATATAAATCAAAACTTTTTGTATTGCTTATATTAAATGTACTAACAGTGGACTTTTCCATCTGCAGATTATACTGAATGACCAGCAGTGGCAGTGTTTCACAGCAGAGTTTCTCTGACTTGCCGAGACTGAAGCAAAAAAAAAAGGAAGTCTTCTGGCATAGTGCATCATTTTACCAATTTACGTGGTAAGTAAAACGCCCAATCATTCTTTTGGGCATTAAAAAGATGTTCATAGCAACGGAATGTCCTCACTACTTTATAGTGGAAACCTGTGCCTGAATATCATTTCTGTCAAGAAAGAAGTAATATGGATCACATTATGTTGGTCATGATAGTTAATAAAAGACTGACTGACTCGAACTCTACTAAAACCTGCTTTAGATCCTGGTGATAGCAATGTTCCATTCGAGGAAATTGCTGCCTTTGAGGCTGAAATGCACCATCTCACGTATGAAAAATAGTGTTACATTCTCACGGTAGGAAGCTCATTTAACCTCTTCTCCTGCACTCTGTATGTTGGGCTCTGATACTCAAGATGGATTTTTGTTAAGGATAATCTGTCTTTGTACCCCCATCCCACTTTCAAAAAGGACACAGAGCTTTGACTGTTTCAGATTCCTTTACCATTCCCCCTCCTACGTGGCTGGCAGTCATGAATACGGATAGTAACCTACTGCATAACTTCTGATATCTCATCCTCCTGTGTGGTCAGCTTCCACAAGGACAATTGGTCCAGGGGGGCCTGACATCATAAAGCTAAAGCAAGAAGTTGTCTGACATGTGGTGCCATTCTGTTGCCTAGCAGTCTGACATCATAAAGCTAAAGCAAGATGCTTTCTGACATGAGAGCCACTCTGTTGCCTAACAAAGAGTAGGATACATTTATCTTGGTAATGATATGAGTTGCAGGGTAGACAGGATGCCCAACTGAAAGTGTTGATGGTAAGATGAAAGAAATTAGGACTTTATTTAGACTTCTATATTTGTATGAACGCAAGTTTGAGCATAAGAGTCTCAACTTCACTCTTGCTGAACTGGTAGGATTTGGCTAAAGAGAAGATGGAAATGATGCTATTCATAGTTTCTATCATTCCCGTTAACTGTAGCATAACCCTTCCTCTCTCAACTTATCAGCTGGCTTAATTGCTACTGGTGTACCATATCCTAAAACTAAAGAAGTGAGAATGGTGCGCTGCCACTTGGCTGGCAAAAAGATCTATGTCCTAATGTACGTGCTACAATTGTTTAGAGAGTTTTAGCAAATGAGTCAAGGGAATGCAGAGAAGTATGGGAGGTTATAAACACAAATTGAGATTTGATTTTTTTATTGAGCTGTTGATTTTCACAATAAAACAGACTCCATAGTATAGATCTGGTAACCCTTTATATAAATCAAAACTTTTTGTATTGCTTATATTAAATGTACTAACAGTGGACTTTTCCATCTGCAGATTATACTGAATGACCAGCAGTGGCAGTGTTTCACAGCAGAGTTTCTCTGAATTGCCGAGACTGAAGCAAAAAAAAAAAGGAAGTCTTCTGGCATAGTGCATCATTTTACCAATTTATGTGGTAAGTAAAACGCCCAATCATTCTTTTGGGCATTAAAAAGATGTTCATAGCAACGGAATGTCCTCACTACTTTATAGTGGAAACCTGTGCCTGAATATCATTTCTGTCAAGAAAGAAGTAATATGGATCACATTATGTTGGTCATGATAGTTAATAAAAGACTGACTGACTCGAACTCTACTAAAACCTGCTTTAGATCCTGGTGATAGCAATGTTCCATTCGAGGAAATTGCTGCCTTTGAGGCTGAAATGCACCATCTCACGTATGAAAAATAGTGTTACATTCTCACGGTAGGAAGCTCATTTAACCTCTTCTCCTGCACTCTGTATGTTGGGCTCTGATACTCAAGATGGATTTTTGTTAAGGATAATCTGTCTTTGTACCCCCATCCCACTTTCAAAAAGGACACAGAGCTTTGACTGTTTCAGATTCCTTTACCATTCCCCCTCCTACGTGGCTGGCAGTCATGAATACGGATAGTAACCTACTGCATAACTTCTGATATCTCATCCTCCTGTGTGGTCAGCTTCCACAAGGACAATTGGTCCAGGGGGGCCTGACATCATAAAGCTAAAGCAAGAAGTTGTCTGACATGTGGTGCCATTCTGTTGCCTAGCAGTCTGACATCATAAAGCTAAAGCAAGATGCTTTCTGACATGAGAGCCACTCTGTTGCCTAACAAAGAGTAGGATACATTTATCTTGGTAATGATATGAGTTGCAGGGTAGACAGGATGCCCAACTGAAAGTGTTGATGGTTAGATGAAAGAAATTAGGACTTTATTTAGACTTCTATATTTGTATGAACGCAAGTTTGAGCATAAGAGTCTCAACTTCACTCTTGCTGAACTGGTAGGATTTGGCTAAAGAGAAGATGGAAATGATGCTATTCATAGTTTCTATCATTCCCGTTAACTGTAGCATAACCCTTCCTCTCTCAACTTATCAGCTGGCTTAATTGCTACTGGTGTACCATATCCTAAAACTAAAGAAGTGAGAATGGTGCGCTGCCACTTGGCTGGCAAAAAGATCTATGTCCTAATGTACGTGCTACAATTGTTTAGAGAGTTTTAGCAAATGAGTCAAGGGAATGCAGAGAAGTATGGGAGGTTATAAACACAAATTGAGATTTGATTTTTTTATTGAGCTGTTGATTTTCACAATAAAACAGACTCCATAGTATAGATCTGGTAACCCTTTATATAAATCAAAACTTTTTGTATTGCTTATATTAAATGTACTAACAGTGGACTTTTCCATCTGCAGATTATACTGAATGACCAGCAGTGGCAGTGTTTCACAGCAGAGTTTCTCTGACTTGCCGAGACTGAAGCAAAAAAAAAAAGGAAGTCTTCTGGCATAGTGCATCATTTTACCAATTTACGTGGTAAGTAAAACGCCCAATCATTCTTTTGGGCATTAAAAAGATGTTCATAGCAACGGAATGTCCTCACTACTTTATAGTGGAAACCTGTGCCTGAATATCATTTCTGTCAAGAAAGAAGTAATATGGATCACATTATGTTGGTCATGATAGTTAATAAAAGACTGACTGACTCGAACTCTACTAAAACCTGCTTTAGATCCTGGTGATAGCAATGTTCCATTCGAGGAAATTGCTGCCTTTGAGGCTGAAATGCACCATCTCACGTATGAAAAATAGTGTTACATTCTCACGGTAGGAAGCTCATTTAACCTCTTCTCCTGCACTCTGTATGTTGGGCTCTGATACTCAAGATGGATTTTGTTAAGGATAATCTGTCTTTGTACCCCCATCCCACTTTCAAAAAGGACACAGAGCTTTGACTGTTTCAGATTCCTTTACCATTCCCCCTCCTACGTGGCTGGCAGTCATGAATACGGATAGTAACCTACTGCATAACTTCTGATATCTCATCCTCCTGTGTGGTCAGCTTCCACAAGGACAATTGGTCCAGGGGGGCCTGACATCATAAAGCTAAAGCAAGAAGTTGTCTGACATGTGGTGCCATTCTGTTGCCTAGCAGTCTGACATCATAAAGCTAAAGCAAGATGCTTTCTGACATGAGAGCCACTCTGTTGCCTAACAAAGAGTAGGATACATTTATCTTGGTAATGATATGAGTTGCAGGGTAGACAGGATGCCCAACTGAAAGTGTTGATGGTTAGATGAAAGAAATTAGGACTTTATTTAGACTTCTATATTTGTATGAACGCAAGTTTGAGCATAAGAGTCTCAACTTCACTCTTGCTGAACTGGTAGGATTTGGCTAAAGAGAAGATGGAAATGATGCTATTCATAGTTTCTATCATTCCCGTTAACTGTAGCATAACCCTTCCTCTCTCAACTTATCAGCTGGCTTAATTGCTACTGGTGTACCATATCCTAAAACTAAAGAAGTGAGAATGGTGCGCTGCCACTTGGCTGGCAAAAAGATCTATGTCCTAATGTACGTGCTACAATTGTTTAGAGAGTTTTAGCAAATGAGTCAAGGGAATGCAGAGAAGTATGGGAGGTTATAAACACAAATTGAGATTTGATTTTTTTATTGAGCTGTTGATTTTCACAATAAAACAGACTCCATAGTATAGATCTGGTAACCCTTTATATAAATCAAAACTTTTTGTATTGCTTATATTAAATGTACTAACAGTGGACTTTTCCATCTGCAGATTATACTGAATGACCAGCAGTGGCAGTGTTTCACAGCAGAGTTTCTCTGACTTGCCGAGACTGAAGCAAAAAAAAAAGGAAGTCTTCTGGCATAGTGCATCATTTTACCAATTTACGTGGTAAGTAAAACGCCCAATCATTCTTTTGGGCATTAAAAAGATGTTCATAGCAACGGAATGTCCTCACTACTTTATAGTGGAAACCTGTGCCTGAATATCATTTCTGTCAAGAAAGAAGTAATATGGATCACATTATGTTGGTCATGATAGTTAATAAAAGACTGACTGACTCGAACTCTACTAAAACCTGCTTTAGATCCTGGTGATAGCAATGTTCCATTCGAGGAAATTGCTGCCTTTGAGGCTGAAATGCACCATCTCACGTATGAAAAATAGTGTTACATTCTCACGGTAGGAAGCTCATTTAACCTCTTCTCCTGCACTCTGTATGTTGGGCTCTGATACTCAAGATGGATTTTTGTTAAGGATAATCTGTCTTTGTACCCCCATCCCACTTTCAAAAAGGACACAGAGCTTTGACTGTTTCAGATTCCTTTACCATTCCCCCTCCTACGTGGCTGGCAGTCATGAATACGGATAGTAACCTACTGCATAACTTCTGATATCTCATCCTCCTGTGTGGTCAGCTTCCACAAGGACAATTGGTCCAGGGGGGCCTGACATCATAAAGCTAAAGCAAGAAGTTGTCTGACATGTGGTGCCATTCTGTTGCCTAGCAGTCTGACATCATAAAGCTAAAGCAAGATGCTTTCTGACATGAGAGCCACTCTGTTGCCTAACAAAGAGTAGGATACATTTATCTTGGTAATGATATGAGTTGCAGGGTAGACAGGATGCCCAACTGAAAGTGTTGATGGTAAGATGAAAGAAATTAGGACTTTATTTAGACTTCTATATTTGTATGAACGCAAGTTTGAGCATAAGAGTCTCAACTTCACTCTTGCTGAACTGGTAGGATTTGGCTAAAGAGAAGATGGAAATGATGCTATTCATAGTTTCTATCATTCCCGTTAACTGTAGCATAACCCTTCCTCTCTCAACTTATCAGCTGGCTTAATTGCTACTGGTGTACCATATCCTAAAACTAAAGAAGTGAGAATGGTGCGCTGCCACTTGGCTGGCAAAAAGATCTATGTCCTAATGTACGTGCTACAATTGTTTAGAGAGTTTTAGCAAATGAGTCAAGGGAATGCAGAGAAGTATGGGAGGTTATAAACACAAATTGAGATTTGATTTTTTTATTGAGCTGTTGATTTTCACAATAAAACAGACTCCATAGTATAGATCTGGTAACCCTTTATATAAATCAAAACTTTTTGTATTGCTTATATTAAATGTACTAACAGTGGACTTTTCCATCTGCAGATTATACTGAATGACCAGCAGTGGCAGTGTTTCACAGCAGAGTTTCTCTGAATTGCCGAGACTGAAGCAAAAAAAAAAAGGAAGTCTTCTGGCATAGTGCATCATTTTACCAATTTATGTGGTAAGTAAAACGCCCAATCATTCTTTTGGGCATTAAAAAGATGTTCATAGCAACGGAATGTCCTCACTACTTTATAGTGGAAACCTGTGCCTGAATATCATTTCTGTCAAGAAAGAAGTAATATGGATCACATTATGTTGGTCATGATAGTTAATAAAAGACTGACTGACTCGAACTCTACTAAAACCTGCTTTAGATCCTGGTGATAGCAATGTTCCATTCGAGGAAATTGCTGCCTTTGAGGCTGAAATGCACCATCTCACGTATGAAAAATAGTGTTACATTCTCACGGTAGGAAGCTCATTTAACCTCTTCTCCTGCACTCTGTATGTTGGGCTCTGATACTCAAGATGGATTTTTGTTAAGGATAATCTGTCTTTGTACCCCCATCCCACTTTCAAAAAGGACACAGAGCTTTGACTGTTTCAGATTCCTTTACCATTCCCCCTCCTACGTGGCTGGCAGTCATGAATACGGATAGTAACCTACTGCATAACTTCTGATATCTCATCCTCCTGTGTGGTCAGCTTCCACAAGGACAATTGGTCCAGGGGGGCCTGACATCATAAAGCTAAAGCAAGAAGTTGTCTGACATGTGGTGCCATTCTGTTGCCTAGCAGTCTGACATCATAAAGCTAAAGCAAGATGCTTTCTGACATGAGAGCCACTCTGTTGCCTAACAAAGAGTAGGATACATTTATCTTGGTAATGATATGAGTTGCAGGGTAGACAGGATGCCCAACTGAAAGTGTTGATGGTTAGATGAAAGAAATTAGGACTTTATTTAGACTTCTATATTTGTATGAACGCAAGTTTGAGCATAAGAGTCTCAGCTTCACTCTTGCTGAACTGGTAGGATTTGGCTAAAGAGAAGATGGAAATGATGCTATTCATAGTTTCTATCATTCCCGTTAACTGTAGCATAACCCTTCCTCTCTCAACTTATCAGCTGGCTTAATTGCTACTGGTGTACCATATCCTAAAACTAAAGAAGTGAGAATGGTGCGCTGCCACTTGGCTGGCAAAAAGATCTATGTCCTAATGTACGTGCTACAATTGTTTAGAGAGTTTTAGCAAATGAGTCAAGGGAATGCAGAGAAGTATGGGAGGTTATAAACACAAATTGAGATTTGATTTTTTTATTGAGCTGTTGATTTTCACAATAAAACAGACTCCATAGTATAGATCTGGTAACCCTTTATATAAATCAAAACTTTTTGTATTGCTTATATTAAATGTACTAACAGTGGACTTTTCCATCTGCAGATTATACTGAATGACCAGCAGTGGCAGTGTTTCACAGCAGAGTTTCTCTGACTTGCCGAGACTGAAGCAAAAAAAAAAGGAAGTCTTCTGGCATAGTGCATCATTTTACCAATTTACGTGGTAAGTAAAACGCCCAATCATTCTTTTGGGCATTAAAAAGATGTTCATAGCAACGGAATGTCCTCACTACTTTATAGTGGAAACCTGTGCCTGAATATCATTTCTGTCAAGAAAGAAGTAATATGGATCACATTATGTTGGTCATGATAGTTAATAAAAGACTGACTGACTCGAACTCTACTAAAACCTGCTTTAGATCCTGGTGATAGCAATGTTCCATTCGAGGAAATTGCTGCCTTTGAGGCTGAAATGCACCATCTCACGTATGAAAAATAGTGTTACATTCTCACGGTAGGAAGCTCATTTAACATCTTCTCCTGCACTCTGTATGTTGGGCTCTGATACTCAAGATGGATTTTTGTTAAGGATAATCTGTCTTTGTACCCCCATCCCACTTTCAAAAAGGACACAGAGCTTTGACTGTTTCAGATTCCTTTACCATTCCCCCTCCTACGTGGCTGGCAGTCATGAATACGGATAGTAACCTACTGCATAACTTCTGATATCTCATCCTCCTGTGTGGTCAGCTTCCACAAGGACAATTGGTCCAGGGGGGCCTGACATCATAAAGCTAAAGCAAGAAGTTGTCTGACATGTGGTGCCATTCTGTTGCCTAGCAGTCTGACATCATAAAGCTAAAGCAAGATGCTTTCTGACATGAGAGCCACTCTGTTGCCTAACAAAGAGTAGGATACATTTATCTTGGTAATGATATGAGTTGCAGGGTAGACAGGATGCCCAACTGAAAGTGTTGATGGTAAGATGAAAGAAATTAGGACTTTATTTAGACTTCTATATTTGTATGAACGCAAGTTTGAGCATAAGAGTCTCAACTTCACTCTTGCTGAACTGGTAGGATTTGGCTAAAGAGAAGATGGAAATGATGCTATTCATAGTTTCTATCATTCCCGTTAACTGTAGCATAACCCTTCCTCTCTCAACTTATCAGCTGGCTTAATTGCTACTGGTGTACCATATCCTAAAACTAAAGAAGTGAGAATGGTGCGCTGCCACTTGGCTGGCAAAAAGATCTATGTCCTAATGTACGTGCTACAATTGTTTAGAGAGTTTTAGCAAATGAGTCAAGGGAATGCAGAGAAGTATGGGAGGTTATAAACACAAATTGAGATTTGATTTTTTTATTGAGCTGTTGATTTTCACAATAAAACAGACTCCATAGTATAGATCTGGTAACCCTTATATAAATCAAAACTTTTTGTATTGCTTATATTAAATGTACTAACAGTGGACTTTTCCATCTGCAGATTATACTGAATGACCAGCAGTGGCAGTGTTTCACAGCAGAGTTTCTCTGACTTGCCGAGACTGAAGCAAAAAAAAAAAGGAAGTCTTCTGGCATAGTGCATCATTTTACCAATTTACGTGGTAAGTAAAACGCCCAATCATTCTTTTGGGCATTAAAAAGATGTTCATAGCAACGGAATGTCCTCACTACTTTATAGTGGAAACCTGTGCCTGAATATCATTTCTGTCAAGAAAGAAGTAATATGGATCACATTATGTTGGTCATGATAGTTAATAAAAGACTGACTGACTCGAACTCTACTAAAACCTGCTTTAGATCCTGGTGATAGCAATGTTCCATTCGAGGAAATTGCTGCCTTTGAGGCTGAAATGCACCATCTCACGTATGAAAAATAGTGTTACATTCTCACGGTAGGAAGCTCATTTAACCTCTTCTCCTGCACTCTGTATGTTGGGCTCTGATACTCAAGATGGATTTTTGTTAAGGATAATCTGTCTTTGTACCCCCATCCCACTTTCAAAAAGGACACAGAGCTTTGACTGTTTCAGATTCCTTTACCATTCCCCCTCTTACGTGGCTGGCAGTCATGAATACGGATAGTAACCTACTGCATAACTTCTGATATCTCATCCTCCTGTGTGGTCAGCTTCCACAAGGACAATTGGTCCAGGGGGGCCTGACATCATAAAGCTAAAGCAAGAAGTTGTCTGACATGTGGTGCCATTCTGTTGCCTAGCAGTCTGACATCATAAAGCTAAAGCAAGATGCTTTCTGACATGAGACCCACTCTGTTGCCTAACAAAGAGTAGGATACATTTATCTTGGTAATGATATGAGTTGCAGGGTAGACAGGATGCCCAACTGAAAGTGTTGATGGTAAGATGAAAGAAATTAGGACTTTATTTAGACTTCTATATTTGTATGAACGCAAGTTTGAGCATAAGAGTCTCAACTTCACTCTTGCTGAACTGGTAGGATTTGGCTAAAGAGAAGATGGAAATGATGCTATTCATAGTTTCTATCATTCCCGTTAACTGTAGCATAACCCTTCCTCTCTCAACTTATCAGCTGGCTTAATTGCTACTGGTGTACCATATCCTAAAACTAAAGAAGTGAGAATGGTGCGCTGCCACTTGGCTGGCAAAAAGATCTATGTCCTAATGTACGTGCTACAATTGTTTAGAGAGTTTTAGCAAATGAGTCAAGGGAATGCAGAGAAGTATGGGAGGTTATAAACACAAATTGAGATTTGATTTTTTTATTGAGCTGTTGATTTTCACAATAAAACAGACTCCATAGTATAGATCTGGTAACCCTTTATATAAATCAAAACTTTTTGTATTGCTTATATTAAATGTACTAACAGTGGACTTTTCCATCTGCAGATTATACTGAATGACCAGCAGTGGCAGTGTTTCACAGCAGAGTTTCTCTGACTTGCCGAGACTGAAGCAAAAAAAAAAAGGAAGTCTTCTGGCATAGTGCATCATTTTACCAATTTACGTGGTAAGTAAAACGCCCAATCATTCTTTTGGGCATTAAAAAGATGTTCATAGCAACGGAATGTCCTCACTACTTTATAGTGGAAACCTGTGCCTGAATATCATTTCTGTCAAGAAAGAAGTAATATGGATCACATTATGTTGGTCATGATAGTTAATAAAAGACTGACTGACTCGAACTCTACTAAAACCTGCTTTAGATCCTGGTGATAGCAATGTTCCATTCGAGGAAATTGCTGCCTTTGAGGCTGAAATGCACCATCTCACGTATGAAAAATAGTGTTACATTCTCACGGTAGGAAGCTCATTTAACCTCTTCTCCCGCACTCTGTATGTTGGGCTCTGATACTCAAGATGGATTTTTGTTAAGGATAATCTGTCTTTGTACCCCCATCCCACTTTCAAAAAGGACACAGAGCTTTGACTGTTTCAGATTCCTTTACCATTCCCCCTCCTACGTGGCTGGCAGTCATGAATACGGATAGTAACCTACTGCATAACTTCTGATATCTCATCCTCCTGTGTGGTCAGCTTCCACAAGGACAATTGGTCCAGGGGGGCCTGACATCATAAAGCTAAAGCAAGAAGTTGTCTGACATGTGGTGCCATTCTGTTGCCTAGCAGTCTGACATCATAAAGCTAAAGCAAGATGCTTTCTGACATGAGAGCCACTCTGTTGCCTAACAAAGAGTAGGATACATTTATCTTGGTAATGATATGAGTTGCAGGGTAGACAGGATGCCCAACTGAAAGTGTTGATGGTAAGATGAAAGAAATTAGGACTTTATTTAGACTTCTATATTTGTATGAACGCAAGTTTGAGCATAAGAGTCTCAACTTCACTCTTGCTGAACTGGTAGGATTTGGCTAAAGAGAAGATGGAAATGATGCTATTCATAGTTTCTATCATTCCCGTTAACTGTAGCATAACCCTTCCTCTCTCAACTTATCAGCTGGCTTAATTGCTACTGGTGTACCATATCCTAAAACTAAAGAAGTGAGAATGGTGCGCTGCCACTTGGCTGGCAAAAAGATCTATGTCCTAATGTACGTGCTACAATTGTTTAGAGAGTTTTAGCAAATGAGTCAAGGGAATGCAGAGAAGTATGGGAGGTTATAAACACAAATTGAGATTTGATTTTTTTATTGAGCTGTTGATTTTCACAATAAAACAGACTCCATAGTATAGATCTGGTAACCCTTTATATAAATCAAAACTTTTTGTATTGCTTATATTAAATGTACTAACAGTGGACTTTTCCATCTGCAGATTATACTGAATGACCAGCAGTGGCAGTGTTTCACAGCAGAGTTTCTCTGACTTGCCGAGACTGAAGCAAAAAAAAAAAGGAAGTCTTCTGGCATAGTGCATCATTTTACCAATTTACGTGGTAAGTAAAACGCCCAATCATTCTTTTGGGCATTAAAAAGATGTTCATAGCAACGGAATGTCCTCACTACTTTATAGTGGAAACCTGTGCCTGAATATCATTTCTGTCAAGAAAGAAGTAATATGGATCACATTATGTTGGTCATGATAGTTAATAAAAGACTGACTGACTCGAACTCTACTAAAACCTGCTTTAGATCCTGGTGATAGCAATGTTCCATTCGAGGAAATTGCTGCCTTTGAGGCTGAAATGCACCATCTCACGTATGAAAAATAGTGTTACATTCTCACGGTAGGAAGCTCATTTAACCTCTTCTCCTGCACTCTGTATGTTGGGCTCTGATACTCAAGATGGATTTTTGTTAAGGATAATCTGTCTTTGTACCCCCATCCCACTTTCAAAAAGGACACAGAGCTTTGACTGTTTCAGATTCCTTTACCATTCCCCCTCCTACGTGGCTGGCAGTCATGAATACGGATAGTAACCTACTGCATAACTTCTGATATCTCATCCTCCTGTGTGGTCAGCTTCCACAAGGACAATTGGTCCAGGGGGGCCTGACATCATAAAGCTAAAGCAAGAAGTTGTCTGACATGTGGTGCCATTCTGTTGCCTAGCAGTCTGACATCATAAAGCTAAAGCAAGATGCTTTCTGACATGAGAGCCACTCTGTTGCCTAACAAAGAGTAGGATACATTTATCTTGGTAATGATATGAGTTGCAGGGTAGACAGGATGCCCAACTGAAAGTGTTGATGGTAAGATGAAAGAAATTAGGACTTTATTTAGACTTCTATATTTGTATGAACGCAAGTTTGAGCATAAGAGTCTCAACTTCACTCTTGCTGAACTGGTAGGATTTGGCTAAAGAGAAGATGGAAATGATGCTATTCATAGTTTCTATCATTCCCGTTAACTGTAGCATAACCCTTCCTCTCTCAACTTATCAGCTGGCTTAATTGCTACTGGTGTACCATATCCTAAAACTAAAGAAGTGAGAATGGTGCGCTGCCACTTGGCTGGCAAAAAGATCTATGTCCTAATGTACGTGCTACAATTGTTTAGAGAGTTTTAGCAAATGAGTCAAGGGAATGCAGAGAAGTATGGGAGGTTATAAACACAAATTGAGATTTGATTTTTTTATTGAGCTGTTGATTTTCACAATAAAACAGACTCCATAGTATAGATCTGGTAACCCTTTATATAAATCAAAACTTTTTGTATTGCTTATATTAAATGTACTAACAGTGGACTTTTCCATCTGCAGATTATACTGAATGACCAGCAGTGGCAGTGTTTCACAGCAGAGTTTCTCTGAATTGCCGAGACTGAAGCAAAAAAAAAAAGGAAGTCTTCTGGCATAGTGCATCATTTTACCAATTTACGTGGTAAGTAAAACGCCCAATCATTCTTTTAGGCATTAAAAAGATGTTCATAGCAACGGAATGTCCTCACTACTTTATAGTGGAAACCTGTGCCTGAATATCATTTCTGTCAAGAAAGAAGTAATATGGATCACATTATGTTGGTCATGATAGTTAATAAAAGACTGACTGACTCGAACTCTACTAAAACCTGCTTTAGATCCTGGTGATAGCAATGTTCCATTCGAGGAAATTGCTGCCTTTGAGGCTGAAATGCACCATCTCACGTATGAAAAATAGTGTTACATTCTCACGGTAGGAAGCTCATTTAACCTCTTCTCCTGCACTCTGTATGTTGGGCTCTGATACTCAAGATGGATTTTTGTTAAGGATAATCTGTCTTTGTAACCCCTTCCCACTTTCAAAAAGGACACAGAGCTTTGACTGTTTCAGATTCCTTTACCATTCCCCCTCCTACGTGGCTGGCAGTCATGAATACGGATAGTAACCTACTGCATAACTTCTGATATCTCATCCTCCTGTGTGGTCAGCTTCCACAAGGACAATTGGTCCAAGGGTGTCTGACATCATAAAGCTAAAGCAAGAAGTTGCCTGACATGTGGTGCCATTCTGTTGCCTAGCAGTCTGACATCATCAAGCTAAAGCAAGATGCTTTCTGACATGAGAGCCACTCTGTTGCCTAACAAAGAGTAGGATACATTTATCTTGGTAATGATATGAGTTGCAGGGTAGACAGGATGCCCAACTGAAAGTGTTGATGGTAAGATGAAAGAAATTAGGACTTTATTTAGACTTATATATTTGTATGAACGCAAGTTTGAGCATAAGAGTCTCAACTTCACTGTTGCTGAACTGGTAGGATTTGGCTAAAGAGAAGATGGAAATGATGCTATTCATAGTTTCTATCATTCCCGTTAACTGTAGCATAACCCTTCCTCTCTCAGCTTATCAGCTGGCTTAATTGCTACTGGTGTACCATATCCTAAAACTAAAGAAGTGAGAATGGTGCGCTGCCACTTGGCTGGCAAAAAGATCTATGTCCTAATGTACGTGCTACAATTGTTTAGAGAGTTTTAGCAAATGAGTCAAGGGAATGCAGAGAAGTATGGGAGGTTATAAACACAAATTGAGATTTGATTTTTTTATTGAGCTGTTGATTTTCGCAATAAAACAGACTCCATAGTATAGATCTGGTAACCCTTTATATAAATCAAAACTTTTTGTATTGCTTATATTAAATGTACTAACAGTGGACTTTTCCATCTGCAGATTATACTGAATGACCAGCAGTGGCAGTGTTTCACAGCAGAGTTTCTCTGACTTGCCGAGACTGAAGCAAAAAAAAAAAGGAAGTCTTCTGGCATAGTGCATCATTTTACCAATTTACGTGGTAAGTAAAACGCCCAATCATTCTTTTGGGCATTAAAAAGATGTTCATAGCAACGGAATGTCCTCACTACTTTATAGTGGAAACCTGTGCCTGAATATCATTTCTGTCAAGAAAGAAGTAATATGGATCACATTATGTTGGTCATGATAGTTAATAAAAGACTGACTGACTCGAACTCTACTAAAACCTGCTTTAGATCCTGGTGATAGCAATGTTCCATTCGAGGAAATTGCTGCCTTTGAGGCTGAAATGCACCATCTCACGTATGAAAAATAGTGTTACATTCTCACGGTAGGAAGCTCTTTTAACCTCTTCTCCTGCACTCTGTATGTTGGGCTCTGATACTCAAGATGGATTTTTGTTAAGGATAATCTGTCTTTGTACCCCCATCCCACTTTCAAAAAGGACACAGAGCTTTGACTGTTTCAGATTCCTTTACCATTCCCCCTCCTACGTGGCTGGCAGTCATGAATACGGATAGTAACCTACTGCATAACTTCTGATATCTCATCCTCCTGTGTGGTCAGCTTCCACAAGGACAATTGGTCCAGGGGGGCCTGACATCATAAAGCTAAAGCAAGAAGTTGTCTGACATGTGGTGCCATTCTGTTGCCTAGCAGTCTGACATCATAAAGCTAAAGCAAGATGCTTTCTGACATGAGAGCCACTCTGTTGCCTAACAAAGAGTAGGATACATTTATCTTGGTAATGATATGAGTTGCAGGGTAGACAGGATGCCCAACTGAAAGTGTTGATGGTAAGATGAAAGAAATTAGGACTTTATTTAGACTTCTATATTTGTATGAACGCAAGTTTGAGCATAAGAGTCTCAACTTCACTCTTGCTGAACTGGTAGGATTTGGCTAAAGAGAAGATGGAAATGATGCTATTCATAGTTTCTATCATTCCCGTTAACTGTAGCATAACCCTTCCTCTCTCAACTTATCAGCTGGCTTAATTGCTACTGGTGTACCATATCCTAAAACTAAAGAAGTGAGAATGGTGCGCTGCCACTTGGCTGGCAAAAAGATCTATGTCCTAATGTACGTGCTACAATTGTTTAGAGAGTTTTAGCAAATGAGTCAAGGGAATGCAGAGAAGTATGGGAGGTTATAAACACAAATTGAGATTTGATTTTTTTATTGAGCTGTTGATTTTCACAATAAAACAGACTCCATAGTATAGATCTGGTAACCCTTTATATAAATCAAAACTTTTTGTATTGCTTATATTAAATGTACTAACAGTGGACTTTTCCATCTGCAGATTATACTGAATGACCAGCAGTGGCAGTGTTTCACAGCAGAGTTTCTCTGACTTGCCGAGACTGAAGCAAAAAAAAAAGGAAGTCTTCTGGCATAGTGCATCATTTTACCAATTTACGTGGTAAGTAAAACGCCCAATCATTCTTTTGGGCATTAAAAAGATGTTCATAGCAACGGAATGTCCTCACTACTTTATAGTGGAAACCTGTGCCTGAATATCATTTCTGTCAAGAAAGAAGTAATATGGATCACATTATGTTGGTCATGATAGTTAATAAAAGACTGACTGACTCGAACTCTACTAAAACCTGCTTTAGATCCTGGTGATAGCAATGTTCCATTCGAGGAAATTGCTGCCTTTGAGGCTGAAATGCACCATCTCACGTATGAAAAATAGTGTTACATTCTCACGGTAGGAAGCTCATTTAACATCTTCTCCTGCACTCTGTATGTTGGGCTCTGATACTCAAGATGGATTTTTGTTAAGGATAATCTGTCTTTGTACCCCCATCCCACTTTCAAAAAGGACACAGAGCTTTGACTGTTTCAGATTCCTTTACCATTCCCCCTCCTACGTGGCTGGCAGTCATGAATACGGATAGTAACCTACTGCATAACTTCTGATATCTCATCCTCCTGTGTGGTCAGCTTCCACAAGGACAATTGGTCCAGGGGGGCCTGACATCATAAAGCTAAAGCAAGAAGTTGTCTGACATGTGGTGCCATTCTGTTGCCTAGCAGTCTGACATCATAAAGCTAAAGCAAGATGCTTTCTGACATGAGAGCCACTCTGTTGCCTAACAAAGAGTAGGATACATTTATCTTGGTAATGATATGAGTTGCAGGGTAGACAGGATGCCCAACTGAAAGTGTTGATGGTAAGATGAAAGAAATTAGGACTTTATTTAGACTTCTATATTTGTATGAACGCAAGTTTGAGCATAAGAGTCTCAACTTCACTCTTGCTGAACTGGTAGGATTTGGCTAAAGAGAAGATGGAAATGATGCTATTCATAGTTTCTATCATTCCCGTTAACTGTAGCATAACCCTTCCTCTCTCAACTTATCAGCTGGCTTAATTGCTACTGGTGTACCATATCCTAAAACTAAAGAAGTGAGAATGGTGCGCTGCCACTTGGCTGGCAAAAAGATCTATGTCCTAATGTACGTGCTACAATTGTTTAGAGAGTTTTAGCAAATGAGTCAAGGGAATGCAGAGAAGTATGGGAGGTTATAAACACAAATTGAGATTTGATTTTTTTATTGAGCTGTTGATTTTCACAATAAAACAGACTCCATAGTATAGATCTGGTAACCCTTATATAAATCAAAACTTTTTGTATTGCTTATATTAAATGTACTAACAGTGGACTTTTCCATCTGCAGATTATACTGAATGACCAGCAGTGGCAGTGTTTCACAGCAGAGTTTCTCTGACTTGCCGAGACTGAAGCAAAAAAAAAAAGGAAGTCTTCTGGCATAGTGCATCATTTTACCAATTTACGTGGTAAGTAAAACGCCCAATCATTCTTTTGGGCATTAAAAAGATGTTCATAGCAACGGAATGTCCTCACTACTTTATAGTGGAAACCTGTGCCTGAATATCATTTCTGTCAAGAAAGAAGTAATATGGATCACATTATGTTGGTCATGATAGTTAATAAAAGACTGACTGACTCGAACTCTACTAAAACCTGCTTTAGATCCTGGTGATAGCAATGTTCCATTCGAGGAAATTGCTGCCTTTGAGGCTGAAATGCACCATCTCACGTATGAAAAATAGTGTTACATTCTCACGGTAGGAAGCTCATTTAACCTCTTCTCCTGCACTCTGTATGTTGGGCTCTGATACTCAAGATGGATTTTTGTTAAGGATAATCTGTCTTTGTACCCCCATCCCACTTTCAAAAAGGACACAGAGCTTTGACTGTTTCAGATTCCTTTACCATTCCCCCTCTTACGTGGCTGGCAGTCATGAATACGGATAGTAACCTACTGCATAACTTCTGATATCTCATCCTCCTGTGTGGTCAGCTTCCACAAGGACAATTGGTCCAGGGGGGCCTGACATCATAAAGCTAAAGCAAGAAGTTGTCTGACATGTGGTGCCATTCTGTTGCCTAGCAGTCTGACATCATAAAGCTAAAGCAAGATGCTTTCTGACATGAGACCCACTCTGTTGCCTAACAAAGAGTAGGATACATTTATCTTGGTAATGATATGAGTTGCAGGGTAGACAGGATGCCCAACTGAAAGTGTTGATGGTAAGATGAAAGAAATTAGGACTTTATTTAGACTTCTATATTTGTATGAACGCAAGTTTGAGCATAAGAGTCTCAACTTCACTCTTGCTGAACTGGTAGGATTTGGCTAAAGAGAAGATGGAAATGATGCTATTCATAGTTTCTATCATTCCCGTTAACTGTAGCATAACCCTTCCTCTCTCAACTTATCAGCTGGCTTAATTGCTACTGGTGTACCATATCCTAAAACTAAAGAAGTGAGAATGGTGCGCTGCCACTTGGCTGGCAAAAAGATCTATGTCCTAATGTACGTGCTACAATTGTTTAGAGAGTTTTAGCAAATGAGTCAAGGGAATGCAGAGAAGTATGGGAGGTTATAAACACAAATTGAGATTTGATTTTTTTATTGAGCTGTTGATTTTCACAATAAAACAGACTCCATAGTATAGATCTGGTAACCCTTTATATAAATCAAAACTTTTTGTATTGCTTATATTAAATGTACTAACAGTGGACTTTTCCATCTGCAGATTATACTGAATGACCAGCAGTGGCAGTGTTTCACAGCAGAGTTTCTCTGACTTGCCGAGACTGAAGCAAAAAAAAAAAGGAAGTCTTCTGGCATAGTGCATCATTTTACCAATTTACGTGGTAAGTAAAACGCCCAATCATTCTTTTGGGCATTAAAAAGATGTTCATAGCAACGGAATGTCCTCACTACTTTATAGTGGAAACCTGTGCCTGAATATCATTTCTGTCAAGAAAGAAGTAATATGGATCACATTATGTTGGTCATGATAGTTAATAAAAGACTGACTGACTCGAACTCTACTAAAACCTGCTTTAGATCCTGGTGATAGCAATGTTCCATTCGAGGAAATTGCTGCCTTTGAGGCTGAAATGCACCATCTCACGTATGAAAAATAGTGTTACATTCTCACGGTAGGAAGCTCATTTAACCTCTTCTCCCGCACTCTGTATGTTGGGCTCTGATACTCAAGATGGATTTTTGTTAAGGATAATCTGTCTTTGTACCCCCATCCCACTTTCAAAAAGGACACAGAGCTTTGACTGTTTCAGATTCCTTTACCATTCCCCCTCCTACGTGGCTGGCAGTCATGAATACGGATAGTAACCTACTGCATAACTTCTGATATCTCATCCTCCTGTGTGGTCAGCTTCCACAAGGACAATTGGTCCAGGGGGGCCTGACATCATAAAGCTAAAGCAAGAAGTTGTCTGACATGTGGTGCCATTCTGTTGCCTAGCAGTCTGACATCATAAAGCTAAAGCAAGATGCTTTCTGACATGAGAGCCACTCTGTTGCCTAACAAAGAGTAGGATACATTTATCTTGGTAATGATATGAGTTGCAGGGTAGACAGGATGCCCAACTGAAAGTGTTGATGGTAAGATGAAAGAAATTAGGACTTTATTTAGACTTCTATATTTGTATGAACGCAAGTTTGAGCATAAGAGTCTCAACTTCACTCTTGCTGAACTGGTAGGATTTGGCTAAAGAGAAGATGGAAATGATGCTATTCATAGTTTCTATCATTCCCGTTAACTGTAGCATAACCCTTCCTCTCTCAACTTATCAGCTGGCTTAATTGCTACTGGTGTACCATATCCTAAAACTAAAGAAGTGAGAATGGTGCGCTGCCACTTGGCTGGCAAAAAGATCTATGTCCTAATGTACGTGCTACAATTGTTTAGAGAGTTTTAGCAAATGAGTCAAGGGAATGCAGAGAAGTATGGGAGGTTATAAACACAAATTGAGATTTGATTTTTTTATTGAGCTGTTGATTTTCACAATAAAACAGACTCCATAGTATAGATCTGGTAACCCTTTATATAAATCAAAACTTTTTGTATTGCTTATATTAAATGTACTAACAGTGGACTTTTCCATCTGCAGATTATACTGAATGACCAGCAGTGGCAGTGTTTCACAGCAGAGTTTCTCTGACTTGCCGAGACTGAAGCAAAAAAAAAAAGGAAGTCTTCTGGCATAGTGCATCATTTTACCAATTTACGTGGTAAGTAAAACGCCCAATCATTCTTTTGGGCATTAAAAAGATGTTCATAGCAACGGAATGTCCTCACTACTTTATAGTGGAAACCTGTGCCTGAATATCATTTCTGTCAAGAAAGAAGTAATATGGATCACATTATGTTGGTCATGATAGTTAATAAAAGACTGACTGACTCGAACTCTACTAAAACCTGCTTTAGATCCTGGTGATAGCAATGTTCCATTCGAGGAAATTGCTGCCTTTGAGGCTGAAATGCACCATCTCACGTATGAAAAATAGTGTTACATTCTCACGGTAGGAAGCTCATTTAACCTCTTCTCCTGCACTCTGTATGTTGGGCTCTGATACTCAAGATGGATTTTTGTTAAGGATAATCTGTCTTTGTACCCCCATCCCACTTTCAAAAAGGACACAGAGCTTTGACTGTTTCAGATTCCTTTACCATTCCCCCTCCTACGTGGCTGGCAGTCATGAATACGGATAGTAACCTACTGCATAACTTCTGATATCTCATCCTCCTGTGTGGTCAGCTTCCACAAGGACAATTGGTCCAGGGGGGCCTGACATCATAAAGCTAAAGCAAGAAGTTGTCTGACATGTGGTGCCATTCTGTTGCCTAGCAGTCTGACATCATAAAGCTAAAGCAAGATGCTTTCTGACATGAGAGCCACTCTGTTGCCTAACAAAGAGTAGGATACATTTATCTTGGTAATGATATGAGTTGCAGGGTAGACAGGATGCCCAACTGAAAGTGTTGATGGTAAGATGAAAGAAATTAGGACTTTATTTAGACTTCTATATTTGTATGAACGCAAGTTTGAGCATAAGAGTCTCAACTTCACTCTTGCTGAACTGGTAGGATTTGGCTAAAGAGAAGATGGAAATGATGCTATTCATAGTTTCTATCATTCCCGTTAACTGTAGCATAACCCTTCCTCTCTCAACTTATCAGCTGGCTTAATTGCTACTGGTGTACCATATCCTAAAACTAAAGAAGTGAGAATGGTGCGCTGCCACTTGGCTGGCAAAAAGATCTATGTCCTAATGTACGTGCTACAATTGTTTAGAGAGTTTTAGCAAATGAGTCAAGGGAATGCAGAGAAGTATGGGAGGTTATAAACACAAATTGAGATTTGATTTTTTTATTGAGCTGTTGATTTTCACAATAAAACAGACTCCATAGTATAGATCTGGTAACCCTTTATATAAATCAAAACTTTTTGTATTGCTTATATTAAATGTACTAACAGTGGACTTTTCCATCTGCAGATTATACTGAATGACCAGCAGTGGCAGTGTTTCACAGCAGAGTTTCTCTGACTTGCCGAGACTGAAGCAAAAAAAAAAAGGAAGTCTTCTGGCATAGTGCATCATTTTACCAATTTACGTGGTAAGTAAAACGCCCAATCATTCTTTTGGGCATTAAAAAGATGTTCATAGCAACGGAATGTCCTCACTACTTTATAGTGGAAACCTGTGCCTGAATATCATTTCTGTCAAGAAAGAAGTAATATGGATCACATTATGTTGGTCATGATAGTTAATAAAAGACTGACTGACTCGAACTCTACTAAAACCTGCTTTAGATCCTGGTGATAGCAATGTTCCATTCGAGGAAATTGCTGCCTTTGAGGCTGAAATGCACCATCTCACGTATGAAAAATAGTGTTACATTCTCACGGTAGGAAGCTCATTTAACCTCTTCTCCTGCACTCTGTATGTTGGGCTCTGATACTCAAGATGGATTTTTGTTAAGGATAATCTGTCTTTGTACCCCCATCCCACTTTCAAAAAGGACACAGAGCTTTGACTGTTTCAGATTCCTTTACCATTCCCCCTCCTACGTGGCTGGCAGTCATGAATACGGATAGTAACCTACTGCATAACTTCTGATATCTCATCCTCCTGTGTGGTCAGCTTCCACAAGGACAATTGGTCCAGGGGGGCCTGACATCATAAAGCTAAAGCAAGAAGTTGTCTGACATGTGGTGCCATTCTGTTGCCTAGCAGTCTGACATCATAAAGCTAAAGCAAGATGCTTTCTGACATGAGAGCCACTCTGTTGCCTAACAAAGAGTAGGATACATTTATCTTGGTAATGATATGAGTTGCAGGGTAGACAGGATGCCCAACTGAAAGTGTTGATGGTAAGATGAAAGAAATTAGGACTTTATTTAGACTTCTATATTTGTATGAACGCAAGTTTGAGCATAAGAGTCTCAACTTCACTCTTGCTGAACTGGTAGGATTTGGCTAAAGAGAAGATGGAAATGATGCTATTCATAGTTTCTATCATTCCCGTTAACTGTAGCATAACCCTTCCTCTCTCAACTTATCAGCTGGCTTAATTGCTACTGGTGTACCATATCCTAAAACTAAAGAAGTGAGAATGGTGCGCTGCCACTTGGCTGGCAAAAAGATCTATGTCCTAATGTACGTGCTACAATTGTTTAGAGAGTTTTAGCAAATGAGTCAAGGGAATGCAGAGAAGTATGGGAGGTTATAAACACAAATTGAGATTTGATTTTTTTATTGAGCTGTTGATTTTCACAATAAAACAGACTCCATAGTATAGATCTGGTAACCCTTTATATAAATCAAAACTTTTTGTATTGCTTATATTAAATGTACTAACAGTGGACTTTTCCATCTGCAGATTATACTGAATGACCAGCAGTGGCAGTGTTTCACAGCAGAGTTTCTCTGAATTGCCGAGACTGAAGCAAAAAAAAAAAGGAAGTCTTCTGGCATAGTGCATCATTTTACCAATTTACGTGGTAAGTAAAACGCCCAATCATTCTTTTAGGCATTAAAAAGATGTTCATAGCAACGGAATGTCCTCACTACTTTATAGTGGAAACCTGTGCCTGAATATCATTTCTGTCAAGAAAGAAGTAATATGGATCACATTATGTTGGTCATGATAGTTAATAAAAGACTGACTGACTCGAACTCTACTAAAACCTGCTTTAGATCCTGGTGATAGCAATGTTCCATTCGAGGAAATTGCTGCCTTTGAGGCTGAAATGCACCATCTCACGTATGAAAAATAGTGTTACATTCTCACGGTAGGAAGCTCATTTAACCTCTTCTCCTGCACTCTGTATGTTGGGCTCTGATACTCAAGATGGATTTTTGTTAAGGATAATCTGTCTTTGTAACCCCTTCCCACTTTCAAAAAGGACACAGAGCTTTGACTGTTTCAGATTCCTTTACCATTCCCCCTCCTACGTGGCTGGCAGTCATGAATACGGATAGTAACCTACTGCATAACTTCTGATATCTCATCCTCCTGTGTGGTCAGCTTCCACAAGGACAATTGGTCCAAGGGTGTCTGACATCATAAAGCTAAAGCAAGAAGTTGCCTGACATGTGGTGCCATTCTGTTGCCTAGCAGTCTGACATCATCAAGCTAAAGCAAGATGCTTTCTGACATGAGAGCCACTCTGTTGCCTAACAAAGAGTAGGATACATTTATCTTGGTAATGATATGAGTTGCAGGGTAGACAGGATGCCCAACTGAAAGTGTTGATGGTAAGATGAAAGAAATTAGGACTTTATTTAGACTTATATATTTGTATGAACGCAAGTTTGAGCATAAGAGTCTCAACTTCACTGTTGCTGAACTGGTAGGATTTGGCTAAAGAGAAGATGGAAATGATGCTATTCATAGTTTCTATCATTCCCGTTAACTGTAGCATAACCCTTCCTCTCTCAGCTTATCAGCTGGCTTAATTGCTACTGGTGTACCATATCCTAAAACTAAAGAAGTGAGAATGGTGCGCTGCCACTTGGCTGGCAAAAAGATCTATGTCCTAATGTACGTGCTACAATTGTTTAGAGAGTTTTAGCAAATGAGTCAAGGGAATGCAGAGAAGTATGGGAGGTTATAAACACAAATTGAGATTTGATTTTTTTATTGAGCTGTTGATTTTCGCAATAAAACAGACTCCATAGTATAGATCTGGTAACCCTTTATATAAATCAAAACTTTTTGTATTGCTTATATTAAATGTACTAACAGTGGACTTTTCCATCTGCAGATTATACTGAATGACCAGCAGTGGCAGTGTTTCACAGCAGAGTTTCTCTGACTTGCCGAGACTGAAGCAAAAAAAAAAAGGAAGTCTTCTGGCATAGTGCATCATTTTACCAATTTACGTGGTAAGTAAAACGCCCAATCATTCTTTTGGGCATTAAAAAGATGTTCATAGCAACGGAATGTCCTCACTACTTTATAGTGGAAACCTGTGCCTGAATATCATTTCTGTCAAGAAAGAAGTAATATGGATCACATTATGTTGGTCATGATAGTTAATAAAAGACTGACTGACTCGAACTCTACTAAAACCTGCTTTAGATCCTGGTGATAGCAATGTTCCATTCGAGGAAATTGCTGCCTTTGAGGCTGAAATGCACCATCTCACGTATGAAAAATAGTGTTACATTCTCACGGTAGGAAGCTCTTTTAACCTCTTCTCCTGCACTCTGTATGTTGGGCTCTGATACTCAAGATGGATTTTTGTTAAGGATAATCTGTCTTTGTACCCCCATCCCACTTTCAAAAAGGACACAGAGCTTTGACTGTTTCAGATTCCTTTACCATTCCCCCTCCTACGTGGCTGGCAGTCATGAATACGGATAGTAACCTACTGCATAACTTCTGATATCTCATCCTCCTGTGTGGTCAGCTTCCACAAGGACAATTGGTCCAGGGGGGCCTGACATCATAAAGCTAAAGCAAGAAGTTGTCTGACATGTGGTGCCATTCTGTTGCCTAGCAGTCTGACATCATAAAGCTAAAGCAAGATGCTTTCTGACATGAGAGCCACTCTGTTGCCTAACAAAGAGTAGGATACATTTATCTTGGTAATGATATGAGTTGCAGGGTAGACAGGATGCCCAACTGAAAGTGTTGATGGTAAGATGAAAGAAATTAGGACTTTATTTAGACTTCTATATTTGTATGAACGCAAGTTTGAGCATAAGAGTCTCAACTTCACTCTTGCTGAACTGGTAGGATTTGGCTAAAGAGAAGATGGAAATGATGCTATTCATAGTTTCTATCATTCCCGTTAACTGTAGCATAACCCTTCCTCTCTCAACTTATCAGCTGGCTTAATTGCTACTGGTGTACCATATCCTAAAACTAAAGAAGTGAGAATGGTGCGCTGCCACTTGGCTGGCAAAAAGATCTATGTCCTAATGTACGTGCTACAATTGTTTAGAGAGTTTTAGCAAATGAGTCAAGGGAATGCAGAGAAGTATGGGAGGTTATAAACACAAATTGAGATTTGATTTTTTTATTGAGCTGTTGATTTTCACAATAAAACAGACTCCATAGTATAGATCTGGTAACCCTTTATATAAATCAAAACTTTTTGTATTGCTTATATTAAATGTACTAACAGTGGACTTTTCCATCTGCAGATTATACTGAATGACCAGCAGTGGCAGTGTTTCACAGCAGAGTTTCTCTGACTTGCCGAGACTGAAGCAAAAAAAAAAGGAAGTCTTCTGGCATAGTGCATCATTTTACCAATTTACGTGGTAAGTAAAACGCCCAATCATTCTTTTGGGCATTAAAAAGATGTTCATAGCAACGGAATGTCCTCACTACTTTATAGTGGAAACCTGTGCCTGAATATCATTTCTGTCAAGAAAGAAGTAATATGGATCACATTATGTTGGTCATGATAGTTGATAAAAGACTGACTGACTCGAACTCTACTAAAACCTGCTTTAGATCCTGGTGATAGCAATGTTCCATTCGAGGAAATTGCTGCCTTTGAGGCTGAAATGCACCATCTCACGTATGAAAAATAGTGTTACATTCTCACGGTAGGAAGCTCATTTAACCTCTTCTCCTGCACTCTGTATGTTGGGCTCTGATACTCAAGATGGATTTTTGTTAAGGATAATCTGTCTTTGTACCCCCATCCCACTTTCAAAAAGGACACAGAGCTTTGACTGTTTCAGATTCCTTTACCATTCCCCCTCCTACGTGGCTGGCAGTCATGAATACGGATAGTAACCTACTGCATAACTTCTGATATCTCATCCTCCTGTGTGGTCAGCTTCCACAAGGACAATTGGTCCAGGGGGGCCTGACATCATAAAGCTAAAGCAAGAAGTTGTCTGACATGTGGTGCCATTCTGTTGCCTAGCAGTCTGACATCATAAAGCTAAAGCAAGATGCTTTCTGACATGAGAGCCACTCTGTTGCCTAACAAAGAGTAGGATACATTTATCTTGGTAATGATATGAGTTGCCGGGTAGACAGGATGCCCAACTGAAAGTGTTGATGGTAAGATGAAAGAAATTAGGACTTTATTTAGACTTCTATATTTGTATGAACGCATGTTTGAGCATAAGAGTCTCAACTTCACTCTTGCTGAACTGGTAGGATTTGGCTAAAGAGAAGATGGAAATGATGCTATTCATAGTTTCTATCATTCCCGTTAACTGTAGCATAACCCTTCCTCTCTCAACTTATCAGCTGGCTTAATTGCTACTGGTGTACCATATCCTAAAACTAAAGAAGTGAGAATGGTGCGCTGCCACTTGGCTGGCAAAAAGATCTATGTCCTAATGTACGTGCTACAATTGTTTAGAGAGTTTTAGCAAATGAGTCAAGGGAATGCAGAGAAGTATGGGAGGTTATAAACACAAATTGAGATTTGATTTTTTTATTGAGCTGTTGATTTTCACAATAAAACAGACTCCATAGTATAGATCTGGTAACCCTTTATATAAATCAAAACTTTTTGTATTGCTTATATTAAATGTACTAACAGTGGACTTTTCCATCTGCAGATTATACTGAATGACCAGCAGTGGCAGTGTTTCACAGCAGAGTTTCTCTGACTTGCCGAGACTGAAGCAAAAAAAAAAGGAAGTCTTCTGGCATAGTGCATCATTTTACCAATTTACGTGGTAAGTAAAACGCCCAATCATTCTTTTGGGCATTAAAAAGATGTTCATAGCAACGGAATGTCCTCACTACTTTATAGTGGAAACCTGTGCCTGAATATCATTTCTGTCAAGAAAGAAGTAATATGGATCACATTATGTTGGTCATGATAGTTAATAAAAGACTGACTGACTCGAACTCTACTAAAACCTGCTTTAGATCCTGGTGATAGCAATGTTCCATTCGAGGAAATTGCTGCCTTTGAGGCTGAAATGCACCATCTCACGTATGAAAAATAGTGTTACATTCTCACGGTAGGAAGCTCATTTAACCTCTTCTCCTGCACTCTGTATGTTGGGCTCTGATACTCAAGATGGATTTTTGTTAAGGATAATCTGTCTTTGTACCCCCATCCCACTTTCAAAAAGGACACAGAGCTTTGACTGTTTCAGATTCCTTTACCATTCCCCCTCCTACGTGGCTGGCAGTCATGAATACGGATAGTAACCTACTGCATAACTTCTGATATCTCATCCTCCTGTGTGGTCAGCTTCCACAAGGACAATTGGTCCAGGGGGGCCTGACATCATAAAGCTAAAGCAAGAAGTTGTCTGACATGTGGTGCCATTCTGTTGCCTAGCAGTCTGACATCATAAAGCTAAAGCAAGATGCTTTCTGACATGAGAGCCACTCTGTTGCCTAACAAAGAGTAGGATACATTTATCTTGGTAATGATATGAGTTGCAGGGTAGACAGGATGCCCAACTGAAAGTGTTGATGGTTAGATGAAAGAAATTAGGACTTTATTTAGACTTCTATATTTGTATGAACGCAAGTTTGAGCATAAGAGTCTCAGCTTCACTCTTGCTGAACTGGTAGGATTTGGCTAAAGAGAAGATGGAAATGATGCTATTCATAGTTTCTATCATTCCCGTTAACTGTAGCATAACCCTTCCTCTCTCAACTTATCAGCTGGCTTAATTGCTACTGGTGTACCATATCCTAAAACTAAAGAAGTGAGAATGGTGCGCTGCCACTTGGCTGGCAAAAAGATCTATGTCCTAATGTACGTGCTACAATTGTTTAGAGAGTTTTAGCAAATGAGTCAAGGGAATGCAGAGAAGTATGGGAGGTTATAAACACAAATTGAGATTTGATTTTTTTATTGAGCTGTTGATTTTCACAATAAAACAGACTCCATAGTATAGATCTGGTAACCCTTTATATAAATCAAAACTTTTTGTATTGCTTATATTAAATGTACTAACAGTGGACTTTTCCATCTGCAGATTATACTGAATGACCAGCAGTGGCAGTGTTTCACAGCAGAGTTTCTCTGACTTGCCGAGACTGAAGCAAAAAAAAAAGGAAGTCTTCTGGCATAGTGCATCATTTTACCAATTTACGTGGTAAGTAAAACGCCCAATCATTCTTTTGGGCATTAAAAAGATGTTCATAGCAACGGAATGTCCTCACTACTTTATAGTGGAAACCTGTGCCTGAATATCATTTCTGTCAAGAAAGAAGTAATATGGATCACATTATGTTGGTCATGATAGTTAATAAAAGACTGACTGACTCGAACTCTACTAAAACCTGCTTTAGATCCTGGTGATAGCAATGTTCCATTCGAGGAAATTGCTGCCTTTGAGGCTGAAATGCACCATCTCACGTATGAAAAATAGTGTTACATTCTCACGGTAGGAAGCTCATTTAACATCTTCTCCTGCACTCTGTATGTTGGGCTCTGATACTCAAGATGGATTTTTGTTAAGGATAATCTGTCTTTGTACCCCCATCCCACTTTCAAAAAGGACACAGAGCTTTGACTGTTTCAGATTCCTTTACCATTCCCCCTCCTACGTGGCTGGCAGTCATGAATACGGATAGTAACCTACTGCATAACTTCTGATATCTCATCCTCCTGTGTGGTCAGCTTCCACAAGGACAATTGGTCCAGGGGGGCCTGACATCATAAAGCTAAAGCAAGAAGTTGTCTGACATGTGGTGCCATTCTGTTGCCTAGCAGTCTGACATCATAAAGCTAAAGCAAGATGCTTTCTGACATGAGAGCCACTCTGTTGCCTAACAAAGAGTAGGATACATTTATCTTGGTAATGATATGAGTTGCAGGGTAGACAGGATGCCCAACTGAAAGTGTTGATGGTAAGATGAAAGAAATTAGGACTTTATTTAGACTTCTATATTTGTATGAACGCAAGTTTGAGCATAAGAGTCTCAACTTCACTCTTGCTGAACTGGTAGGATTTGGCTAAAGAGAAGATGGAAATGATGCTATTCATAGTTTCTATCATTCCCGTTAACTGTAGCATAACCCTTCCTCTCTCAACTTATCAGCTGGCTTAATTGCTACTGGTGTACCATATCCTAAAACTAAAGAAGTGAGAATGGTGCGCTGCCACTTGGCTGGCAAAAAGATCTATGTCCTAATGTACGTGCTACAATTGTTTAGAGAGTTTTAGCAAATGAGTCAAGGGAATGCAGAGAAGTATGGGAGGTTATAAACACAAATTGAGATTTGATTTTTTTATTGAGCTGTTGATTTTCACAATAAAACAGACTCCATAGTATAGATCTGGTAACCCTTTATATAAATCAAAACTTTTTGTATTGCTTATATTAAATGTACTAACAGTGGACTTTTCCATCTGCAGATTATACTGAATGACCAGCAGTGGCAGTGTTTCACAGCAGAGTTTCTCTGACTTGCCGAGACTGAAGCAAAAAAAAAAAGGAAGTCTTCTGGCATAGTGCATCATTTTACCAATTTACGTGGTAAGTAAAATGCCCAATCATTCTTTTGGGCATTAAAAAGATGTTCATAGCAACGGAATGTCCTCACTACTTTATAGTGGAAACCTGTGCCTGAATATCATTTCTGTCAAGAAAGAAGTAATATGGATCACATTATGTTGGTCATGATAGTTAATAAAAGACTGACTGACTCGAACTCTACTAAAACCTGCTTTAGATCCTGGTGATAGCAATGTTCCATTCGAGGAAATTGCTGCCTTTGAGGCTGAAATGCACCATCTCACGTATGAAAAATAGTGTTACATTCTCACGGTAGGAAGCTCATTTAACCTCTTCTCCCGCACTCTGTATGTTGGGCTCTGATACTCAAGATGGATTTTTGTTAAGGATAATCTGTCTTTGTACCCCCATCCCACTTTCAAAAAGGACACAGAGCTTTGACTGTTTCAGATTCCTTTACCATTCCCCCTCCTACGTGGCTGGCAGTCATGAATACGGATAGTAACCTACTGCATAACTTCTGATATCTCATCCTCCTGTGTGGTCAGCTTCCACAAGGACAATTGGTCCAGGGGGGCCTGACATCATAAAGCTAAAGCAAGAAGTTGTCTGACATGTGGTGCCATTCTGTTGCCTAGCAGTCTGACATCATAAAGCTAAAGCAAGATGCTTTCTGACATGAGAGCCACTCTGTTGCCTAACAAAGAGTAGGATACATTTATCTTGGTAATGATATGAGTTGCAGGGTAGACAGGATGCCCAACTGAAAGTGTTGATGGTAAGATGAAAGAAATTAGGACTTTATTTAGACTTCTATATTTGTATGAACGCAAGTTTGAGCATAAGAGTCTCAACTTCACTCTTGCTGAACTGGTAGGATTTGGCTAAAGAGAAGATGGAAATGATGCTATTCATAGTTTCTATCATTCCCGTTAACTGTAGCATAACCCTTCCTCTCTCAACTTATCAGCTGGCTTAATTGCTACTGGTGTACCATATCCTAAAACTAAAGAAGTGAGAATGGTGCGCTGCCACTTGGCTGGCAAAAAGATCTATGTCCTAATGTACGTGCTACAATTGTTTAGAGAGTTTTAGCAAATGAGTCAAGGGAATGCAGAGAAGTATGGGAGGTTATAAACACAAATTGAGATTTGATTTTTTTATTGAGCTGTTGATTTTCACAATAAAACAGACTCCATAGTATAGATCTGGTAACCCTTTATATAAATCAAAACTTTTTGTATTGCTTATATTAAATGTACTAACAGTGGACTTTTCCATCTGCAGATTATACTGAATGACCAGCAGTGGCAGTGTTTCACAGCAGAGTTTCTCTGACTTGCCGAGACTGAAGCAAAAAAAAAAAGGAAGTCTTCTGGCATAGTGCATCATTTTACCAATTTACGTGGTAAGTAAAACGCCCAATCATTCTTTTGGGCATTAAAAAGATGTTCATAGCAACGGAATGTCCTCACTACTTTATAGTGGAAACCTGTGCCTGAATATCATTTCTGTCAAGAAAGAAGTAATATGGATCACATTATGTTGGTCATGATAGTTAATAAAAGACTGACTGACTCGAACTCTACTAAAACCTGCTTTAGATCCTGGTGATAGCAATGTTCCATTCGAGGAAATTGCTGCCTTTGAGGCTGAAATGCACCATCTCACGTATGAAAAATAGTGTTACATTCTCACGGTAGGAAGCTCATTTAACCTCTTCTCCTGCACTCTGTATGTTGGGCTCTGATACTCAAGATGGATTTTTGTTAAGGATAATCTGTCTTTGTACCCCCATCCCACTTTCAAAAAGGACACAGAGCTTTGACTGTTTCAGATTCCTTTACCATTCCCCCTCCTACGTGGCTGGCAGTCATGAATACGGATAGTAACCTACTGCATAACTTCTGATATCTCATCCTCCTGTGTGGTCAGCTTCCACAAGGACAATTGGTCCAGGGGGGCCTGACATCATAAAGCTAAAGCAAGAAGTTGTCTGACATGTGGTGCCATTCTGTTGCCTAGCAGTCTGACATCATAAAGCTAAAGCAAGATGCTTTCTGACATGAGAGCCACTCTGTTGCCTAACAAAGAGTAGGATACATTTATCTTGGTAATGATATGAGTTGCAGGGTAGACAGGATGCCCAACTGAAAGTGTTGATGGTAAGATGAAAGAAATTAGGACTTTATTTAGACTTCTATATTTGTATGAACGCAAGTTTGAGCATAAGAGTCTCAACTTCACTCTTGCTGAACTGGTAGGATTTGGCTAAAGAGAAGATGGAAATGATGCTATTCATAGTTTCTATCATTCCCGTTAACTGTAGCATAACCCTTCCTCTCTCAACTTATCAGCTGGCTTAATTGCTACTGGTGTACCATATCCTAAAACTAAAGAAGTGAGAATGGTGCGCTGCCACTTGGCTGGCAAAAAGATCTATGTCCTAATGTACGTGCTACAATTGTTTAGAGAGTTTTAGCAAATGAGTCAAGGGAATGCAGAGAAGTATGGGAGGTTATAAACACAAATTGAGATTTGATTTTTTTATTGAGCTGTTGATTTTCACAATAAAACAGACTCCATAGTATAGATCTGGTAACCCTTTATATAAATCAAAACTTTTTGTATTGCTTATATTAAATGTACTAACAGTGGACTTTTCCATCTGCAGATTATACTGAATGACCAGCAGTGGCAGTGTTTCACAGCAGAGTTTCTCTGACTTGCCGAGACTGAAGCAAAAAAAAAAAGGAAGTCTTCTGGCATAGTGCATCATTTTACCAATTTACGTGGTAAGTAAAACGCCCAATCATTCTTTTGGGCATTAAAAAGATGTTCATAGCAACGGAATGTCCTCACTACTTTATAGTGGAAACCTGTGCCTGAATATCATTTCTGTCAAGAAAGAAGTAATATGGATCACATTATGTTGGTCATGATAGTTAATAAAAGACTGACTGACTCGAACTCTACTAAAACCTGCTTTAGATCCTGGTGATAGCAATGTTCCATTCGAGGAAATTGCTGCCTTTGAGGCTGAAATGCACCATCTCACGTATGAAAAATAGTGTTACATTCTCACGGTAGGAAGCTCATTTAACCTCTTCTCCTGCACTCTGTATGTTGGGCTCTGATACTCAAGATGGATTTTTGTTAAGGATAATCTGTCTTTGTACCCCCATCCCACTTTCAAAAAGGACACAGAGCTTTGACTGTTTCAGATTCCTTTACCATTCCCCCTCCTACGTGGCTGGCAGTCATGAATACGGATAGTAACCTACTGCATAACTTCTGATATCTCATCCTCCTGTGTGGTCAGCTTCCACAAGGACAATTGGTCCAGGGGGGCCTGACATCATAAAGCTAAAGCAAGAAGTTGTCTGACATGTGGTGCCATTCTGTTGCCTAGCAGTCTGACATCATAAAGCTAAAGCAAGATGCTTTCTGACATGAGAGCCACTCTGTTGCCTAACAAAGAGTAGGATACATTTATCTTGGTAATGATATGAGTTGCAGGGTAGACAGGATGCCCAACTGAAAGTGTTGATGGTAAGATGAAAGAAATTAGGACTTTATTTAGACTTCTATATTTGTATGAACGCAAGTTTGAGCATAAGAGTCTCAACTTCACTCTTGCTGAACTGGTAGGATTTGGCTAAAGAGAAGATGGAAATGATGCTATTCATAGTTTCTATCATTCCCGTTAACTGTAGCATAACCCTTCCTCTCTCAACTTATCAGCTGGCTTAATTGCTACTGGTGTACCATATCCTAAAACTAAAGAAGTGAGAATGGTGCGCTGCCACTTGGCTGGCAAAAAGATCTATGTCCTAATGTACGTGCTACAATTGTTTAGAGAGTTTTAGCAAATGAGTCAAGGGAATGCAGAGAAGTATGGGAGGTTATAAACACAAATTGAGATTTGATTTTTTTATTGAGCTGTTGATTTTCACAATAAAACAGACTCCATAGTATAGATCTGGTAACCCTTTATATAAATCAAAACTTTTTGTATTGCTTATATTAAATGTACTAACAGTGGACTTTTCCATCTGCAGATTATACTGAATGACCAGCAGTGGCAGTGTTTCACAGCAGAGTTTCTCTGAATTGCCGAGACTGAAGCAAAAAAAAAAAAGGAAGCCTTCTGGCATAGTGCATCATTTTACCAATTTACGTGGTAAGTAAAACGCCCAATCATTCTTTTAGGCATTAAAAAGATGTTCATAGCAACGGAATGTCCTCACTACTTTATAGTGGAAACCTGTGCCTGAATATCATTTCTGTCAAGAAAGAAGTAATATGGATCACATTATGTTGGTCATGATAGTTAATAAAAGACTGACTGACTCGAACTCTACTAAAACCTGCTTTAGATCCTGGTGATAGCAATGTTCCATTCGAGGAAATTGCTGCCTTTGAGGCTGAAATGCACCATCTCACGTATGAAAAATAGTGTTACATTCTCACGGTAGGAAGCTCATTTAACCTCTTCTCCTGCACTCTGTATGTTGGGCTCTGATACTCAAGATGGATTTTTGTTAAGGATAATCTGTCTTTGTAACCCCTTCCCACTTTCAAAAAGGACACAGAGCTTTGACTGTTTCAGATTCCTTTACCATTCCCCCTCCTACGTGGCTGGCAGTCATGAATACGGATAGTAACCTACTGCATAACTTCTGATATCTCATCCTCCTGTGTGGTCAGCTTCCACAAGGACAATTGGTCCAAGGGTGTCTGACATCATAAAGCTAAAGCAAGAAGTTGCCTGACATGTGGTGCCATTCTGTTGCCTAGCAGTCTGACATCATCAAGCTAAAGCAAGATGCTTTCTGACATGAGAGCCACTCTGTTGCCTAACAAAGAGTAGGATACATTTATCTTGGTAATGATATGAGTTGCAGGGTAGACAGGATGCCCAACTGAAAGTGTTGATGGTAAGATGAAAGAAATTAGGACTTTATTTAGACTTATATATTTGTATGAACGCAAGTTTGAGCATAAGAGTCTCAACTTCACTGTTGCTGAACTGGTAGGATTTGGCTAAAGAGAAGATGGAAATGATGCTATTCATAGTTTCTATCATTCCCGTTAACTGTAGCATAACCCTTCCTCTCTCAGCTTATCAGCTGGCTTAATTGCTACTGGTGTACCATATCCTAAAACTAAAGAAGTGAGAATGGTGCGCTGCCACTTGGCTGGCAAAAAGATCTATGTCCTAATGTACGTGCTACAATTGTTTAGAGAGTTTTAGCAAATGAGTCAAGGGAATGCAGAGAAGTATGGGAGGTTATAAACACAAATTGAGATTTGATTTTTTTATTGAGCTGTTGATTTTCGCAATAAAACAGACTCCATAGTATAGATCTGGTAACCCTTTATATAAATCAAAACTTTTTGTATTGCTTATATTAAATGTACTAACAGTGGACTTTTCCATCTGCAGATTATACTGAATGACCAGCAGTGGCAGTGTTTCACAGCAGAGTTTCTCTGACTTGCCGAGACTGAAGCAAAAAAAAAAAAGGAAGTCTTCTGGCATAGTGCATCATTTTACCAATTTACGTGGTAAGTAAAACGCCCAATCATTCTTTTGGGCATTAAAAAGATGTTCATAGCAACGGAATGTCCTCACTACTTTATAGTGGAAACCTGTGCCTGAATATCATTTCTGTCAAGAAAGAAGTAATATGGATCACATTATGTTGGTCATGATAGTTAATAAAAGACTGACTGACTCGAACTCTACTAAAACCTGCTTTAGATCCTGGTGATAGCAATGTTCCATTCGAGGAAATTGCTGCCTTTGAGGCTGAAATGCACCATCTCACGTATGAAAAATAGTGTTACATTCTCACGGTAGGAAGCTCTTTTAACCTCTTCTCCTGCACTCTGTATGTTGGGCTCTGATACTCAAGATGGATTTTTGTTAAGGATAATCTGTCTTTGTACCCCCATCCCACTTTCAAAAAGGACACAGAGCTTTGACTGTTTCAGATTCCTTTACCATTCCCCCTCCTACGTGGCTGGCAGTCATGAATACGGATAGTAACCTACTGCATAACTTCTGATATCTCATCCTCCTGTGTGGTCAGCTTCCACAAGGACAATTGGTCCAGGGGGGCCTGACATCATAAAGCTAAAGCAAGAAGTTGTCTGACATGTGGTGCCATTCTGTTGCCTAGCAGTCTGACATCATAAAGCTAAAGCAAGATGCTTTCTGACATGAGAGCCACTCTGTTGCCTAACAAAGAGTAGGATACATTTATCTTGGTAATGATATGAGTTGCAGGGTAGACAGGATGCCCAACTGAAAGTGTTGATGGTAAGATGAAAGAAATTAGGACTTTATTTAGACTTCTATATTTGTATGAACGCAAGTTTGAGCATAAGAGTCTCAACTTCACTCTTGCTGAACTGGTAGGATTTGGCTAAAGAGAAGATGGAAATGATGCTATTCATAGTTTCTATCATTCCCGTTAACTGTAGCATAACCCTTCCTCTCTCAACTTATCAGCTGGCTTAATTGCTACTGGTGTACCATATCCTAAAACTAAAGAAGTGAGAATGGTGCGCTGCCACTTGGCTGGCAAAAAGATCTATGTCCTAATGTACGTGCTACAATTGTTTAGAGAGTTTTAGCAAATGAGTCAAGGGAATGCAGAGAAGTATGGGAGGTTATAAACACAAATTGAGATTTGATTTTTTTATTGAGCTGTTGATTTTCACAATAAAACAGACTCCATAGTATAGATCTGGTAACCCTTTATATAAATCAAAACTTTTTGTATTGCTTATATTAAATGTACTAACAGTGGACTTTTCCATCTGCAGATTATACTGAATGACCAGCAGTGGCAGTGTTTCACAGCAGAGTTTCTCTGACTTGCCGAGACTGAAGCAAAAAAAAAAAGGAAGTCTTCTGGCATAGTGCATCATTTTACCAATTTACGTGGTAAGTAAAACGCCCAATCATTCTTTTGGGCATTAAAAAGATGTTCATAGCAACGGAATGTCCTCACTACTTTATAGTGGAAACCTGTGCCTGAATATCATTTCTGTCAAGAAAGAAGTAATATGGATCACATTATGTTGGTCATGATAGTTAATAAAAGACTGACTGACTCGAACTCTACTAAAACCTGCTTTAGATCCTGGTGATAGCAATGTTCCATTCGAGGAAATTGCTGCCTTTGAGGCTGAAATGCACCATCTCACGTATGAAAAATAGTGTTACATTCTCACGGTAGGAAGCTCATTTAACCTCTTCTCCTGCACTCTGTATGTTGGGCTCTGATACTCAAGATGGATTTTTGTTAAGGATAATCTGTCTTTGTACCCCCATCCCACTTTCAAAAAGGACACAGAGCTTTGACTGTTTCAGATTCCTTTACCATTCCCCCTCTTACGTGGCTGGCAGTCATGAATACGGATAGTAACCTACTGCATAACTTCTGATATCTCATCCTCCTGTGTGGTCAGCTTCCACAAGGACAATTGGTCCAGGGGGGCCTGACATCATAAAGCTAAAGCAAGAAGTTGTCTGACATGTGGTGCCATTCTGTTGCCTAGCAGTCTGACATCATAAAGCTAAAGCAAGATGCTTTCTGACATGAGAGCCACTCTGTTGCCTAACAAAGAGTAGGATACATTTATCTTGGTAATGATATGAGTTGCAGGGTAGACAGGATGCCCAACTGAAAGTGTTGATGGTAAGATGAAAGAAATTAGGACTTTATTTAGACTTCTATATTTGTATGAACGCAAGTTTGAGCATAAGAGTCTCAACTTCACTCTTGCTGAACTGGTAGGATTTGGCTAAAGAGAAGATGGAAATGATGCTATTCATAGTTTCTATCATTCCCGTTAACTGTAGCATAACCCTTCCTCTCTCAACTTATCAGCTGGCTTAATTGCTACTGGTGTACCATATCCTAAAACTAAAGAAGTGAGAATGGTGCGCTGCCACTTGGCTGGCAAAAAGATCTATGTCCTAATGTACGTGCTACAATTGTTTAGAGAGTTTTAGCAAATGAGTCAAGGGAATGCAGAGAAGTATGGGAGGTTATAAACACAAATTGAGATTTGATTTTTTTATTGAGCTGTTGATTTTCACAATAAAACAGACTCCATAGTATAGATCTGGTAACCCTTTATATAAATCAAAACTTTTTGTATTGCTTATATTAAATGTACTAACAGTGGACTTTTCCATCTGCAGATTATACTGAATGACCAGCAGTGGCAGTGTTTCACAGCAGAGTTTCTCTGAATTGCCGAGACTGAAGCAAAAAAAAAAAGGAAGTCTTCTGGCATAGTGCATCATTTTACCAATTTACGTGGTAAGTAAAACGCCCAATCATTCTTTTGGGCATTAAAAAGATGTTCATAGCAACGGAATGTCCTCACTACTTTATAGTGGAAACCTGTGCCTGAATATCATTTCTGTCAAGAAAGAAGTAATATGGATCACATTATGTTGGTCATGATAGTTAATAAAAGACTGACTGACTCGAACTCTACTAAAACCTGCTTTAGATCCTGGTGATAGCAATGTTCCATTCGAGGAAATTGCTGCCTTTGAGGCTGAAATGCACCATCTCACGTATGAAAAATAGTGTTACATTCTCACGGTAGGAAGCTCATTTAACCTCTTCTCCTGCACTCTGTATGTTGGGCTCTGATACTCAAGATGGATTTTTGTTAAGGATAATCTGTCTTTGTACCCCCATCCCACTTTCAAAAAGGACACAGAGCTTTGACTGTTTCAGATTCCTTTACCATTCCCCCTCCTACGTGGCTGGCAGTCATGAATACGGATAGTAACCTACTGCATAACTTCTGATATCTCATCCTCCTGTGTGGTCAGCTTCCACAAGGACAATTGGTCCAGGGGGGCCTGACATCATAAAGCTAAAGCAAGAAGTTGTCTGACATGTGGTGCCATTCTGTTGCCTAGCAGTCTGACATCATAAAGCTAAAGCAAGATGCTTTCTGACATGAGAGCCACTCTGTTGCCTAACAAAGAGTAGGATACATTTATCTTGGTAATGATATGAGTTGCAGGGTAGACAGGATGCCCAACTGAAAGTGTTGATGGTAAGATGAAAGAAATTAGGACTTTATTTAGACTTCTATATTTGTATGAACGCAAGTTTGAGCATAAGAGTCTCAACTTCACTCTTGCTGAACTGGTAGGATTTGGCTAAAGAGAAGATGGAAATGATGCTATTCATAGTTTCTATCATTCCCGTTAACTGTAGCATAACCCTTCCTCTCTCAACTTATCAGCTGGCTTAATTGCTACTGGTGTACCATATCCTAAAACTAAAGAAGTGAGAATGGTGCGCTGCCACTTGGCTGGCAAAAAGATCTATGTCCTAATGTACGTGCTACAATTGTTTAGAGAGTTTTAGCAAATGAGTCAAGGGAATGCAGAGAAGTATGGGAGGTTATAAACACAAATTGAGATTTGATTTTTTTATTGAGCTGTTGATTTTCACAATAAAACAGACTCCATAGTATAGATCTGGTAACCCTTTATATAAATCAAAACTTTTTGTATTGCTTATATTAAATGTACTAACAGTGGACTTTTCCATCTGCAGATTATACTGAATGACCAGCAGTGGCAGTGTTTCACAGCAGAGTTTCTCTGAATTGCCGAGACTGAAGCAAAAAAAAAGGAAGTCTTCTGGCATAGTGCATCATTTTACCAATTTACGTGGTAAGTAAAACGCCCAATCATTCTTTTGGGCATTAAAAAGATGTTCATAGCAACGGAATGTCCTCACTACTTTATAGTGGAAACCTGTGCCTGAATATCATTTCTGTCAAGAAAGAAGTAATATGGATCACATTATGTTGGTCATGATAGTTAATAAAAGACTGACTGACTCGAACTCTACTAAAACCTGCTTTAGATCCTGGTGATAGCAATGTTCCATTCGAGGAAATTGCTGCCTTTGAGGCTGAAATGCACCATCTCACGTATGAAAAATAGTGTTACATTCTCACGGTAGGAAGCTCATTTAACCTCTTCTCCTGCACTCTGTATGTTGGGCTCTGATACTCAAGATGGATTTTTGTTAAGGATAATCTGTCTTTGTACCCCCATCCCACTTTCAAAAAGGACACAGAGCTTTGACTGTTTCAGATTCCTTTACCATTCCCCCTCCTACGTGGCTGGCAGTCATGAATACGGATAGTAACCTACTGCATAACTTCTGATATCTCATCCTCCTGTGTGGTCAGCTTCCACAAGGACAATTGGTCCAGGGGGGCCTGACATCATAAAGCTAAAGCAAGAAGTTGTCTGACATGTGGTGCCATTCTGTTGCCTAGCAGTCTGACATCATAAAGCTAAAGCAAGATGCTTTCTGACATGAGAGCCACTCTGTTGCCTAACAAAGAGTAGGATACATTTATCTTGGTAATGATATGAGTTGCAGGGTAGACAGGATGCCCAACTGAAAGTGTTGATGGTAAGATGAAAGAAATTAGGACTTTATTTAGACTTCTATATTTGTATGAACGCAAGTTTGAGCATAAGAGTCTCAACTTCACTCTTGCTGAACTGGTAGGATTTGGCTAAAGAGAAGATGGAAATGATGCTATTCATAGTTTCTATCATTCCCGTTAACTGTAGCATAACCCTTCCTCTCTCAACTTATCAGCTGGCTTAATTGCTACTGGTGTACCATATCCTAAAACTAAAGAAGTGAGAATGGTGCGCTGCCACTTGGCTGGCAAAAAGATCTATGTCCTAATGTACGTGCTACAATTGTTTAGAGAGTTTTAGCAAATGAGTCAAGGGAATGCAGAGAAGTATGGGAGGTTATAAACACAAATTGAGATTTGATTTTTTTATTGAGCTGTTGATTTTCACAATAAAACAGACTCCATAGTATAGATCTGGTAACCCTTTATATAAATCAAAACTTTTTGTATTGCTTATATTAAATGTACTAACAGTGGACTTTTCCATCTGCAGATTATACTGAATGACCAGCAGTGGCAGTGTTTCACAGCAGAGTTTCTCTGAATTGCCGAGACTGAAGCAAAAAAAAAAAGGAAGTCTTCTGGCATAGTGCATCATTTTACCAATTTACGTGGTAAGTAAAACGCCCAATCATTCTTTTAGGCATTAAAAAGATGTTCATAGCAACGGAATGTCCTCACTACTTTATAGTGGAAACCTGTGCCTGAATATCATTTCTGTCAAGAAAGAAGTAATATGGATCACATTATGTTGGTCATGATAGTTAATAAAAGACTGACTGACTCGAACTCTACTAAAACCTGCTTTAGATCCTGGTGATAGCAATGTTCCATTCGAGGAAATTGCTGCCTTTGAGGCTGAAATGCACCATCTCACGTATGAAAAATAGTGTTACATTCTCACGGTAGGAAGCTCATTTAACCTCTTCTCCTGCACTCTGTATGTTGGGCTCTGATACTCAAGATGGATTTTTGTTAAGGATAATCTGTCTTTGTAACCCCTTCCCACTTTCAAAAAGGACACAGAGCTTTGACTGTTTCAGATTCCTTTACCATTCCCCCTCCTACGTGGCTGGCAGTCATGAATACGGATAGTAACCTACTGCATAACTTCTGATATCTCATCCTCCTGTGTGGTCAGCTTCCACAAGGACAATTGGTCCAAGGGTGTCTGACATCATAAAGCTAAAGCAAGAAGTTGCCTGACATGTGGTGCCATTCTGTTGCCTAGCAGTCTGACATCATCAAGCTAAAGCAAGATGCTTTCTGACATGAGAGCCACTCTGTTGCCTAACAAAGAGTAGGATACATTTATCTTGGTAATGATATGAGTTGCAGGGTAGACAGGATGCCCAACTGAAAGTGTTGATGGTAAGATGAAAGAAATTAGGACTTTATTTAGACTTATATATTTGTATGAACGCAAGTTTGAGCATAAGAGTCTCAACTTCACTGTTGCTGAACTGGTAGGATTTGGCTAAAGAGAAGATGGAAATGATGCTATTCATAGTTTCTATCATTCCCGTTAACTGTAGCATAACCCTTCCTCTCTCAGCTTATCAGCTGGCTTAATTGCTACTGGTGTACCATATCCTAAAACTAAAGAAGTGAGAATGGTGCGCTGCCACTTGGCTGGCAAAAAGATCTATGTCCTAATGTACGTGCTACAATTGTTTAGAGAGTTTTAGCAAATGAGTCAAGGGAATGCAGAGAAGTATGGGAGGTTATAAACACAAATTGAGATTTGATTTTTTTATTGAGCTGTTGATTTTCACAATAAAACAGACTCCATAGTATAGATCTGGTAACCCTTTATATAAATCAAAACTTTTTGTATTGCTTATATTAAATGTACTAACAGTGGACTTTTCCATCTGCAGATTATACTGAATGACCAGCAGTGGCAGTGTTTCACAGCAGAGTTTCTCTGACTTGCCGAGACTGAAGCAAAAAAAAAAAGGAAGTCTTCTGGCATAGTGCATCATTTTACCAATTTACGTGGTAAGTAAAACGCCCAATCATTCTTTTGGGCATTAAAAAGATGTTCATAGCAACGGAATGTCCTCACTACTTTATAGTGGAAACCTGTGCCTGAATATCATTTCTGTCAAGAAAGAAGTAATATGGATCACATTATGTTGGTCATGATAGTTAATAAAAGACTGACTGACTCGAACTCTACTAAAACCTGCTTTAGATCCTGGTGATAGCAATGTTCCATTCGAGGAAATTGCTGCCTTTGAGGCTGAAATGCACCATCTCACGTATGAAAAATAGTGTTACATTCTCACGGTAGGAAGCTCTTTTAACCTCTTCTCCTGCACTCTGTATGTTGGGCTCTGATACTCAAGATGGATTTTTGTTAAGGATAATCTGTCTTTGTACCCCCATCCCACTTTCAAAAAGGACACAGAGCTTTGACTGTTTCAGATTCCTTTACCATTCCCCCTCCTACGTGGCTGGCAGTCATGAATACGGATAGTAACCTACTGCATAACTTCTGATATCTCATCCTCTTGTGTGGTCAGCTTCCACAAGGACAATTGGTCCAGGGGGGCCTGACATCATAAAGCTAAAGCAAGAAGTTGTCTGACATGTGGTGCCATTCTGTTGCCTAGCAGTCTGACATCATAAAGCTAAAGCAAGATGCTTTCTGACATGAGAGCCACTCTGTTGCCTAACAAAGAGTAGGATACATTTATCTTGGTAATGATATGAGTTGCAGGGTAGACAGGATGCCCAACTGAAAGTGTTGATGGTAAGATGAAAGAAATTAGGACTTTATTTAGACTTCTATATTTGTATGAACGCAAGTTTGAGCATAAGAGTCTCAACTTCACTCTTGCTGAACTGGTAGGATTTGGCTAAAGAGAAGATGGAAATGATGCTATTCATAGTTTCTATCATTCCCGTTAACTGTAGCATAACCCTTCCTCTCTCAACTTATCAGCTGGCTTAATTGCTACTGGTGTACCATATCCTAAAACTAAAGAAGTGAGAATGGTGCGCTGCCACTTGGCTGGCAAAAAGATCTATGTCCTAATGTACGTGCTACAATTGTTTAGAGAGTTTTAGCAAATGAGTCAAGGGAATGCAGAGAAGTATGGGAGGTTATAAACACAAATTGAGATTTGATTTTTTTATTGAGCTGTTGATTTTCACAATAAAACAGACTCCATAGTATAGATCTGGTAACCCTTTATATAAATCAAAACTTTTTGTATTGCTTATATTAAATGTACTAACAGTGGACTTTTCCATCTGCAGATTATACTGAATGACCAGCAGTGGCAGTGTTTCACAGCAGAGTTTCTCTGACTTGCCGAGACTGAAGCAAAAAAAAAAAGGAAGTCTTCTGGCATAGTGCATCATTTTACCAATTTACGTGGTAAGTAAAACGCCCAATCATTCTTTTGGGCATTAAAAAGATGTTCATAGCAACGGAATGTCCTCACTACTTTATAGTGGAAACCTGTGCCTGAATATCATTTCTGTCAAGAAAGAAGTAATATGGATCACATTATGTTGGTCATGATAGTTAATAAAAGACTGACTGACTCGAACTCTACTAAAACCTGCTTTAGATCCTGGTGATAGCAATGTTCCATTCGAGGAAATTGCTGCCTTTGAGGCTGAAATGCACCATCTCACGTATGAAAAATAGTGTTACATTCTCACGGTAGGAAGCTCATTTAACCTCTTCTCCTGCACTCTGTATGTTGGGCTCTGATACTCAAGATGGATTTTTGTTAAGGATAATCTGTCTTTGTACCCCCATCCCACTTTCAAAAAGGACACAGAGCTTTGACTGTTTCAGATTCCTTTACCATTCCCCCTCTTACGTGGCTGGCAGTCATGAATACGGATAGTAACCTACTGCATAACTTCTGATATCTCATCCTCCTGTGTGGTCAGCTTCCACAAGGACAATTGGTCCAGGGGGGCCTGACATCATAAAGCTAAAGCAAGAAGTTGTCTGACATGTGGTGCCATTCTGTTGCCTAGCAGTCTGACATCATAAAGCTAAAGCAAGATGCTTTCTGACATGAGAGCCACTCTGTTGCCTAACAAAGAGTAGGATACATTTATCTTGGTAATGATATGAGTTGCAGGGTAGACAGGATGCCCAACTGAAAGTGTTGATGGTAAGATGAAAGAAATTAGGACTTTATTTAGACTTCTATATTTGTATGAACGCAAGTTTGAGCATAAGAGTCTCAACTTCACTCTTGCTGAACTGGTAGGATTTGGCTAAAGAGAAGATGGAAATGATGCTATTCATAGTTTCTATCATTCCCGTTAACTGTAGCATAACCCTTCCTCTCTCAACTTATCAGCTGGCTTAATTGCTACTGGTGTACCATATCCTAAAACTAAAGAAGTGAGAATGGTGCGCTGCCACTTGGCTGGCAAAAAGATCTATGTCCTAATGTACGTGCTACAATTGTTTAGAGAGTTTTAGCAAATGAGTCAAGGGAATGCAGAGAAGTATGGGAGGTTATAAACACAAATTGAGATTTGATTTTTTTATTGAGCTGTTGATTTTCACAATAAAACAGACTCCATAGTATAGATCTGGTAACCCTTTATATAAATCAAAACTTTTTGTATTGCTTATATTAAATGTACTAACAGTGGACTTTTCCATCTGAAGATTATACTGAATGACCAGCAGTGGCAGTGTTTCACAGCAGAGTTTCTCTGAATTGCCGAGACTGAAGCAAAAAAAAAAAGGAAGTCTTCTGGCATAGTGCATCATTTTACCAATTTACGTGGTAAGTAAAACGCCCAATCATTCTTTTGGGCATTAAAAAGATGTTCATAGCAACGGAATGTCCTCACTACTTTATAGTGGAAACCTGTGCCTGAATATCATTTCTGTCAAGAAAGAAGTAATATGGATCACATTATGTTGGTCATGATAGTTAATAAAAGACTGACTGACTCGAACTCTACTAAAACCTGCTTTAGATCCTGGTGATAGCAATGTTCCATTCGAGGAAATTGCTGCCTTTGAGGCTGAAATGCACCATCTCACGTATGAAAAATAGTGTTACATTCTCACGGTAGGAAGCTCATTTAACCTCTTCTCCTGCACTCTGTATGTTGGGCTCTGATACTCAAGATGGATTTTTGTTAAGGATAATCTGTCTTTGTACCCCCATCCCACTTTCAAAAAGGACACAGAGCTTTGACTGTTTCAGATTCCTTTACCATTCCCCCTCCTACGTGGCTGGCAGTCATGAATACGGATAGTAACCTACTGCATAACTTCTGATATCTCATCCTCCTGTGTGGTCAGCTTCCACAAGGACAATTGGTCCAGGGGGGCCTGACATCATAAAGCTAAAGCAAGAAGTTGTCTGACATGTGGTGCCATTCTGTTGCCTAGCAGTCTGACATCATAAAGCTAAAGCAAGATGCTTTCTGACATGAGAGCCACTCTGTTGCCTAACAAAGAGTAGGATACATTTATCTTGGTAATGATATGAGTTGCAGGGTAGACAGGATGCCCAACTGAAAGTGTTGATGGTAAGATGAAAGAAATTAGGACTTTATTTAGACTTCTATATTTGTATGAACGCAAGTTTGAGCATAAGAGTCTCAACTTCACTCTTGCTGAACTGGTAGGATTTGGCTAAAGAGAAGATGGAAATGATGCTATTCATAGTTTCTATCATTCCCGTTAACTGTAGCATAACCCTTCCTCTCTCAACTTATCAGCTGGCTTAATTGCTACTGGTGTACCATATCCTAAAACTAAAGAAGTGAGAATGGTGCGCTGCCACTTGGCTGGCAAAAAGATCTATGTCCTAATGTACGTGCTACAATTGTTTAGAGAGTTTTAGCAAATGAGTCAAGGGAATGCAGAGAAGTATGGGAGGTTATAAACACAAATTGAGATTTGATTTTTTTATTGAGCTGTTGATTTTCACAATAAAACAGACTCCATAGTATAGATCTGGTAACCCTTTATATAAATCAAAACTTTTTGTATTGCTTATATTAAATGTACTAACAGTGGACTTTTCCATCTGCAGATTATACTGAATGACCAGCAGTGGCAGTGTTTCACAGCAGAGTTTCTCTGAATTGCCGAGACTGAAGCAAAAAAAAAGGAAGTCTTCTGGCATAGTGCATCATTTTACCAATTTACGTGGTAAGTAAAACGCCCAATCATTCTTTTGGGCATTAAAAAGATGTTCATAGCAACGGAATGTCCTCACTACTTTATAGTGGAAACCTGTGCCTGAATATCATTTCTGTCAAGAAAGAAGTAATATGGATCACATTATGTTGGTCATGATAGTTAATAAAAGACTGACTGACTCGAACTCTACTAAAACCTGCTTTAGATCCTGGTGATAGCAATGTTCCATTCGAGGAAATTGCTGCCTTTGAGGCTGAAATGCACCATCTCACGTATGAAAAATAGTGTTACATTCTCACGGTAGGAAGCTCATTTAACCTCTTCTCCTGCACTCTGTATGTTGGGCTCTGATACTCAAGATGGATTTTTGTTAAGGATAATCTGTCTTTGTACCCCCATCCCACTTTCAAAAAGGACACAGAGCTTTGACTGTTTCAGATTCCTTTACCATTCCCCCTCCTACGTGGCTGGCAGTCATGAATACGGATAGTAACCTACTGCATAACTTCTGATATCTCATCCTCCTGTGTGGTCAGCTTCCACAAGGACAATTGGTCCAGGGGGGCCTGACATCATAAAGCTAAAGCAAGAAGTTGTCTGACATGTGGTGCCATTCTGTTGCCTAGCAGTCTGACATCATAAAGCTAAAGCAAGATGCTTTCTGACATGAGAGCCACTCTGTTGCCTAACAAAGAGTAGGATACATTTATCTTGGTAATGATATGAGTTGCAGGGTAGACAGGATGCCCAACTGAAAGTGTTGATGGTAAGATGAAAGAAATTAGGACTTTATTTAGACTTCTATATTTGTATGAACGCAAGTTTGAGCATAAGAGTCTCAACTTCACTCTTGCTGAACTGGTAGGATTTGGCTAAAGAGAAGATGGAAATGATGCTATTCATAGTTTCTATCATTCCCGTTAACTGTAGCATAACCCTTCCTCTCTCAACTTATCAGCTGGCTTAATTGCTACTGGTGTACCATATCCTAAAACTAAAGAAGTGAGAATGGTGCGCTGCCACTTGGCTGGCAAAAAGATCTATGTCCTAATGTACGTGCTACAATTGTTTAGAGAGTTTTAGCAAATGAGTCAAGGGAATGCAGAGAAGTATGGGAGGTTATAAACACAAATTGAGATTTGATTTTTTTATTGAGCTGTTGATTTTCACAATAAAACAGACTCCATAGTATAGATCTGGTAACCCTTTATATAAATCAAAACTTTTTGTATTGCTTATATTAAATGTACTAACAGTGGACTTTTCCATCTGCAGATTATACTGAATGACCAGCAGTGGCAGTGTTTCACAGCAGAGTTTCTCTGACTTGCCGAGACTGAAGCAAAAAAAAAAAGGAAGTCTTCTGGCATAGTGCATCATTTTACCAATTTACGTGGTAAGTAAAACGCCCAATCATTCTTTTGGGCATTAAAAAGATGTTCATAGCAACGGAATGTCCTCACTACTTTATAGTGGAAACCTGTGCCTGAATATCATTTCTGTCAAGAAAGAAGTAATATGGATCACATTATGTTGGTCATGATAGTTAATAAAAGACTGACTGACTCGAACTCTACTAAAACCTGCTTTAGATCCTGGTGATAGCAATGTTCCATTCGAGGAAATTGCTGCCTTTGAGGCTGAAATGCACCATCTCACGTATGAAAAATAGTGTTACATTCTCACGGTAGGAAGCTCATTTAACCTCTTCTCCTGCACTCTGTATGTTGGGCTCTGATACTCAAGATGGATTTTTGTTAAGGATAATCTGTCTTTGTACCCCCATCCCACTTTCAAAAAGGACACAGAGCTTTGACTGTTTCAGATTCCTTTACCATTCCCCCTCCTACGTGGCTGGCAGTCATGAATACGGATAGTAACCTACTGCATAACTTCTGATATCTCATCCTCCTGTGTGGTCAGCTTCCACAAGGACAATTGGTCCAGGGGGGCCTGACATCATAAAGCTAAAGCAAGAAGTTGTCTGACATGTGGTGCCATTCTGTTGCCTAGCAGTCTGACATCATAAAGCTAAAGCAAGATGCTTTCTGACATGAGAGCCACTCTGTTGCCTAACAAAGAGTAGGATACATTTATCTTGGTAATGATATGAGTTGCAGGGTAGACAGGATGCCCAACTGAAAGTGTTGATGGTAAGATGAAAGAAATTAGGACTTTATTTAGACTTCTATATTTGTATGAACGCAAGTTTGAGCATAAGAGTCTCAACTTCACTCTTGCTGAACTGGTAGGATTTGGCTAAAGAGAAGATGGAAATGATGCTATTCATAGTTTCTATCATTCCCGTTAACTGTAGCATAACCCTTCCTCTCTCAACTTATCAGCTGGCTTAATTGCTACTGGTGTACCATATCCTAAAACTAAAGAAGTGAGAATGGTGCGCTGCCACTTGGCTGGCAAAAAGATCTATGTCCTAATGTACGTGCTACAATTGTTAAGAGAGTTTTAGCAAATGAGTCAAGGGAATGCAGAGAAGTATGGGAGGTTATAAACACAAATTGAGATTTGATTTTTTTATTGAGCTGTTGATTTTCACAATAAAACAGACTCCATAGTATAGATCTGGTAACCCTTTATATAAATCAAAACTTTTTGTATTGCTTATATTAAATGTACTAACAGTGGACTTTTCCATCTGCAGATTATACTGAATGACCAGCAGTGGCAGTGTTTCACAGCAGAGTTTCTCTGAATTGCCGAGACTGAAGCAAAAAAAAAAAGGAAGTCTTCTGGCATAGTGCATCATTTTACCAATTTATGTGGTAAGTAAAACGCCCAATCATTCTTTTAGGCATTAAAAAGATGTTCATAGCAACGGAATGTCCTCACTACTTTATAGTGGAAACCTGTGCCTGAATATCATTTCTGTCAAGAAAGAAGTAATATGGATCACATTATGTTGGTCATGATAGTTAATAAAAGACTGACTGACTCGAACTCTACTAAAACCTGCTTTAGATCCTGGTGATAGCAATGTTCCATTCGAGGAAATTGCTGCCTTTGAGGCTGAAATGCACCATCTCACGTATGAAAAATAGTGTTACATTCTCACGGTAGGAAGCTCATTTAACCTCTTCTCCTGCACTCTGTATGTTGGGCTCTGATACTCAAGATGGATTTTTGTTAAGGATAATCTGTCTTTGTACCCCCATCCCACTTTCAAAAAGGACACAGAGCTTTGACTGTTTCAGATTCCTTTACCATTCCCCCTCCTACGTGGCTGGCAGTCATGAATACGGATAGTAACCTACTGCATAACTTCTGATATCTCATCCTCCTGTGTGGTCAGCTTCCACAAGGACAATTGGTCCAGGGGGGCCTGACATCATAAAGCTAAAGCAAGAAGTTGTCTGACATGTGGTGCCATTCTGTTGCCTAGCAGTCTGACATCATAAAGCTAAAGCAAGATGCTTTCTGACATGAGAGCCACTCTGTTGCCTAACAAAGAGTAGGATACATTTATCTTGGTAATGATATGAGTTGCAGGGTAGACAGGATGCCCAACTGAAAGTGTTGATGGTAAGATGAAAGAAATTAGGACTTTATTTAGACTTCTATATTTGTATGAACGCAAGTTTGAGCATAAGAGTCTCAACTTCACTCTTGCTGAACTGGTAGGATTTGGCTAAAGAGAAGATGGAAATGATGCTATTCATAGTTTCTATCATTCCCGTTAACTGTAGCATAACCCTTCCTCTCTCAACTTATCAGCTGGCTTAATTGCTACTGGTGTACCATATCCTAAAACTAAAGAAGTGAGAATGGTGCGCTGCCACTTGGCTGGCAAAAAGATCTATGTCCTAATGTACGTGCTACAATTGTTTAGAGAGTTTTAGCAAATGAGTCAAGGGAATGCAGAGAAGTATGGGAGGTTATAAACACAAATTGAGATTTGATTTTTTTATTGAGCTGTTGATTTTCACAATAAAACAGACTCCATAGTATAGATCTGGTAACCCTTTATATAAATCAAAACTTTTTGTATTGCTTATATTAAATGTACTAACAGTGGACTTTTCCATCTGCAGATTATACTGAATGACCAGCAGTGGCAGTGTTTCACAGCAGAGTTTCTCTGAATTGCCGAGACTGAAGCAAAAAAAAAAGGAAGTCTTCTGGCATAGTGCATCATTTTACCAATTTACGTGGTAAGTAAAACGCCCAATCATTCTTTTGGGCATTAAAAAGATGTTCATAGCAACGGAATGTCCTCACTACTTTATAGTGGAAACCTGTGCCTGAATATCATTTCTGTCAAGAAAGAAGTAATATGGATCACATTATGTTGGTCATGATAGTTAATAAAAGACTGACTGACTCGAACTCTACTAAAACCTGCTTTAGATCCTGGTGATAGCAATGTTCCATTCGAGGAAATTGCTGCCTTTGAGGCTGAAATGCACCATCTCACGTATGAAAAATAGTGTTACATTCTCACGGTAGGAAGCTCATTTAACCTCTTCTCCTGCACTCTGTATGTTGGGCTCTGATACTCAAGATGGATTTTTGTTAAGGATAATCTGTCTTTGTACCCCCATCCCACTTTCAAAAAGGACACAGAGCTTTGACTGTTTCAGATTCCTTTACCATTCCCCCTCCTACGTGGCTGGCAGTCATGAATACGGATAGTAACCTACTGCATAACTTCTGATATCTCATCCTCCTGTGTGGTCAGCTTCCACAAGGACAATTGGTCCAGGGGGGCCTGACATCATAAAGCTAAAGCAAGAAGTTGTCTGACATGTGGTGCCATTCTGTTGCCTAGCAGTCTGACATCATAAAGCTAAAGCAAGATGCTTTCTGACATGAGAGCCACTCTGTTGCCTAACAAAGAGTAGGATACATTTATCTTGGTAATGATATGAGTTGCAGGGTAGACAGGATGCCCAACTGAAAGTGTTGATGGTAAGATGAAAGAAATTAGGACTTTATTTAGACTTCTATATTTGTATGAACGCAAGTTTGAGCATAAGAGTCTCAACTTCACTCTTGCTGAACTGGTAGGATTTGGCTAAAGAGAAGATGGAAATGATGCTATTCATAGTTTCTATCATTCCCGTTAACTGTAGCATAACCCTTCCTCTCTCAACTTATCAGCTGGCTTAATTGCTACTGGTGTACCATATCCTAAAACTAAAGAAGTGAGAATGGTGCGCTGCCACTTGGCTGGCAAAAAGATCTATGTCCTAATGTACGTGCTACAATTGTTTAGAGAGTTTTAGCAAATGAGTCAAGGGAATGCAGAGAAGTATGGGAGGTTATAAACACAAATTGAGATTTGATTTTTTTATTGAGCTGTTGATTTTCACAATAAAACAGACTCCATAGTATAGATCTGGTAACCCTTTATATAAATCAAAACTTTTTGTATTGCTTATATTAAATGTACTAACAGTGGACTTTTCCATCTGCAGATTATACTGAATGACCAGCAGTGGCAGTGTTTCACAGCAGAGTTTCTCTGACTTGCCGAGACTGAAGCAAAAAAAAAAAAGGAAGTCTTCTGGCATAGTGCATCATTTTACCAATTTACGTGGTAAGTAAAACGCCCAATCATTCTTTTGGGCATTAAAAAGATGTTCATAGCAACGGAATGTCCTCACTACTTTATAGTGGAAACCTGTGCCTGAATATCATTTCTGTCAAGAAAGAAGTAATATGGATCACATTATGTTGGTCATGATAGTTAATAAAAGACTGACTGACTCGAACTCTACTAAAACCTGCTTTAGATCCTGGTGATAGCAATGTTCCATTCGAGGAAATTGCTGCCTTTGAGGCTGAAATGCACCATCTCACGTATGAAAAATAGTGTTACATTCTCACGGTAGGAAGCTCATTTAACCTCTTCTCCTGCACTCTGTATGTTGGGCTCTGATACTCAAGATGGATTTTTGTTAAGGATAATCTGTCTTTGTACCCCCATCCCACTTTCAAAAAGGACACAGAGCTTTGACTGTTTCAGATTCCTTTACCATTCCCCCTCCTACGTGGCTGGCAGTCATGAATACGGATAGTAACCTACTGCATAACTTCTGATATCTCATCCTCCTGTGTGGTCAGCTTCCACAAGGACAATTGGTCCAGGGGGGCCTGACATCATAAAGCTAAAGCAAGAAGTTGTCTGACATGTGGTGCCATTCTGTTGCCTAGCAGTCTGACATCATAAAGCTAAAGCAAGATGCTTTCTGACATGAGAGCCACTCTGTTGCCTAACAAAGAGTAGGATACATTTATCTTGGTAATGATATGAGTTGCAGGGTAGACAGGATGCCCAACTGAAAGTGTTGATGGTAAGATGAAAGAAATTAGGACTTTATTTAGACTTCTATATTTGTATGAACGCAAGTTTGAGCATAAGAGTCTCAACTTCACTCTTGCTGAACTGGTAGGATTTGGCTAAAGAGAAGATGGAAATGATGCTATTCATAGTTTCTATCATTCCCGTTAACTGTAGCATAACCCTTCCTCTCTCAACTTATCAGCTGGCTTAATTGCTACTGGTGTACCATATCCTAAAACTAAAGAAGTGAGAAAGGTGCGCTGCCACTTGGCTGGCAAAAAGATCTATGTCCTAATGTACGTGCTACAATTGTTTAGAGAGTTTTAGCAAATGAGTCAAGGGAATGCAGAGAAGTATGGGAGGTTATAAACACAAATTGAGATTTGATTTTTTTATTGAGCTGTTGATTTTCACAATAAAACAGACTCCATAGTATAGATCTGGTAACCCTTTATATAAATCAAAACTTTTTGTATTGCTTATATTAAATGTACTAACAGTGGACTTTTCCATCTGCAGATTATACTGAATGACCAGCAGTGGCAGTGTTTCACAGCAGAGTTTCTCTGACTTGCCGAGACTAAAGCAAAAAAAAAAAGGAAGTCTTCTGGCATAGTGCATCATTTTACCAATTTACGTGGTGAGTAAAACGCCCAATCATTCTTTTGGGCATTAAAAAGATGTTCATAGCAACGGAATGTCCTCACTACTTTATAGTGGAAACCTGTGCCTGAATATCATTTCTGTCAAGAAAGAAGTAATATGGATCACATTATGTTGGTCATGATAGTTAATAAAAGACTGACTGACTCGAACTCTACTAAAACCTGCTTTAGATCCTGGTGATAGCAATGTTCCATTCGAGGAAATTGCTGCCTTTGAGGCTGAAATGCACCATCTCACGTATGAAAAATAGTGTTACATTCTCACGGTAGGAAGCTCATTTAACCTCTTCTCCTGCACTCTGTATGTTGGGCTCTGATACTCAAGATGGATTTTTGTTAAGGATAATCTGTCTTTGTACCCCCATCCCACTTTCAAAAAGGACACAGAGCTTTGACTGTTTAAGATTCCTTTACCATTCCCCCTCTTACGTGGCTGGCAGTCATGAATACGGATAGTAACCTACTGCATAACTTCTGATATCTCATCCTCCTGTGTGGTCAGCTTCCACAAGGACAATTGGTCCAGGGGGGCCTGACATCATAAAGCTAAAGCAAGAAGTTGTCTGACATGTGGTGCCATTCTGTTGCCTAGCAGTCTGACATCATAAAGCTAAAGCAAGATGCTTTCTGACATGAGAGCCACTCTGTTGCCTAACAGAGTAGGATACATTTATCTTGGTAATGATATGAGTTGCAGGGTAGACAGGATGCCCAACTGAAAGTGTTGATGGTAAGATGAAAGAAATTAGGACTTTATTTAGACTTCTATATTTGTATGAACGCAAGTTTGAGCATAAGAGTCTCAACTTCACTCTTGCTGAACTGGTAGGATTTGGCTAAAGAGAAGATGGAAATGATGCTATTCATAGTTTCTATCATTCCCGTTAACTGTAGCATAACCCTTCCTCTCTCAACTTATCAGCTGGCTTAATTGCTACTGGTGTACCATATCCTAAAACTAAAGAAGTGAGAATGGTGCGCTGCCACTTGGCTGGCAAAAAGATCTATGTCCTAATGTACGTGCTACAATTGTTTAGAGAGTTTTAGCAAATGAGTCAAGGGAATGCAGAGAAGTATGGGAGGTTATAAACACAAATTGAGATTTGATTTTTTTATTGAGCTGTTGATTTTCACAATAAAACAGACTCCATAGTATAGATCTGGTAACCCTTTATATAAATCAAAACTTTTTGTATTGCTTATATTAAATGTACTAACAGTGGACTTTTCCATCTGCAGATTATACTGAATGACCAGCAGTGGCAGTGTTTTACAGCAGAGTTTCTCTGAATTGCCGAGACTGAAGCAAAAAAAAAAAGGAAGTCTTCTGGCATAGTGCATCATTTTACCAATTTACGTGGTAAGTAAAACGCCCAATCATTCTTTTAGGCATTAAAAAGATGTTCATAGCAACGGAATGTCCTCACTACTTTTTAGTGGAAACCTGTGCCTGAATATCATTTCTGTCAAGAAAGAAGTAATATGGATCACATTATGTTGGTCATGATAGTTAATAAAAGACTGACTGACTCGAACTCTACTAAAACCTGCTTTAGATCCTGGTGATAGCAATGTTCCATTCGAGGAAATTGCTGCCTTTGAGGCTGAAATGCACCATCTCACGTATGAAAAATAGTGTTACATTCTCACGGTAGGAAGCTCATTTAACCTCTTCTCCTGCACTCTGTATGTTGGGCTCTGATACTCAAGATGGATTTTTGTTAAGGATAATCTGTCTTTGTACCCCCATCCCACTTTCAAAAAGGACACAGAGCTTTGACTGTTTCAGATTCCTTTACCATTCCCCCTCCTACGTGGCTGGCAGTCATGAATACGGATAGTAACCTACTGCATAACTTCTGATATCTCATCCTCCTGTGTGGTCAGCTTCCACAAGGACAATTGGTCCAGGGGGGCCTGACATCATAAAGCTAAAGCAAGAAGTTGTCTGACATGTGGTGCCATTCTGTTGCCTAGCAGTCTGACATCATAAAGCTAAAGCAAGATGCTTTCTGACATGAGAGCCACTCTGTTGCCTAACAAAGAGTAGGATACATTTATCTTGGTAATGATATGAGTTGCCGGGTAGACAGGATGCCCAACTGAAAGTGTTGATGGTAAGATGAAAGAAATTAGGACTTTATTTAGACTTCTATATTTGTATGAACGCAAGTTTGAGCATAAGAGTCTCAACTTCACTCTTGCTGAACTGGTAGGATTTGGCTAAAGAGAAGATGGAAATGATGCTATTCATAGTTTCTATCATTCCCGTTAACTGTAGCATAACCCTTCCTCTCAACTTATCAGCTGGCTTAATTGCTACTGGTGTACCATATCCTAAAACTAAAGAAGTGAGAATGGTGCGCTGCCACTTGGCTGGCAAAAAGATCTATGTCCTAATGTACGTGCTCCAATTGTTTAGAGAGTTTTAGCAAATGAGTCAAGGGAATGCAGAGAAGTATGGGAGGTTATAAACACAAATTGAGATTTGATTTTTTTATTGAGCTGTTGATTTTCACAATAAAACAGACTCCATAGTATAGATCTGGTAACCCTTTATATAAATCAAAACTTTTTGTATTGCTTATATTAAATGTACTAACAGTGGACTTTTCCATCTGCAGATTATACTGAATGACCAGCAGTGGCAGAGTTTCACAGCAGAGTTTCTCTGAATTGCCGAGACTGAAGCAAAAAAAAAAAGGAAGTCTTCTGGCATAGTGCATCATTTTACCAATTTACGTGGTGAGTAAAACGCCCAATCATTCTTTTAGGCATTAAAAAGATGTTCATAGCAACGGAATGTCCTCACTACTTTTTAGTGGAAACCTGTGCCTGAATATCATTTCTGTCAAGAAAGAAGTAATATGGATCACATTATGTTGGTCATGATAGTTAATAAAAGACTGACTGACTCGAACTCTACTAAAACCTGCTTTAGATCCTGGTGATAGCAATGTTCCATTCGAGGAAATTGCTGCCTTTGAGGCTGAAATGCACCATCTCACGTATGAAAAATAGTGTTACATTCTCACGGTAGGAAGCTCATTTAACCTCTTCTCCTGCACTCTGTATGTTGGGCTCTGATACTCAAGATGGATTTTTGTTAAGGATAATCTGTCTTTGTACCCCCATCCCACTTTCAAAAAGGACACAGAGCTTTGACTGTTTCAGATTCCTTTACCATTCCCCCTCCTACGTGGCTGGCAGTCATGAATACGGATAGTAACCTACTGCATAACTTCTGATATCTCATCCTCCTGTGTGGTCAGCTTCCACAAGGACAATTGGTCCAGGGGGGCCTGACATCATAAAGCTAAAGCAAGAAGTTGTCTGACATGTGGTGCCATTCTGTTGCCTAGCAGTCTGACATCATAAAGCTAAAGCAAGATGCTTTCTGACATGAGAGCCACTCTGTTGCCTAACAAAGAGTAGGATACATTTATCTTGGTAATGATATGAGTTGCAGGGTAGACAGGATGCCCAACTGAAAGTGTTGATGGTAAGATGAAAGAAATTAGGACTTTATTTAGACTTCTATATTTGTATGAACGCAAGTTTGAGCATAAGAGTCTCAACTTCACTCTTGCTGAACTGGTAGGATTTGGCTAAAGAGAAGATGGAAATGATGCTATTCATAGTTTCTATCATTCCCGTTAACTGTAGCATAACCCTTCCTCTCTCAACTTATCAGCTGGCTTAATTGCTACTGGTGTACCATATCCTAAAACTAAAGAAGTGAGAAAGGTGCGCTGCCACTTGGCTGGCAAAAAGATCTATGTCCTAATGTACGTGCTACAATTGTTTAGAGAGTTTTAGCAAATGAGTCAAGGGAATGCAGAGAAGTATGGGAGGTTATAAACACAAATTGAGATTTGATTTTTTTATTGAGCTGTTGATTTTCACAATAAAACAGACTCCATAGTATAGATCTGGTAACCCTTTATATAAATCAAAACTTTTTGTATTGCTTATATTAAATGTACTAACAGTGGACTTTTCCATCTGCAGATTATACTGAATGACCAGCAGTGGCAGTGTTTCACAGCAGAGTTTCTCTGACTTGCCGAGACTAAAGCAAAAAAAAAAAGGAAGTCTTCTGGCATAGTGCATCATTTTACCAATTTACGTGGTGAGTAAAACGCCCAATCATTCTTTTGGGCATTAAAAAGATGTTCATAGCAACGGAATGTCCTCACTACTTTATAGTGGAAACCTGTGCCTGAATATCATTTCTGTCAAGAAAGAAGTAATATGGATCACATTATGTTGGTCATGATAGTTAATAAAAGACTGACTGACTCGAACTCTACTAAAACCTGCTTTAGATCCTGGTGATAGCAATGTTCCATTCGAGGAAATTGCTGCCTTTGAGGCTGAAATGCACCATCTCACGTATGAAAAATAGTGTTACATTCTCACGGTAGGAAGCTCATTTAACCTCTTCTCCTGCACTCTGTATGTTGGGCTCTGATACTCAAGATGGATTTTTGTTAAGGATAATCTGTCTTTGTACCCCCATCCCACTTTCAAAAAGGACACAGAGCTTTGACTGTTTAAGATTCCTTTACCATTCCCCCTCTTACGTGGCTGGCAGTCATGAATACGGATAGTAACCTACTGCATAACTTCTGATATCTCATCCTCCTGTGTGGTCAGCTTCCACAAGGACAATTGGTCCAGGGGGGCCTGACATCATAAAGCTAAAGCAAGAAGTTGTCTGACATGTGGTGCCATTCTGTTGCCTAGCAGTCTGACATCATAAAGCTAAAGCAAGATGCTTTCTGACATGAGAGCCACTCTGTTGCCTAACAAAGAGTAGGATACATTTATCTTGGTAATGATATGAGTTGCAGGGTAGACAGGATGCCCAACTGAAAGTGTTGATGGTAAGATGAAAGAAATTAGGACTTTATTTAGACTTCTATATTTGTATGAACGCAAGTTTGAGCATAAGAGTCTCAACTTCACTCTTGCTGAACTGGTAGGATTTGGCTAAAGAGAAGATGGAAATGATGCTATTCATAGTTTCTATCATTCCCGTTAACTGTAGCATAACCCTTCCTCTCTCAGCTTATCAGCTGGCTTAATTGCTACTGGTGTACCATATCCTAAAACTAAAGAAGTGAGAATGGTGCGCTGCCACTTGGCTGGCAAAAAGATCTATGTCCTAATGTACGTGCTACAATTGTTTAGAGAGTTTTAGCAAATGAGTCAAGGGAATGCAGAGAAGTATGGGAGGTTATAAACACAAATTGAGATTTGATTTTTTTATTGAGCTGTTGATTTTCACAATAAAACAGACTCCATAGTATAGATCTGGTAACCCTTTATATAAATCAAAACTTTTTGTATTGCTTATATTAAATGTACTAACAGTGGACTTTTCCATCTGCAGATTATACTGAATGACCAGCAGTGGCAGTGTTTCACAGCAGAGTTTCTCTGACTTGCCGAGACTGAAGCAAAAAAAAAAGGAAGTCTTCTGGCATAGTGCATCATTTTACCAATTTACGTGGTAAGTAAAACGCCCAATCATTCTTTTGGGCATTAAAAAGATGTTCATAGCAACGGAATGTCCTCACTACTTTATAGTGGAAACCTGTGCCTGAATATCATTTCTGTCAAGAAAGAAGTAATATGGATCACATTATGTTGGTCATGATAGTTAATAAAAGACTGACTGACTCGAACTCTACTAAAACCTGCTTTAGATCCTGGTGATAGCAATGTTCCATTCGAGGAAATTGCTGCCTTTGAGGCTGAAATGCACCATCTCACGTATGAAAAATAGTGTTACATTCTCACGGTAGGAAGCTCATTTAACCTCTTCTCCTGCACTCTGTATGTTGGGCTCTGATACTCAAGATGGATTTTTGTTAAGGATAATCTGTCTTTGTACCCCCATCCCACTTTCAAAAAGGACACAGAGCTTTGACTGTTTCAGATTCCTTTACCATTCCCCCTCCTACGTGGCTGGCAGTCATGAATACGGATAGTAACCTACTGCATAACTTCTGATATCTCATCCTCCTGTGTGGTCAGCTTCCACAAGGACAATTGGTCCAGGGGGGCCTGACATCATAAAGCTAAAGCAAGAAGTTGTCTGACATGTGGTGCCATTCTGTTGCCTAGCAGTCTGACATCATAAAGCTAAAGCAAGATGCTTTCTGACATGAGAGCCACTCTGTTGCCTAACAAAGAGTAGGATACATTTATCTTGGTAATGATATGAGTTGCAGGGTAGACAGGATGCCCAACTGAAAGTGTTGATGGTAAGATGAAAGAAATTAGGACTTTATTTAGACTTCTATATTTGTATGAACGCAAGTTTGAGCATAAGAGTCTCAACTTCACTCTTGCTGAACTGGTAGGATTTGGCTAAAGAGAAGATGGAAATGATGCTATTCATAGTTTCTATCATTCCCGTTAACTGTAGCATAACCATTCCTCTCTCAACTTATCAGCTGGCTTAATTGCTACTGGTGTACCATATCCTAAAACTAAAGAAGTGAGAATGGTGCGCTGCCACTTGGCTGGCAAAAAGATCTATGTCCTAATGTACGTGCTACAATTGTTTAGAGAGTTTTAGCAAATGAGTCAAGGGAATGCAGAGAAGTATGGGAGGTTATAAACACAAATTGAGATTTGATTTTTTATTGAGCTGTTGATTTTCACAATAAAACAGACTCCATAGTATAGATCTGGTAACCCTTTATATAAATCAAAACTTTTTGTATTGCTTATATTAAATGTACTAACAGTGGACTTTTCCATCTGCAGATTATACTGAATGACCAGCAGTGGCAGTGTTTCACAGCAGAGTTTCTCTGAATTGCCGAGACTGAAGCAAAAAATAAAAGGAAGTCTTCTGGCATAGTGCATCATTTTACCAATTTACGTGGTAAGTAAAACGCCCAATCATTCTTTTGGGCATTAAAAAGATGTTCATAGCAATGGAATGTCCTCACTACTTTATAGTGGAAACCTGAGCCTGAATATAATTTCTGTCAAGAAAGAAGTAATATGGATCACATTATGTTGGTCATGATAGTTAATAAAAGACTGACTGACTCGAACTCTACTAAAACCTGCTTTAGATCCTGGTGATAGCAATGTTCCATTCGAGGAAATTGCTGCCTTTGAGGCTGAAATGCACCATCTCACGTATGAAAAATAGTGTTACATTCTCACGGTAGGAAGCTCATTTAACCTCTTCTCCTGCACTCTGTATGTTGGGCTCTGATACTCAAGATGGATTTTTGTTAAGGATAATCTGTCTTTGTACCCCCATCCCACTTTCAAAAAGGACACAGAGCTTTGACTGTTTCAGATTCCTTTACCATTCCCCCTCCTACGTGGCTGGCAGTCATGAATACGGATAGTAACCTACTGCATAACTTCTGATATCTCATCCTCCTGTGTGGTCAGCTTCCACAAGGACAATTGGTCCAGGGGGGCCTGACATCATAAAGCTAAAGCAAGAAGTTGTCTGACATGTGGTGCCATTCTGTTGCCTAGCAGTCTGACATCATAAAGCTAAAGCAAGATGCTTTCTGACATGAGAGCCACTCTGTTGCCTAACAAAGAGTAGGATACATTTATCTTGGTAATGATATGAGTTGCAGGGTAGACAGGATGCCCAACTGAAAGTGTTGATGGTAAGATGAAAGAAATTAGGACTTTATTTAGACTTCTATATTTGTATGAACGCAAGTTTGAGCATAAGAGTCTCAACTTCACTCTTGCTGAACTGGTAGGATTTGGCTAAAGAGAAGATGGAAATGATGCTATTCATAGTTTCTATCATTCCCGTTAACTGTAGCATAACCCTTCCTCTCTCAACTTATCAGCTGGCTTAATTGCTACTGGTGTACCATATCCTAAAACTAAAGAAGTGAGAAAGGTGCGCTGCCACTTGGCTGGCAAAAAGATCTATGTCCTAATGTACGTGCTACAATTGTTTAGAGAGTTTTAGCAAATGAGTCAAGGGAATGCAGAGAAGTATGGGAGGTTATAAACACAAATTGAGATTTGATTTTTTTATTGAGCTGTTGATTTTCACAATAAAACAGACTCCATAGTATAGATCTGGTAACCCTTTATATAAATCAAAACTTTTTGTATTGCTTATATTAAATGTACTAACAGTGGACTTTTCCATCTGCAGATTATACTGAATGACCAGCAGTGGCAGTGTTTCACAGCAGAGTTTCTCTGACTTGCCGAGACTAAAGCAAAAAAAAAAAGGAAGTCTTCTGGCATAGTGCATCATTTTACCAATTTACGTGGTGAGTAAAACGCCCAATCATTCTTTTGGGCATTAAAAAGATGTTCATAGCAACGGAATGTCCTCACTACTTTATAGTGGAAACCTGTGCCTGAATATCATTTCTGTCAAGAAAGAAGTAATATGGATCACATTATGTTGGTCATGATAGTTAATAAAAGACTGACTGACTCGAACTCTACTAAAACCTGCTTTAGATCCTGGTGATAGCAATGTTCCATTCGAGGAAATTGCTGCCTTTGAGGCTGAAATGCACCATCTCACGTATGAAAAATAGTGTTACATTCTCACGGTAGGAAGCTCATTTAACCTCTTCTCCTGCACTCTGTATGTTGGGCTCTGATACTCAAGATGGATTTTTGTTAAGGATAATCTGTCTTTGTACCCCCATCCCACTTTCAAAAAGGACACAGAGCTTTGACTGTTTAAGATTCCTTTACCATTCCCCCTCTTACGTGGCTGGCAGTCATGAATACGGATAGTAACCTACTGCATAACTTCTGATATCTCATCCTCCTGTGTGGTCAGCTTCCACAAGGACAATTGGTCCAGGGGGGCCTGACATCATAAAGCTAAAGCAAGAAGTTGTCTGACATGTGGTGCCATTCTGTTGCCTAGCAGTCTGACATCATAAAGCTAAAGCAAGATGCTTTCTGACATGAGAGCCACTCTGTTGCCTAACAGAGTAGGATACATTTATCTTGGTAATGATATGAGTTGCAGGGTAGACAGGATGCCCAACTGAAAGTGTTGATGGTAAGATGAAAGAAATTAGGACTTTATTTAGACTTCTATATTTGTATGAACGCAAGTTTGAGCATAAGAGTCTCAACTTCACTCTTGCTGAACTGGTAGGATTTGGCTAAAGAGAAGATGGAAATGATGCTATTCATAGTTTCTATCATTCCCGTTAACTGTAGCATAACCCTTCCTCTCTCAACTTATCAGCTGGCTTAATTGCTACTGGTGTACCATATCCTAAAACTAAAGAAGTGAGAATGGTGCGCTGCCACTTGGCTGGCAAAAAGATCTATGTCCTAATGTACGTGCTACAATTGTTTAGAGAGTTTTAGCAAATGAGTCAAGGGAATGCAGAGAAGTATGGGAGGTTATAAACACAAATTGAGATTTGATTTTTTTATTGAGCTGTTGATTTTCACAATAAAACAGACTCCATAGTATAGATCTGGTAACCCTTTATGTAAATCAAAACTTTTTGTATTGCTTATATTAAATGTACTAACAGTGGACTTTTCCATCTGCAGATTATACTGAATGACCAGCAGTGGCAGTGTTTCACAGCAGAGTTTCTCTGAATTGCCGAGACTGAAGCAAAAAAAAAAAGGAAGTCTTCTGGCATAGTGCATCATTTTACCAATTTACGTGGTAAGTAAAACGCCCAATCATTCTTTTAGGCATTAAAAAGATGTTCATAGCAACGGAATGTCCTCACTACTTTTTAGTGGAAACCTGTGCCTGAATATCATTTCTGTCAAGAAAGAAGTAATATGGATCACATTATGTTGGTCATGATAGTTAATAAAAGACTGACTGACTCGAACTCTACTAAAACCTGCTTTAGATCCTGGTGATAGCAATGTTCCATTCGAGGAAATTGCTGCCTTTGAGGCTGAAATGCACCATCTCACGTATGAAAAATAGTGTTACATTCTCACGGTAGGAAGCTCATTTAACCTCTTCTCCTGCACTCTGTATGTTGGGCTCTGATACTCAAGATGGATTTTTGTTAAGGATAATCTGTCTTTGTACCCCCATCCCACTTTCAAAAAGGACACAGAGCTTTGACTGTTTCAGATTCCTTTACCATTCCCCCTCCTACGTGGCTGGCAGTCATGAATACGGATAGTAACCTACTGCATAACTTCTGATATCTCATCCTCCTGTGTGGTCAGCTTCCACAAGGACAATTGGTCCAGGGGGGCCTGACATCATAAAGCTAAAGCAAGAAGTTGTCTGACATGTGGTGCCATTCTGTTGCCTAGCAGTCTGACATCATAAAGCTAAAGCAAGATGCTTTCTGACATGAGAGCCACTCTGTTGCCTAACAAAGAGTAGGATACATTTATCTTGGTAATGATATGAGTTGCAGGGTAGACAGGATGCCCAACTGAAAGTGTTGATGGTAAGATGAAAGAAATTAGGACTTTATTTAGACTTCTATATTTGTATGAACGCAAGTTTGAGCATAAGAGTCTCAACTTCACTCTTGCTGAACTGGTAGGATTTGGCTAAAGAGAAGATGGAAATGATGCTATTCATAGTTTCTATCATTCCCGTTAACTGTAGCATAACCCTTCCTCTCTCAACTTATCAGCTGGCTTAATTGCTACTGGTGTACCATATCCTAAAACTAAAGAAGTGAGAATGTTGCGCTGCCACTTGGCTGGCAAAAAGATCTATGTCCTAATGTACGTGCTACAATTGTTTAGAGAGTTTTAGCAAATGAGTCAAGGGAATGCAGAGAAGTATGGGAGGTTATAAACACAAATTGAGATTTGATTTTTTTATTGAGCTGTTGATTTTCACAATAAAACAGACTCCATAGTATAGATCTGGTAACCCTTTATATAAATCAAAACTTTTTGTATTGCTTATATTAAATGTACTAACAGTGGACTTTTCCATCTGCAGATTATACTGAATGACCAGCAGTGGCAGTGTTTCACAGCAGAGTTTCTCTGACTTGCCGAGACTGAAGCAAAAAAAAAAGGAAGTCTTCTGGCATAGTGCATCATTTTACCAATTTACGTGGTAAGTAAAACGCCCAATCATTCTTTTGGGCATTAAAAAGATGTTCATAGCAACGGAATGTCCTCACTACTTTATAGTGGAAACCTGTGCCTGAATATCATTTCTGTCAAGAAAGAAGTAATATGGATCACATTATGTTGGTCATGATAGTTAATAAAAGACTGACTCGAACTCTACTAAAACCTGCTTTAGATCCTGGTGATAGCAATGTTCCATTCGAGGAAATTGCTGCCTTTGAGGCTGAAATGCACCATCTCACGTATGAAAAATAGTGTTACATTCTCACGGTAGGAAGCTCATTTAACCTCTTCTCCTGCACTCTGTATGTTGGGCTCTGATACTCAAGATGGATTTTTGTTAAGGATAATCTGTCTTTGTACCCCCATCCCACTTTCAAAAAGGACACAGAGCTTGGACTGTTTCAGATTCCTTTACCATTCCCCCTCCTACGTGGCTGGCAGTCATGAATACGGATAGTAACCTACTGCATAACTTCTGATATCTCATCCTCCTGTGTGGTCAGCTTCCACAAGGACAATTGGTCCAGGGGGGCCTGACATCATAAAGCTAAAGCAAGAAGTTGTCTGACATGTGGTGCCATTCTGTTGCCTAGCAGTCTGACATCATAAAGCTAAAGCAAGATGCTTTCTGACATGAGAGCCACTCTGTTGCCTAACAAAGAGTAGGATACATTTATCTTGGTAATGATATGAGTTGCAGGGTAGACAGGATGCCCAACTGAAAGTGTTGATGGTAAGATGAAAGAAATTAGGACTTTATTTAGACTTCTATATTTGTATGAACGCAAGTTTGAGCATAAGAGTCTCAACTTCACTCTTGCTGAACTGGTAGGATTTGGCTAAAGAGAAGATGGAAATGATGCTATTCATAGTTTCTATCATTCCCGTTAACTGTAGCATAACCCTTCCTCTCTCAACTTATCAGCTGGCTTAATTGCTACTGGTGTACCATATCCTAAAACTAAAGAAGTGAGAATGGTGCGCTGCCACTTGGCTGGCAAAAAGATCTATGTCCTAATGTACGTGCTACAATTGTTTAGAGAGTTTTAGCAAATGAGTCAAGGGAATGCAGAGAAGTATGGGAGGTTATAAACACAAATTGAGATTTGATTTTTTTATTGAGCTGTTGATTTTCACAATAAAACAGACTCCATAGTATAGATCTGGTAACCCTTTATATAAATCAAAACTTTTTGTATTGCTTATATTAAATGTACTAACAGTGGACTTTTCCATCTGCAGATTATACTGAATGACCAGCAGTGGCAGTGTTTCACAGCAGAGTTTCTCTGACTTGCCGAGACTAAAGCAAAAAAAAAAAGGAAGTCTTCTGGCATAGTGCATCATTTTACCAATTTACGTGGTGAGTAAAACGCCCAATCATTCTTTTGGGCATTAAAAAGATGCTCATAGCAACGGAATGTCCTCACTACTTTATAGTGGAAACCTGTGCCTGAATATCATTTCTGTCAAGAAAGAAGTAATATGGATCACATTATGTTGGTCATGATAGTTAATAAAAGACTGACTGACTCGAACTCTACTAAAACCTGCTTTAGATCCTGGTGATAGCAATGTTCCATTCGAGGAAATTGCTGCCTTTGAGGCTGAAATGCACCATCTCACGTATGAAAAATAGTGTTACATTCTCACGGTAGGAAGCTCATTTAACCTCTTCTCCTGCACTCTGTATGTTGGGCTCTGATACTCAAGATGGATTTTTGTTAAGGATAATCTGTCTTTGTACCCCCATCCCACTTTCAAAAAGGACACAGAGCTTTGACTGTTTAAGATTCCTTTACCATTCCCCCTCTTACGTGGCTGGCAGTCATGAATACGGATAGTAACCTACTGCATAACTTCTGATATCTCATCCTCCTGTGTGGTCAGCTTCCACAAGGACAATTGGTCCAGGGGGGCCTGACATCATAAAGCTAAAGCAAGAAGTTGTCTGACATGTGGTGCCATTCTGTTGCCTAGCAGTCTGACATCATAAAGCTAAAGCAAGATGCTTTCTGACATGAGAGCCACTCTGTTGCCTAACAGAGTAGGATACATTTATCTTGGTAATGATATGAGTTGCAGGGTAGACAGGATGCCCAACTGAAAGTGTTGATGGTAAGATGAAAGAAATTAGGACTTTATTTAGACTTCTATATTTGTATGAACGCAAGTTTGAGCATAAGAGTCTCAACTTCACTCTTGCTGAACTGGTAGGATTTGGCTAAAGAGAAGATGGAAATGATGCTATTCATAGTTTCTATCATTCCCGTTAACTGTAGCATAACCCTTCCTCTCTCAACTTATCAGCTGGCTTAATTGCTACTGGTGTACCATATCCTAAAACTAAAGAAGTGAGAATGGTGCGCTGCCACTTGGCTGGCAAAAAGATCTATGTCCTAATGTACGTGCTACAATTGTTTAGAGAGTTTTAGCAAATGAGTCAAGGGAATGCAGAGAAGTATGGGAGGTTATAAACACAAATTGAGATTTGATTTTTTTATTGAGCTGTTGATTTTCACAATAAAACAGACTCCATAGTATAGATCTGGTAACCCTTTATATAAATCAAAACTTTTTGTATTGCTTATATTAAATGTACTAACAGTGGACTTTTCCATCTGCAGATTATACTGAATGACCAGCAGTGGCAGTGTTTCACAGCAGAGTTTCTCTGACTTGCCGAGACTAAAGCAAAAAAAAAAAGGAAGTCTTCTGGCATAGTGCATCATTTTACCAATTTACGTGGTGAGTAAAACGCCCAATCATTCTTTTGGGCATTAAAAAGATGTTCATAGCAACGGAATGTCCTCACTACTTTATAGTGGAAACCTGTGCCTGAATATCATTTCTGTCAAGAAAGAAGTAATATGGATCACATTATGTTGGTCATGATAGTTAATAAAAGACTGACTGACTCGAACTCTACTAAAACCTGCTTTAGATCCTGGTGATAGCAATGTTCCATTCGAGGAAATTGCTGCCTTTGAGGCTGAAATGCACCATCTCACGTATGAAAAATAGTGTTACATTCTCACGGTAGGAAGCTCATTTAACCTCTTCTCCTGCACTCTGTATGTTGGGCTCTGATACTCAAGATGGATTTTTGTTAAGGATAATCTGTCTTTGTACCCCCATCCCACTTTCAAAAAGGACACAGAGCTTTGACTGTTTAAGATTCCTTTACCATTCCCCCTCTTACGTGGCTGGCAGTCATGAATACGGATAGTAACCTACTGCATAACTTCTGATATCTCATCCTCCTGTGTGGTCAGCTTCCACAAGGACAATTGGTCCAGGGGGGCCTGACATCATAAAGCTAAAGCAAGAAGTTGTCTGACATGTGGTGCCATTCTGTTGCCTAGCAGTCTGACATCATAAAGCTAAAGCAAGATGCTTTCTGACATGAGAGCCACTCTGTTGCCTAACAGAGTAGGATACATTTATCTTGGTAATGATATGAGTTGCAGGGTAGACAGGATGCCCAACTGAAAGTGTTGATGGTAAGATGAAAGAAATTAGGACTTTATTTAGACTTCTATATTTGTATGAACGCAAGTTTGAGCATAAGAGTCTCAACTTCACTCTTGCTGAACTGGTAGGATTTGGCTAAAGAGAAGATGGAAATGATGCTATTCATAGTTTCTATCATTCCCGTTAACTGTAGCATAACCCTTCCTCTCTCAACTTATCAGCTGGCTTAATTGCTACTGGTGTACCATATCCTAAAACTAAAGAAGTGAGAATGGTGCGCTGCCACTTGGCTGGCAAAAAGATCTATGTCCTAATGTACGTGCTACAATTGTTTAGAGAGTTTTAGCAAATGAGTCAAGGGAATGCAGAGAAGTATGGGAGGTTATAAACACAAATTGAGATTTGATTTTTTTATTGAGCTGTTGATTTTCACAATAAAACAGACTCCATAGTATAGATCTGGTAACCCTTTATATAAATCAAAACTTTTTGTATTGCTTATATTAAATGTACTAACAGTGGACTTTTCCATCTGCAGATTAAACTGAATGACCAGCAGTGGCAGTGTTTCACAGCAGAGTTTCTCTGAATTGCCGAGACTGAAGCAAAAAAAAAAAGGAAGTCTTCTGGCATAGTGCATCATTTTACCAATTTACGTGGTAAGTAAAACGCCCAATCATTCTTTTGGGCATTAAAAAGATGTTCATAGCAACGGAATGTCCTCACTACTTTATAGTGGAAACCTGTGCCTGAATATCATTTCTGTCAAGAAAGAAGTAATATGGATCACATTATGTTGGTCATGATAGTTAATAAAAGACTGACTGACTCGAACTCTACTAAAACCTGCTTTAGATCCTGGTGATAGCAATGTTCCATTCGAGGAAATTGCTGCCTTTGAGGCTGAAATGCACCATCTCACGTATGAAAAATAGTGTTACATTCTCACGGTAGGAAGCTCATTTAACCTCTTCTCCTGCACTCTGTATGTTGGGCTCTGATACTCAAGATGGATTTTTGTTAAGGATAATCTGTCTTTGTACCCCCATCCCACTTTCAAAAAGGACACAGAGCTTTGACTGTTTCAGATTCCTTTACCATTCCCCCTCCTACGTGGCTGGCAGTCATGAATACGGATAGTAACCTACTGCATAACTTCTGATATCTCATCCTCCTGTGTGGTCAGCTTCCACAAGGACAATTGGTCCAGGGGGGCCTGACATCATAAAGCTAAAGCAAGAAGTTGTCTGACATGTGGTGCCATTCTGTTGCCTAGCAGTCTGACATCATAAAGCTAAAGCAAGATGCTTTCTGACATGAGAGCCACTCTGTTGCCTAACAAAGAGTAGGATACATTTATCTTGGTAATGATATGAGTTGCAGGGTAGACAGGATGCCCAACTGAAAGTGTTGATGGTAAGATGAAAGAAATTAGGACTTTATTTAGACTTCTATATTTGTATGAACGCAAGTTTGAGCATAAGAGTCTCAACTTCACTCTTGCTGAACTGGTAGGATTTGGCTAAAGAGAAGATGGAAATGATGCTATTCATAGTTTCTATCATTCCCGTTAACTGTAGCATAACCCTTCCTCTCTCAACTTATCAGCTGGCTTAATTGCTACTGGTGTACCATATCCTAAAACTAAAGAAGTGAGAATGTTGCGCTGCCACTTGGCTGGCAAAAAGATCTATGTCCTAATGTACGTGCTACAATTGTTTAGAGAGTTTTAGCAAATGAGTCAAGGGAATGCAGAGAAGTATGGGAGGTTATAAACACAAATTGAGATTTGATTTTTTTATTGAGCTGTTGATTTTCACAATAAAACAGACTCCATAGTATAGATCTGGTAACCCTTTATATAAATCAAAACTTTTTGTATTGCTTATATTAAATGTACTAACAGTGGACTTTTCCATCTGCAGATTATACTGAATGACCAGCAGTGGCAGTGTTTCACAGCAGAGTTTCTCTGACTTGCCGAGACTGAAGCAAAAAAAAAAGGAAGTCTTCTGGCATAGTGCATCATTTTACCAATTTACGTGGTAAGTAAAACGCCCAATCATTCTTTTGGGCATTAAAAAGATGTTCATAGCAACGGAATGTCCTCACTACTTTATAGTGGAAACCTGTGCCTGAATATCATTTCTGTCAAGAAAGAAGTAATATGGATCACATTATGTTGGTCATGATAGTTAATAAAAGACTGACTCGAACTCTACTAAAACCTGCTTTAGATCCTGGTGATAGCAATGTTCCATTCGAGGAAATTGCTGCCTTTGAGGCTGAAATGCACCATCTCACGTATGAAAAATAGTGTTACATTCTCACGGTAGGAAGCTCATTTAACCTCTTCTCCTGCACTCTGTATGTTGGGCTCTGATACTCAAGATGGATTTTTGTTAAGGATAATCTGTCTTTGTACCCCCATCCCACTTTCAAAAAGGACACAGAGCTTTGACTGTTTCAGATTCCTTTACCATTCCCCCTCCTACGTGGCTGGCAGTCATGAATACGGATAGTAACCTACTGCATAACTTCTGATATCTCATCCTCCTGTGTGGTCAGCTTCCACAAGGACAATTGGTCCAGGGGGGCCTGACATCATAAAGCTAAAGCAAGAAGTTGTCTGACATGTGGTGCCATTCTGTTGCCTAGCAGTCTGACATCATAAAGCTAAAGCAAGATGCTTTCTGACATGAGAGCCACTCTGTTGCCTAACAAAGAGTAGGATACATTTATCTTGGTAATGATATGAGTTGCAGGGTAGACAGGATGCCCAACTGAAAGTGTTGATGGTAAGATGAAAGAAATTAGGACTTTATTTAGACTTCTATATTTGTATGAACGCAAGTTTGAGCATAAGAGTCTCAACTTCACTCTTGCTGAACTGGTAGGATTTGGCTAAAGAGAAGATGGAAATGATGCTATTCATAGTTTCTATCATTCCCGTTAACTGTAGCATAACCCTTCCTCTCTCAACTTATCAGCTGGCTTAATTGCTACTGGTGTACCATATCCTAAAACTAAAGAAGTGAGAATGGTGCGCTGCCACTTGGCTGGCAAAAAGATCTATGTCCTAATGTACGTGCTACAATTGTTTAGAGAGTTTTAGCAAATGAGTCAAGGGAATGCAGAGAAGTATGGGAGGTTATAAACACAAATTGAGATTTGATTTTTTTATTGAGCTGTTGATTTTCACAATAAAACAGACTCCATAGTATAGATCTGGTAACCCTTTATATAAATCAAAACTTTTTGTATTGCTTATATTAAATGTACTAACAGTGGACTTTTCCATCTGCAGATTATACTGAATGACCAGCAGTGGCAGTGTTTCACAGCAGAGTTTCTCTGACTTGCCGAGACTAAAGCAAAAAAAAAAAGGAAGTCTTCTGGCATAGTGCATCATTTTACCAATTTACGTGGTGAGTAAAACGCCCAATCATTCTTTTGGGCATTAAAAAGATGCTCATAGCAACGGAATGTCCTCACTACTTTATAGTGGAAACCTGTGCCTGAATATCATTTCTGTCAAGAAAGAAGTAATATGGATCACATTATGTTGGTCATGATAGTTAATAAAAGACTGACTGACTCGAACTCTACTAAAACCTGCTTTAGATCCTGGTGATAGCAATGTTCCATTCGAGGAAATTGCTGCCTTTGAGGCTGAAATGCACCATCTCACGTATGAAAAATAGTGTTACATTCTCACGGTAGGAAGCTCATTTAACCTCTTCTCCTGCACTCTGTATGTTGGGCTCTGATACTCAAGATGGATTTTTGTTAAGGATAATCTGTCTTTGTACCCCCATCCCACTTTCAAAAAGGACACAGAGCTTTGACTGTTTAAGATTCCTTTACCATTCCCCCTCTTACGTGGCTGGCAGTCATGAATACGGATAGTAACCTACTGCATAACTTCTGATATCTCATCCTCCTGTGTGGTCAGCTTCCACAAGGACAATTGGTCCAGGGGGGCCTGACATCATAAAGCTAAAGCAAGAAGTTGTCTGACATGTGGTGCCATTCTGTTGCCTAGCAGTCTGACATCATAAAGCTAAAGCAAGATGCTTTCTGACATGAGAGCCACTCTGTTGCCTAACAGAGTAGGATACATTTATCTTGGTAATGATATGAGTTGCAGGGTAGACAGGATGCCCAACTGAAAGTGTTGATGGTAAGATGAAAGAAATTAGGACTTTATTTAGACTTCTATATTTGTATGAACGCAAGTTTGAGCATAAGAGTCTCAACTTCACTCTTGCTGAACTGGTAGGATTTGGCTAAAGAGAAGATGGAAATGATGCTATTCATAGTTTCTATCATTCCCGTTAACTGTAGCATAACCCTTCCTCTCTCAACTTATCAGCTGGCTTAATTGCTACTGGTGTACCATATCCTAAAACTAAAGAAGTGAGAATGGTGCGCTGCCACTTGGCTGGCAAAAAGATCTATGTCCTAATGTACGTGCTACAATTGTTTAGAGAGTTTTAGCAAATGAGTCAAGGGAATGCAGAGAAGTATGGGAGGTTATAAACACAAATTGAGATTTGATTTTTTTATTGAGCTGTTGATTTTCACAATAAAACAGACTCCATAGTATAGATCTGGTAACCCTTTATATAAATCAAAACTTTTTGTATTGCTTATATTAAATGTACTAACAGTGGACTTTTCCATCTGCAGATTATACTGAATGACCAGCAGTGGCAGTGTTTCACAGCAGAGTTTCTCTGAATTGCCGAGACTGAAGCAAAAAAAAAAAGGAAGTCTTCTGGCATAGTGCATCATTTTACCAATTTACGTGGTAAGTAAAACGCCCAATCATTCTTTTAGGCATTAAAAAGATGTTCATAGCAACGGAATGTCCTCACTACTTTTTAGTGGAAACCTGTGCCTGAATATCATTTCTGTCAAGAAAGAAGTAATATGGATCACATTATGTTGGTCATGATAGTTAATAAAAGACTGACTGACTCGAACTCTACTAAAACCTGCTTTAGATCCTGGTGATAGCAATGTTCCATTCGAGGAAATTGCTGCCTTTGAGGCTGAAATGCACCATCTCACGTATGAAAAATAGTGTTACATTCTCACGGTAGGAAGCTCATTTAACCTCTTCTCCTGCACTCTGTATGTTGGGCTCTGATACTCAAGATGGATTTTTGTTAAGGATAATCTGTCTTTGTACCCCCATCCCACTTTCAAAAAGGACACAGAGCTTTGACTGTTTCAGATTCCTTTACCATTCCCCCTCCTACGTGGCTGGCAGTCATGAATACGGATAGTAACCTACTGCATAACTTCTGATATCTCATCCTCCTGTGTGGTCAGCTTCCACAAGGACAATTGGTCCAGGGGGGCCTGACATCATAAAGCTAAAGCAAGAAGTTGTCTGACATGTGGTGCCATTCTGTTGCCTAGCAGTCTGACATCATAAAGCTAAAGCAAGATGCTTTCTGACATGAGAGCCACTCTGTTGCCTAACAAAGAGTAGGATACATTTATCTTGGTAATGATATGAGTTGCAGGGTAGACAGGATGCCCAACTGAAAGTGTTGATGGTAAGATGAAAGAAATTAGGACTTTATTTAGACTTCTATATTTGTATGAACGCAAGTTTGAGCATAAGAGTCTCAACTTCACTGTTGCTGAACTGGTAGGATTTGGCTAAAGAGAAGATGGAAATGATGCTATTCATAGTTTCTATCATTCCCGTTAACTGTAGCATAACCCTTCCTCTCTCAGCTTATCAGCTGGCTTAATTGCTACTGGTGTACCATATCCTAAAACTAAAGAAGTGAGAATGTTGCGCTGCCACTTGGCTGGCAAAAAGATCTATGTCCTAATGTACGTGCTACAATTGTTTAGAGAGTTTTAGCAAATGAGTCAAGGGAATGCAGAGAAGTATGGGAGGTTATAAACACAAATTGAGATTTGATTTTTTTATTGAGCTGTTGATTTTCACAATAAAACAGACTCCATAGTATAGATCTGGTAACCCTTTATATAAATCAAAACTTTTTGTATTGCTTATATTAAATGTACTAACAGTGGACTTTTCCATCTGCAGATTATACTGAATGACCAGCAGTGGCAGTGTTTCACAGCAGAGTTTCTCTGACTTGCCGAGACTGAAGCAAACAAAAAAGGAAGTCTTCTGGCATAGTGCATCATTTTACCAATTTACGTGGTAAGTAAAACGCCCAATCATTCTTTTGGGCATTAAAAAGATGTTCATAGCAACGGAATGTCCTCACTACTTTATAGTGGAAACCTGTGCCTGAATATCATTTCTGTCAAGAAAGAAGTAATATGGATCACATTATGTTGGTCATGATAGTTAATAAAAGACTGACTGACTCGAACTCTACTAAAACCTGCTTTAGATCCTGGTGATAGCAATGTTCCATTCGAGGAAATTGCTGCCTTTGAGGCTGAAATGCACCATCTCACGTATGAAAAATAGTGTTACATTCTCACGGTAGGAAGCTCATTTAACCTCTTCTCCTGCACTCTGTATGTTGGGCTCTGATACTCAAGATGGATTTTTGTTAAGGATAATCTGTCTTTGTACCCCCATCCCACTTTCAAAAAGGACACAGAGCTTTGACTGTTTAAGATTCCTTTACCATTCCCCCTCTTACGTGGCTGGCAGTCATGAATACGGATAGTAACCTACTGCATAACTTCTGATATCTCATCCTCCTGTGTGGTCAGCTTCCACAAGGACAATTGGTCCAGGGGGGCCTGACATCATAAAGCTAAAGCAAGAAGTTGTCTGACATGTGGTGCCATTCTGTTGCCTAGCAGTCTGACATCATAAAGCTAAAGCAAGATGCTTTCTGACATGAGAGCCACTCTGTTGCCTAACAAAGAGTAGGATACATTTATCTTGGTAATGATATGAGTTGCAGGGTAGACAGGATGCCCAACTGAAAGTGTTGATGGTAAGATGAAAGAAATTAGGACTTTATTTAGACTTCTATATTTGTATGAACGCAAGTTTGAGCATAAGAGTCTCAACTTCACTCTTGCTGAACTGGTAGGATTTGGCTAAAGAGAAGATGGAAATGATGCTATTCATAGTTTCTATCATTCCCGTTAACTGTAGCATAACCCTTCCTCTCTCAACTTATCAGCTGGCTTAATTGCTACTGGTGTACCATATCCTAAAACTAAAGAAGTGAGAATGGTGCGCTGCCACTTGGCTGGCAAAAAGATCTATGTCCTAATGTACGTGCTACAATTGTTTAGAGAGTTTTAGCAAATGAGTCAAGGGAATGCAGAGAAGTATGGGAGGTTATAAACACAAATTGAGATTTGATTTTTTATTGAGCTGTTGATTTTCACAATAAAACAGACTCCATAGTATAGATCTGGTAACCCTTTATATAAATCAAAACTTTTTGTATTGCTTATATTAAATGTACTAACAGTGGACTTTTCCATCTGCAGATTATACTGAATGACCAGCAGTGGCAGTGTTTCACAGCAGAGTTTCTCTGAATTGCCGAGACTGAAGCAAAAAATAAAAGGAAGTCTTCTGGCATAGTGCATCATTTTACCAATTTACGTGGTAAGTAAAACGCCCAATCATTCTTTTGGGCATTAAAAAGATGTTCATAGCAATGGAATGTCCTCACTACTTTATAGTGGAAACCTGAGCCTGAATATAATTTCTGTCAAGAAAGAAGTAATATGGATCACATTATGTTGGTCATGATAGTTAATAAAAGACTGACTGACTCGAACTCTACTAAAACCTGCTTTAGATCCTGGTGATAGCAATGTTCCATTCGAGGAAATTGCTGCCTTTGAGGCTGAAATGCACCATCTCACGTATGAAAAATAGTGTTACATTCTCACGGTAGGAAGCTCATTTAACCTCTTCTCCTGCACTCTGTATGTTGGGCTCTGATACTCAAGATGGATTTTTGTTAAGGATAATCTGTCTTTGTACCCCCATCCCACTTTCAAAAAGGACACAGAGCTTTGACTGTTTCAGATTCCTTTACCATTCCCCCTCTTACGTGGCTGGCAGTCATGAATACGGATAGTAACCTACTGCATAACTTCTGATATCTCATCCTCCTGTGTGGTCAGCTTCCACAAGGACAATTGGTCCAGGGGGGCCTGACATCATAAAGCTAAAGCAAGAAGTTGTCTGACATGTGGTGCCATTCTGTTGCCTAGCAGTCTGACATCATAAAGCTAAAGCAAGATGCTTTCTGACATGAGAGCCACTCTGTTGCCTAACAAAGAGTAGGATACATTTATCTTGGTAATGATATGAGTTGCAGGGTAGACAGGATGCCCAACTGAAAGTGTTGATGGTAAGATGAAAGAAATTAGGACTTTATTTAGACTTCTATATTTGTATGAACGCAAGTTTGAGCATAAGAGTCTCAACTTCACTCTTGCTGAACTGGTAGGATTTGGCTAAAGAGAAGATGGAAATGATGCTATTCATAGTTTCTATCATTCCCGTTAACTGTAGCATAACCCTTCCTCTCTCAACTTATCAGCTGGCTTAATTGCTACTGGTGTACCATATCCTAAAACTAAAGAAGTGAGAAAGGTGCGCTGCCACTTGGCTGGCAAAAAGATCTATGTCCTAATGTACGTGCTACAATTGTTTAGAGAGTTTTAGCAAATGAGTCAAGGGAATGCAGAGAAGTATGGGAGGTTATAAACACAAATTGAGATTTGATTTTTTTATTGAGCTGTTGATTTTCACAATAAAACAGACTCCATAGTATAGATCTGGTAACCCTTTATATAAATCAAAACTTTTTGTATTGCTTATATTAAATGTACTAACAGTGGACTTTTCCATCTGCAGATTAAACTGAATGACCAGCAGTGGCAGTGTTTCACAGCAGAGTTTCTCTGAATTGCCGAGACTGAAGCAAAAAAAAAAAGGAAGTCTTCTGGCATAGTGCATCATTTTACCAATTTACGTGGTAAGTAAAACGCCCAATCATTCTTTTGGGCATTAAAAAGATGTTCATAGCAACGGAATGTCCTCACTACTTTATAGTGGAAACCTGTGCCTGAATATCATTTCTGTCAAGAAAGAAGTAATATGGATCACATTATGTTGGTCATGATAGTTAATAAAAGACTGACTGACTCGAACTCTACTAAAACCTGCTTTAGATCCTGGTGATAGCAATGTTCCATTCGAGGAAATTGCTGCCTTTGAGGCTGAAATGCACCATCTCACGTATGAAAAATAGTGTTACATTCTCACGGTAGGAAGCTCATTTAACCTCTTCTCCTGCACTCTGTATGTTGGGCTCTGATACTCAAGATGGATTTTTGTTAAGGATAATCTGTCTTTGTACCCCCATCCCACTTTCAAAAAGGACACAGAGCTTTGACTGTTTCAGATTCCTTTACCATTCCCCCTCCTACGTGGCTGGCAGTCATGAATACGGATAGTAACCTACTGCATAACTTCTGATATCTCATCCTCCTGTGTGGTCAGCTTCCACAAGGACAATTGGTCCAGGGGGGCCTGACATCATAAAGCTAAAGCAAGAAGTTGTCTGACATGTGGTGCCATTCTGTTGCCTAGCAGTCTGACATCATAAAGCTAAAGCAAGATGCTTTCTGACATGAGAGCCACTCTGTTGCCTAACAAAGAGTAGGATACATTTATCTTGGTAATGATATGAGTTGCAGGGTAGACAGGATGCCCAACTGAAAGTGTTGATGGTAAGATGAAAGAAATTAGGACTTTATTTAGACTTCTATATTTGTATGAACGCAAGTTTGAGCATAAGAGTCTCAACTTCACTCTTGCTGAACTGGTAGGATTTGGCTAAAGAGAAGATGGAAATGATGCTATTCATAGTTTCTATCATTCCCGTTAACTGTAGCATAACCCTTCCTCTCTCAACTTATCAGCTGGCTTAATTGCTACTGGTGTACCATATCCTAAAACTAAAGAAGTGAGAATGTTGCGCTGCCACTTGGCTGGCAAAAAGATCTATGTCCTAATGTACGTGCTACAATTGTTTAGAGAGTTTTAGCAAATGAGTCAAGGGAATGCAGAGAAGTATGGGAGGTTATAAACACAAATTGAGATTTGATTTTTTTATTGAGCTGTTGATTTTCACAATAAAACAGACTCCATAGTATAGATCTGGTAACCCTTTATATAAATCAAAACTTTTTGTATTGCTTATATTAAATGTACTAACAGTGGACTTTTCCATCTGCAGATTATACTGAATGACCAGCAGTGGCAGTGTTTCACAGCAGAGTTTCTCTGACTTGCCGAGACTGAAGCAAAAAAAAAAGGAAGTCTTCTGGCATAGTGCATCATTTTACCAATTTACGTGGTAAGTAAAACGCCCAATCATTCTTTTGGGCATTAAAAAGATGTTCATAGCAACGGAATGTCCTCACTACTTTATAGTGGAAACCTGTGCCTGAATATCATTTCTGTCAAGAAAGAAGTAATATGGATCACATTATGTTGGTCATGATAGTTAATAAAAGACTGACTCGAACTCTACTAAAACCTGCTTTAGATCCTGGTGATAGCAATGTTCCATTCGAGGAAATTGCTGCCTTTGAGGCTGAAATGCACCATCTCACGTATGAAAAATAGTGTTACATTCTCACGGTAGGAAGCTCATTTAACCTCTTCTCCTGCACTCTGTATGTTGGGCTCTGATACTCAAGATGGATTTTTGTTAAGGATAATCTGTCTTTGTACCCCCATCCCACTTTCAAAAAGGACACAGAGCTTTGACTGTTTCAGATTCCTTTACCATTCCCCCTCCTACGTGGCTGGCAGTCATGAATACGGATAGTAACCTACTGCATAACTTCTGATATCTCATCCTCCTGTGTGGTCAGCTTCCACAAGGACAATTGGTCCAGGGGGGCCTGACATCATAAAGCTAAAGCAAGAAGTTGTCTGACATGTGGTGCCATTCTGTTGCCTAGCAGTCTGACATCATAAAGCTAAAGCAAGATGCTTTCTGACATGAGAGCCACTCTGTTGCCTAACAAAGAGTAGGATACATTTATCTTGGTAATGATATGAGTTGCAGGGTAGACAGGATGCCCAACTGAAAGTGTTGATGGTAAGATGAAAGAAATTAGGACTTTATTTAGACTTCTATATTTGTATGAACGCAAGTTTGAGCATAAGAGTCTCAACTTCACTCTTGCTGAACTGGTAGGATTTGGCTAAAGAGAAGATGGAAATGATGCTATTCATAGTTTCTATCATTCCCGTTAACTGTAGCATAACCCTTCCTCTCTCAACTTATCAGCTGGCTTAATTGCTACTGGTGTACCATATCCTAAAACTAAAGAAGTGAGAATGGTGCGCTGCCACTTGGCTGGCAAAAAGATCTATGTCCTAATGTACGTGCTACAATTGTTTAGAGAGTTTTAGCAAATGAGTCAAGGGAATGCAGAGAAGTATGGGAGGTTATAAACACAAATTGAGATTTGATTTTTTTATTGAGCTGTTGATTTTCACAATAAAACAGACTCCATAGTATAGATCTGGTAACCCTTTATATAAATCAAAACTTTTTGTATTGCTTATATTAAATGTACTAACAGTGGACTTTTCCATCTGCAGATTATACTGAATGACCAGCAGTGGCAGTGTTTCACAGCAGAGTTTCTCTGACTTGCCGAGACTAAAGCAAAAAAAAAAAGGAAGTCTTCTGGCATAGTGCATCATTTTACCAATTTACGTGGTGAGTAAAACGCCCAATCATTCTTTTGGGCATTAAAAAGATGCTCATAGCAACGGAATGTCCTCACTACTTTATAGTGGAAACCTGTGCCTGAATATCATTTCTGTCAAGAAAGAAGTAATATGGATCACATTATGTTGGTCATGATAGTTATTAAAAAACTGACTGACTCGAACTCTACTAAAACCTGCTTTAGATCCTGGTGATAGCAATGTTCCATTCGAGGAAATTGCTGCCTTTGAGGCTGAAATGCACCATCTCACGTATGAAAAATAGTGTTACATTCTCACGGTAGGAAGCTCATTTAACCTCTTCTCCTGCACTCTGTATGTTGGGCTCTGATACTCAAGATGGATTTTTGTTAAGGATAATCTGTCTTTGTACCCCCATCCCACTTTCAAAAAGGACACAGAGCTTTGACTGTTTAAGATTCCTTTACCATTCCCCCTCTTACGTGGCTGGCAGTCATGAATACGGATAGTAACCTACTGCATAACTTCTGATATCTCATCCTCCTGTGTGGTCAGCTTCCACAAGGACAATTGGTCCAGGGGGGCCTGACATCATAAAGCTAAAGCAAGAAGTTGTCTGACATGTGGTGCCATTCTGTTGCCTAGCAGTCTGACATCATAAAGCTAAAGCAAGATGCTTTCTGACATGAGAGCCACTCTGTTGCCTAACAGAGTAGGATACATTTATCTTGGTAATGATATGAGTTGCAGGGTAGACAGGATGCCCAACTGAAAGTGTTGATGGTAAGATGAAAGAAATTAGGACTTTATTTAGACTTCTATATTTGTATGAACGCAAGTTTGAGCATAAGAGTCTCAACTTCACTCTTGCTGAACTGGTAGGATTTGGCTAAAGAGAAGATGGAAATGATGCTATTCATAGTTTCTATCATTCCCGTTAACTGTAGCATAACCCTTCCTCTCTCAACTTATCAGCTGGCTTAATTGCTACTGGTGTACCATATCCTAAAACTAAAGAAGTGAGAATGGTGCGCTGCCACTTGGCTGGCAAAAAGATCTATGTCCTAATGTACGTGCTACAATTGTTTAGAGAGTTTTAGCAAATGAGTCAAGGGAATGCAGAGAAGTATGGGAGGTTATAAACACAAATTGAGATTTGATTTTTTTATTGAGCTGTTGATTTTCACAATAAAACAGACTCCATAGTATAGATCTGGTAACCCTTTATATAAATCAAAACTTTTTGTATTGCTTATATTAAATGTACTAACAGTGGACTTTTCCATCTGCAGATTATACTGAATGACCAGCAGTGGCAGTGTTTCACAGCAGAGTTTCTCTGAATTGCCGAGACTGAAGCAAAAAAAAAAAGGAAGTCTTCTGGCATAGTGCATCATTTTACCAATTTACGTGGTAAGTAAAACGCCCAATCATTCTTTTAGGCATTAAAAAGATGTTCATAGCAACGGAATGTCCTCACTACTTTTTAGTGGAAACCTGTGCCTGAATATCATTTCTGTCAAGAAAGAAGTAATATGGATCACATTATGTTGGTCATGATAGTTAATAAAAGACTGACTGACTCGAACTCTACTAAAACCTGCTTTAGATCCTGGTGATAGCAATGTTCCATTCGAGGAAATTGCTGCCTTTGAGGCTGAAATGCACCATCTCACGTATGAAAAATAGTGTTACATTCTCACGGTAGGAAGCTCATTTAACCTCTTCTCCTGCACTCTGTATGTTGGGCTCTGATACTCAAGATGGATTTTTGTTAAGGATAATCTGTCTTTGTACCCCCATCCCACTTTCAAAAAGGACACAGAGCTTTGACTGTTTCAGATTCCTTTACCATTCCCCCTCCTACGTGGCTGGCAGTCATGAATACGGATAGTAACCTACTGCATAACTTCTGATATCTCATCCTCCTGTGTGGTCAGCTTCCACAAGGACAATTGGTCCAGGGGGGCCTGACATCATAAAGCTAAAGCAAGAAGTTGTCTGACATGTGGTGCCATTCTGTTGCCTAGCAGTCTGACATCATAAAGCTAAAGCAAGATGCTTTCTGACATGAGAGCCACTCTGTTGCCTAACAAAGAGTAGGATACATTTATCTTGGTAATGATATGAGTTGCAGGGTAGACAGGATGCCCAACTGAAAGTGTTGATGGTAAGATGAAAGAAATTAGGACTTTATTTAGACTTCTATATTTGTATGAACGCAAGTTTGAGCATAAGAGTCTCAACTTCACTGTTGCTGAACTGGTAGGATTTGGCTAAAGAGAAGATGGAAATGATGCTATTCATAGTTTCTATCATTCCCGTTAACTGTAGCATAACCCTTCCTCTCTCAGCTTATCAGCTGGCTTAATTGCTACTGGTGTACCATATCCTAAAACTAAAGAAGTGAGAATGTTGCGCTGCCACTTGGCTGGCAAAAAGATCTATGTCCTAATGTACGTGCTACAATTGTTTAGAGAGTTTTAGCAAATGAGTCAAGGGAATGCAGAGAAGTATGGGAGGTTATAAACACAAATTGAGATTTGATTTTTTTATTGAGCTGTTGATTTTCACAATAAAACAGACTCCATAGTATAGATCTGGTAACCCTTTATATAAATCAAAACTTTTTGTATTGCTTATATTAAATGTACTAACAGTGGACTTTTCCATCTGCAGATTATACTGAATGACCAGCAGTGGCAGTGTTTCACAGCAGAGTTTCTCTGACTTGCCGAGACTGAAGCAAACAAAAAAGGAAGTCTTCTGGCATAGTGCATCATTTTACCAATTTACGTGGTAAGTAAAACGCCCAATCATTCTTTTGGGCATTAAAAAGATGTTCATAGCAACGGAATGTCCTCACTACTTTATAGTGGAAACCTGTGCCTGAATATCATTTCTGTCAAGAAAGAAGTAATATGGATCACATTATGTTGGTCATGATAGTTAATAAAAGACTGACTGACTCGAACTCTACTAAAACCTGCTTTAGATCCTGGTGATAGCAATGTTCCATTCGAGGAAATTGCTGCCTTTGAGGCTGAAATGCACCATCTCACGTATGAAAAATAGTGTTACATTCTCACGGTAGGAAGCTCATTTAACCTCTTCTCCTGCACTCTGTATGTTGGGCTCTGATACTCAAGATGGATTTTTGTTAAGGATAATCTGTCTTTGTACCCCCATCCCACTTTCAAAAAGGACACAGAGCTTTGACTGTTTAAGATTCCTTTACCATTCCCCCTCTTACGTGGCTGGCAGTCATGAATACGGATAGTAACCTACTGCATAACTTCTGATATCTCATCCTCCTGTGTGGTCAGCTTCCACAAGGACAATTGGTCCAGGGGGGCCTGACATCATAAAGCTAAAGCAAGAAGTTGTCTGACATGTGGTGCCATTCTGTTGCCTAGCAGTCTGACATCATAAAGCTAAAGCAAGATGCTTTCTGACATGAGAGCCACTCTGTTGCCTAACAAAGAGTAGGATACATTTATCTTGGTAATGATATGAGTTGCAGGGTAGACAGGATGCCCAACTGAAAGTGTTGATGGTAAGATGAAAGAAATTAGGACTTTATTTAGACTTCTATATTTGTATGAACGCAAGTTTGAGCATAAGAGTCTCAACTTCACTCTTGCTGAACTGGTAGGATTTGGCTAAAGAGAAGATGGAAATGATGCTATTCATAGTTTCTATCATTCCCGTTAACTGTAGCATAACCCTTCCTCTCTCAACTTATCAGCTGGCTTAATTGCTACTGGTGTACCATATCCTAAAACTAAAGAAGTGAGAATGGTGCGCTGCCACTTGGCTGGCAAAAAGATCTATGTCCTAATGTACGTGCTACAATTGTTTAGAGAGTTTTAGCAAATGAGTCAAGGGAATGCAGAGAAGTATGGGAGGTTATAAACACAAATTGAGATTTGATTTTTTATTGAGCTGTTGATTTTCACAATAAAACAGACTCCATAGTATAGATCTGGTAACCCTTTATATAAATCAAAACTTTTTGTATTGCTTATATTAAATGTACTAACAGTGGACTTTTCCATCTGCAGATTATACTGAATGACCAGCAGTGGCAGTGTTTCACAGCAGAGTTTCTCTGAATTGCCGAGACTGAAGCAAAAAATAAAAGGAAGTCTTCTGGCATAGTGCATCATTTTACCAATTTACGTGGTAAGTAAAACGCCCAATCATTCTTTTGGGCATTAAAAAGATGTTCATAGCAATGGAATGTCCTCACTACTTTATAGTGGAAACCTGAGCCTGAATATAATTTCTGTCAAGAAAGAAGTAATATGGATCACATTATGTTGGTCATGATAGTTAATAAAAGACTGACTGACTCGAACTCTACTAAAACCTGCTTTAGATCCTGGTGATAGCAATGTTCCATTCGAGGAAATTGCTGCCTTTGAGGCTGAAATGCACCATCTCACGTATGAAAAATAGTGTTACATTCTCACGGTAGGAAGCTCATTTAACCTCTTCTCCTGCACTCTGTATGTTGGGCTCTGATACTCAAGATGGATTTTTGTTAAGGATAATCTGTCTTTGTACCCCCATCCCACTTTCAAAAAGGACACAGAGCTTTGACTGTTTCAGATTCCTTTACCATTCCCCCTCTTACGTGGCTGGCAGTCATGAATACGGATAGTAACCTACTGCATAACTTCTGATATCTCATCCTCCTGTGTGGTCAGCTTCCACAAGGACAATTGGTCCAGGGGGGCCTGACATCATAAAGCTAAAGCAAGAAGTTGTCTGACATGTGGTGCCATTCTGTTGCCTAGCAGTCTGACATCATAAAGCTAAAGCAAGATGCTTTCTGACATGAGAGCCACTCTGTTGCCTAACAAAGAGTAGGATACATTTATCTTGGTAATGATATGAGTTGCAGGGTAGACAGGATGCCCAACTGAAAGTGTTGATGGTAAGATGAAAGAAATTAGGACTTTATTTAGACTTCTATATTTGTATGAACGCAAGTTTGAGCATAAGAGTCTCAACTTCACTCTTGCTGAACTGGTAGGATTTGGCTAAAGAGAAGATGGAAATGATGCTATTCATAGTTTCTATCATTCCCGTTAACTGTAGCATAACCCTTCCTCTCTCAACTTATCAGCTGGCTTAATTGCTACTGGTGTACCATATCCTAAAACTAAAGAAGTGAGAAAGGTGCGCTGCCACTTGGCTGGCAAAAAGATCTATGTCCTAATGTACGTGCTACAATTGTTTAGAGAGTTTTAGCAAATGAGTCAAGGGAATGCAGAGAAGTATGGGAGGTTATAAACACAAATTGAGATTTGATTTTTTTATTGAGCTGTTGATTTTCACAATAAAACAGACTCCATAGTATAGATCTGGTAACCCTTTATATAAATCAAAACTTTTTGTATTGCTTATATTAAATGTACTAACAGTGGACTTTTCCATCTGCAGATTATACTGAATGACCAGCAGTGGCAGTGTTTCACAGCAGAGTTTCTCTGACTTGCCGAGACTAAAGCAAAAAAAAAAAGGAAGTCTTCTGGCATAGTGCATCATTTTACCAATTTACGTGGTGAGTAAAACGCCCAATCATTCTTTTGGGCATTAAAAAGATGTTCATAGCAACGGAATGTCCTCACTACTTTATAGTGGAAACCTGTGCCTGAATATCATTTCTGTCAAGAAAGAAGTAATATGGATCACATTATGTTGGTCATGATAGTTAATAAAAGACTGACTGACTCGAACTCTACTAAAACCTGCTTTAGATCCTGGTGATAGCAATGTTCCATTCGAGGAAATTGCTGCCTTTGAGGCTGAAATGCACCATCTCACGTATGAAAAATAGTGTTACATTCTCACGGTAGGAAGCTCATTTAACCTCTTCTCCTGCACTCTGTATGTTGGGCTCTGATACTCAAGATGGATTTTTGTTAAGGATAATCTGTCTTTGTACCCCCATCCCACTTTCAAAAAGGACACAGAGCTTTGACTGTTTCAGATTCCTTTACCATTCCCCCTCCTACGTGGCTGGCAGTCATGAATACGGATAGTAACCTACTGCATAACTTCTGATATCTCATCCTCCTGTGTGGTCAGCTTCCACAAGGACAATTGGTCCAGGGGGGCCTGACATCATAAAGCTAAAGCAAGAAGTTGTCTGACATGTGGTGCCATTCTGTTGCCTAGCAGTCTGACATCATAAAGCTAAAGCAAGATGCTTTCTGACATGAGAGCCACTCTGTTGCCTAACAAAGAGTAGGATACATTTATCTTGGTAATGATATGAGTTGCAGGGTAGACAGGATGCCCAACTGAAAGTGTTGATGGTAAGATGAAAGAAATTAGGACTTTATTTAGACTTCTATATTTGTATGAACGCAAGTTTGAGCATAAGAGTCTCAACTTCACTCTTGCTGAACTGGTAGGATTTGGCTAAAGAGAAGATGGAAATGATGCTATTCATAGTTTCTATCATTCCCGTTAACTGTAGCATAACCCTTCCTCTCTCAGCTTATCAGCTGGCTTAATTGCTACTGGTGTACCATATCCTAAAACTAAAGAAGTGAGAATGGTGCGCTGCCACTTGGCTGGCAAAAAGATCTATGTCCTAATGTACGTGCTACAATTGTTTAGAGAGTTTTAGCAAATGAGTCAAGGGAATGCAGAGAAGTATGGGAGGTTATAAACACAAATTGAGATTTGATTTTTTTATTGAGCTGTTGATTTTCACAATAAAACAGACTCCATAGTATAGATCTGGTAACCCTTTATATAAATCAAAACTTTTTGTATTGCTTATATTAAATGTACTAACAGTGGACTTTTCCATCTGCAGATTATACTGAATGACCAGCAGTGGCAGTGTTTCACAGCAGAGTTTCTCTGACTTGCCGAGACTGAAGCAAAAAAAAAAGGAAGTCTTCTGGCATAGTGCATCATTTTACCAATTTACGTGGTAAGTAAAACGCCCAATCATTCTTTTGGGCATTAAAAAGATGTTCATAGCAACGGAATGTCCTCACTACTTTATAGTGGAAACCTGTGCCTGAATATCATTTCTGTCAAGAAAGAAGTAATATGGATCACATTATGTTGGTCATGATAGTTAATAAAAGACTGACTGACTCGAACTCTACTAAAACCTGCTTTAGATCCTGGTGATAGCAATGTTCCATTCGAGGAAATTGCTGCCTTTGAGGCTGAAATGCACCATCTCACGTATGAAAAATAGTGTTACATTCTCACGGTAGGAAGCTCATTTAACCTCTTCTCCTGCACTCTGTATGTTGGGCTCTGATACTCAAGATGGATTTTTGTTAAGGATAATCTGTCTTTGTACCCCCATCCCACTTTCAAAAAGGACACAGAGCTTTGACTGTTTCAGATTCCTTTACCATTCCCCCTCCTACGTGGCTGGCAGTCATGAATACGGATAGTAACCTACTGCATAACTTCTGATATCTCATCCTCCTGTGTGGTCAGCTTCCACAAGGACAATTGGTCCAGGGGGGCCTGACATCATAAAGCTAAAGCAAGAAGTTGTCTGACATGTGGTGCCATTCTGTTGCCTAGCAGTCTGACATCATAAAGCTAAAGCAAGATGCTTTCTGACATGAGAGCCACTCTGTTGCCTAACAAAGAGTAGGATACATTTATCTTGGTAATGATATGAGTTGCAGGGTAGACAGGATGCCCAACTGAAAGTGTTGATGGTAAGATGAAAGAAATTAGGACTTTATTTAGACTTCTATATTTGTATGAACGCAAGTTTGAGCATAAGAGTCTCAACTTCACTCTTGCTGAACTGGTAGGATTTGGCTAAAGAGAAGATGGAAATGATGCTATTCATAGTTTCTATCATTCCCGTTAACTGTAGCATAACCCTTCCTCTCTCAACTTATCAGCTGGCTTAATTGCTACTGGTGTACCATATCCTAAAACTAAAGAAGTGAGAATGGTGCGCTGCCACTTGGCTGGCAAAAAGATCTACGTCCTAATGTACGTGCTACAATTGTTTAGAGAGTTTTAGCAAATGAGTCAAGGGAATGCAGAGAAGTATGGGAGGTTATAAACACAAATTGAGATTTGATTTTTTATTGAGCTGTTGATTTTCACAATAAAACAGACTCCATAGTATAGATCTGGTAACCCTTTATATAAATCAAAACTTTTTGTATTGCTTATATTAAATGTACTAACAGTGGACTTTTCCATCTGCAGATTATACTGAATGACCAGCAGTGGCAGTGTTTCACAGCAGAGTTTCTCTGAATTGCCGAGACTGAAGCAAAAAATAAAAGGAAGTCTTCTGGCATAGTGCATCATTTTACCAATTTACGTGGTAAGTAAAACGCCCAATCATTCTTTTGGGCATTAAAAAGATGTTCATAGCAATGGAATGTCCTCACTACTTTATAGTGGAAACCTGAGCCTGAATATAATTTCTGTCAAGAAAGAAGTAATATGGATCACATTATGTTGGTCATGATAGTTAATAAAAGACTGACTGACTCGAACTCTACTAAAACCTGCTTTAGATCCTGGTGATAGCAATGTTCCATTCGAGGAAATTGCTGCCTTTGAGGCTGAAATGCACCATCTCACGTATGAAAAATAGTGTTACATTCTCACGGTAGGAAGCTCATTTAACCTCTTCTCCTGCACTCTGTATGTTGGGCTCTGATACTCAAGATGGATTTTTGTTAAGGATAATCTGTCTTTGTACCCCCATCCCACTTTCAAAAAGGACACAGAGCTTTGACTGTTTCAGATTCCTTTACCATTCCCCCTCTTACGTGGCTGGCAGTCATGAATACGGATAGTAACCTACTGCATAACTTCTGATATCTCATCCTCCTGTGTGGTCAGCTTCCACAAGGACAATTGGTCCAGGGGGGCCTGACATCATAAAGCTAAAGCAAGAAGTTGTCTGACATGTGGTGCCATTCTGTTGCCTAGCAGTCTGACATCATAAAGCTAAAGCAAGATGCTTTCTGACATGAGAGCCACTCTGTTGCCTAACAAAGAGTAGGATACATTTATCTTGGTAATGATATGAGTTGCAGGGTAGACAGGATGCCCAACTGAAAGTGTTGATGGTAAGATGAAAGAAATTAGGACTTTATTTAGACTTCTATATTTGTATGAACGCAAGTTTGAGCATAAGAGTCTCAACTTCACTCTTGCTGAACTGGTAGGATTTGGCTAAAGAGAAGATGGAAATGATGCTATTCATAGTTTCTATCATTCCCGTTAACTGTAGCATAACCCTTCCTCTCTCAGCTTATCAGCTGGCTTAATTGCTACTGGTGTACCATATCCTAAAACTAAAGAAGTGAGAATGGTGCGCTGCCACTTGGCTGGCAAAAAGATCTATGTCCTAATGTACGTGCTACAATTGTTTAGAGAGTTTTAGCAAATGAGTCAAGGGAATGCAGAGAAGTATGGGAGGTTATAAACACAAATTGAGATTTGATTTTTTTATTGAGCTGTTGATTTTCACAATAAAACAGACTCCATAGTATAGATCTGGTAACCCTTTATATAAATCAAAACTTTTTGTATTGCTTATATTAAATGTACTAACAGTGGACTTTTCCATCTGCAGATTATACTGAATGACCAGCAGTGGCAGTGTTTCACAGCAGAGTTTCTCTGACTTGCCGAGACTGAAGCAAAAAAAAAAGGAAGTCTTCTGGCATAGTGCATCATTTTACCAATTTACGTGGTAAGTAAAACGCCCAATCATTCTTTTGGGCATTAAAAAGATGTTCATAGCAACGGAATGTCCTCACTACTTTATAGTGGAAACCTGTGCCTGAATATCATTTCTGTCAAGAAAGAAGTAATATGGATCACATTATGTTGGTCATGATAGTTAATAAAAGACTGACTGACTCGAACTCTACTAAAACCTGCTTTAGATCCTGGTGATAGCAATGTTCCATTCGAGGAAATTGCTGCCTTTGAGGCTGAAATGCACCATCTCACGTATGAAAAATAGTGTTACATTCTCACGGTAGGAAGCTCATTTAACCTCTTCTCCTGCACTCTGTATGTTGGGCTCTGATACTCAAGATGGATTTTTGTTAAGGATAATCTGTCTTTGTACCCCCATCCCACTTTCAAAAAGGACACAGAGCTTTGACTGTTTCAGATTCCTTTACCATTCCCCCTCCTACGTGGCTGGCAGTCATGAATACGGATAGTAACCTACTGCATAACTTCTGATATCTCATCCTCCTGTGTGGTCAGCTTCCACAAGGACAATTGGTCCAGGGGGGCCTGACATCATAAAGCTAAAGCAAGAAGTTGTCTGACATGTGGTGCCATTCTGTTGCCTAGCAGTCTGACATCATAAAGCTAAAGCAAGATGCTTTCTGACATGAGAGCCACTCTGTTGCCTAACAAAGAGTAGGATACATTTATCTTGGTAATGATATGAGTTGCAGGGTAGACAGGATGCCCAACTGAAAGTGTTGATGGTAAGATGAAAGAAATTAGGACTTTATTTAGACTTCTATATTTGTATGAACGCAAGTTTGAGCATAAGAGTCTCAACTTCACTCTTGCTGAACTGGTAGGATTTGGCTAAAGAGAAGATGGAAATGATGCTATTCATAGTTTCTATCATTCCCGTTAACTGTAGCATAACCCTTCCTCTCTCAACTTATCAGCTGGCTTAATTGCTACTGGTGTACCATATCCTAAAACTAAAGAAGTGAGAATGGTGCGCTGCCACTTGGCTGGCAAAAAGATCTACGTCCTAATGTACGTGCTACAATTGTTTAGAGAGTTTTAGCAAATGAGTCAAGGGAATGCAGAGAAGTATGGGAGGTTATAAACACAAATTGAGATTTGATTTTTTATTGAGCTGTTGATTTTCACAATAAAACAGACTCCATAGTATAGATCTGGTAACCCTTTATATAAATCAAAACTTTTTGTATTGCTTATATTAAATGTACTAACAGTGGACTTTTCCATCTGCAGATTATACTGAATGACCAGCAGTGGCAGTGTTTCACAGCAGAGTTTCTCTGAATTGCCGAGACTGAAGCAAAAAATAAAAGGAAGTCTTCTGGCATAGTGCATCATTTTACCAATTTACGTGGTAAGTAAAACGCCCAATCATTCTTTTGGGCATTAAAAAGATGTTCATAGCAATGGAATGTCCTCACTACTTTATAGTGGAAACCTGAGCCTGAATATAATTTCTGTCAAGAAAGAAGTAATATGGATCACATTATGTTGGTCATGATAGTTAATAAAAGACTGACTGACTCGAACTCTACTAAAACCTGCTTTAGATCCTGGTGATAGCAATGTTCCATTCGAGGAAATTGCTGCCTTTGAGGCTGAAATGCACCATCTCACGTATGAAAAATAGTGTTACATTCTCACGGTAGGAAGCTCATTTAACCTCTTCTCCTGCACTCTGTATGTTGGGCTCTGATACTCAAGATGGATTTTTGTTAAGGATAATCTGTCTTTGTACCCCCATCCCACTTTCAAAAAGGACACAGAGCTTTGACTGTTTCAGATTCCTTTACCATTCCCCCTCTTACGTGGCTGGCAGTCATGAATACGGATAGTAACCTACTGCATAACTTCTGATATCTCATCCTCCTGTGTGGTCAGCTTCCACAAGGACAATTGGTCCAGGGGGGCCTGACATCATAAAGCTAAAGCAAGAAGTTGTCTGACATGTGGTGCCATTCTGTTGCCTAGCAGTCTGACATCATAAAGCTAAAGCAAGATGCTTTCTGACATGAGAGCCACTCTGTTGCCTAACAAAGAGTAGGATACATTTATCTTGGTAATGATATGAGTTGCAGGGTAGACAGGATGCCCAACTGAAAGTGTTGATGGTAAGATGAAAGAAATTAGGACTTTATTTAGACTTCTATATTTGTATGAACGCAAGTTTGAGCATAAGAGTCTCAACTTCACTCTTGCTGAACTGGTAGGATTTGGCTAAAGAGAAGATGGAAATGATGCTATTCATAGTTTCTATCATTCCCGTTAACTGTAGCATAACCCTTCCTCTCTCAGCTTATCAGCTGGCTTAATTGCTACTGGTGTACCATATCCTAAAACTAAAGAAGTGAGAATGGTGCGCTGCCACTTGGCTGGCAAAAAGATCTATGTCCTAATGTACGTGCTACAATTGTTTAGAGAGTTTTAGCAAATGAGTCAAGGGAATGCAGAGAAGTATGGGAGGTTATAAACACAAATTGAGATTTGATTTTTTTATTGAGCTGTTGATTTTCACAATAAAACAGACTCCATAGTATAGATCTGGTAACCCTTTATATAAATCAAAACTTTTTGTATTGCTTATATTAAATGTACTAACAGTGGACTTTTCCATCTGCAGATTATACTGAATGACCAGCAGTGGCAGTGTTTCACAGCAGAGTTTCTCTGACTTGCCGAGACTGAAGCAAAAAAAAAAGGAAGTCTTCTGGCATAGTGCATCATTTTACCAATTTACGTGGTAAGTAAAACGCCCAATCATTCTTTTGGGCATTAAAAAGATGTTCATAGCAACGGAATGTCCTCACTACTTTATAGTGGAAACCTGTGCCTGAATATCATTTCTGTCAAGAAAGAAGTAATATGGATCACATTATGTTGGTCATGATAGTTAATAAAAGACTGACTGACTCGAACTCTACTAAAACCTGCTTTAGATCCTGGTGATAGCAATGTTCCATTCGAGGAAATTGCTGCCTTTGAGGCTGAAATGCACCATCTCACGTATGAAAAATAGTGTTACATTCTCACGGTAGGAAGCTCATTTAACCTCTTCTCCTGCACTCTGTATGTTGGGCTCTGATACTCAAGATGGATTTTTGTTAAGGATAATCTGTCTTTGTACCCCCATCCCACTTTCAAAAAGGACACAGAGCTTTGACTGTTTCAGATTCCTTTACCATTCCCCCTCCTACGTGGCTGGCAGTCATGAATACGGATAGTAACCTACTGCATAACTTCTGATATCTCATCCTCCTGTGTGGTCAGCTTCCACAAGGACAATTGGTCCAGGGGGGCCTGACATCATAAAGCTAAAGCAAGAAGTTGTCTGACATGTGGTGCCATTCTGTTGCCTAGCAGTCTGACATCATAAAGCTAAAGCAAGATGCTTTCTGACATGAGAGCCACTCTGTTGCCTAACAAAGAGTAGGATACATTTATCTTGGTAATGATATGAGTTGCAGGGTAGACAGGATGCCCAACTGAAAGTGTTGATGGTAAGATGAAAGAAATTAGGACTTTATTTAGACTTCTATATTTGTATGAACGCAAGTTTGAGCATAAGAGTCTCAACTTCACTCTTGCTGAACTGGTAGGATTTGGCTAAAGAGAAGATGGAAATGATGCTATTCATAGTTTCTATCATTCCCGTTAACTGTAGCATAACCCTTCCTCTCTCAACTTATCAGCTGGCTTAATTGCTACTGGTGTACCATATCCTAAAACTAAAGAAGTGAGAATGGTGCGCTGCCACTTGGCTGGCAAAAAGATCTACGTCCTAATGTACGTGCTACAATTGTTTAGAGAGTTTTAGCAAATGAGTCAAGGGAATGCAGAGAAGTATGGGAGGTTATAAACACAAATTGAGATTTGATTTTTTATTGAGCTGTTGATTTTCACAATAAAACAGACTCCATAGTATAGATCTGGTAACCCTTTATATAAATCAAAACTTTTTGTATTGCTTATATTAAATGTACTAACAGTGGACTTTTCCATCTGCAGATTATACTGAATGACCAGCAGTGGCAGTGTTTCACAGCAGAGTTTCTCTGAATTGCCGAGACTGAAGCAAAAAATAAAAGGAAGTCTTCTGGCATAGTGCATCATTTTACCAATTTACGTGGTAAGTAAAACGCCCAATCATTCTTTTGGGCATTAAAAAGATGTTCATAGCAATGGAATGTCCTCACTACTTTATAGTGGAAACCTGAGCCTGAATATAATTTCTGTCAAGAAAGAAGTAATATGGATCACATTATGTTGGTCATGATAGTTAATAAAAGACTGACTGACTCGAACTCTACTAAAACCTGCTTTAGATCCTGGTGATAGCAATGTTCCATTCGAGGAAATTGCTGCCTTTGAGGCTGAAATGCACCATCTCACGTATGAAAAATAGTGTTACATTCTCACGGTAGGAAGCTCATTTAACCTCTTCTCCTGCACTCTGTATGTTGGGCTCTGATACTCAAGATGGATTTTTGTTAAGGATAATCTGTCTTTGTACCCCCATCCCACTTTCAAAAAGGACACAGAGCTTTGACTGTTTCAGATTCCTTTACCATTCCCCCTCTTACGTGGCTGGCAGTCATGAATACGGATAGTAACCTACTGCATAACTTCTGATATCTCATCCTCCTGTGTGGTCAGCTTCCACAAGGACAATTGGTCCAGGGGGGCCTGACATCATAAAGCTAAAGCAAGAAGTTGTCTGACATGTGGTGCCATTCTGTTGCCTAGCAGTCTGACATCATAAAGCTAAAGCAAGATGCTTTCTGACATGAGAGCCACTCTGTTGCCTAACAAAGAGTAGGATACATTTATCTTGGTAATGATATGAGTTGCAGGGTAGACAGGATGCCCAACTGAAAGTGTTGATGGTAAGATGAAAGAAATTAGGACTTTATTTAGACTTCTATATTTGTATGAACGCAAGTTTGAGCATAAGAGTCTCAACTTCACTCTTGCTGAACTGGTAGGATTTGGCTAAAGAGAAGATGGAAATGATGCTATTCATAGTTTCTATCATTCCCGTTAACTGTAGCATAACCCTTCCTCTCTCAGCTTATCAGCTGGCTTAATTGCTACTGGTGTACCATATCCTAAAACTAAAGAAGTGAGAATGGTGCGCTGCCACTTGGCTGGCAAAAAGATCTATGTCCTAATGTACGTGCTACAATTGTTTAGAGAGTTTTAGCAAATGAGTCAAGGGAATGCAGAGAAGTATGGGAGGTTATAAACACAAATTGAGATTTGATTTTTTTATTGAGCTGTTGATTTTCACAATAAAACAGACTCCATAGTATAGATCTGGTAACCCTTTATATAAATCAAAACTTTTTGTATTGCTTATATTAAATGTACTAACAGTGGACTTTTCCATCTGCAGATTATACTGAATGACCAGCAGTGGCAGTGTTTCACAGCAGAGTTTCTCTGACTTGCCGAGACTGAAGCAAAAAAAAAAGGAAGTCTTCTGGCATAGTGCATCATTTTACCAATTTACGTGGTAAGTAAAACGCCCAATCATTCTTTTGGGCATTAAAAAGATGTTCATAGCAACGGAATGTCCTCACTACTTTATAGTGGAAACCTGTGCCTGAATATCATTTCTGTCAAGAAAGAAGTAATATGGATCACATTATGTTGGTCATGATAGTTAATAAAAGACTGACTGACTCGAACTCTACTAAAACCTGCTTTAGATCCTGGTGATAGCAATGTTCCATTCGAGGAAATTGCTGCCTTTGAGGCTGAAATGCACCATCTCACGTATGAAAAATAGTGTTACATTCTCACGGTAGGAAGCTCATTTAACCTCTTCTCCTGCACTCTGTATGTTGGGCTCTGATACTCAAGATGGATTTTTGTTAAGGATAATCTGTCTTTGTACCCCCATCCCACTTTCAAAAAGGACACAGAGCTTTGACTGTTTCAGATTCCTTTACCATTCCCCCTCCTACGTGGCTGGCAGTCATGAATACGGATAGTAACCTACTGCATAACTTCTGATATCTCATCCTCCTGTGTGGTCAGCTTCCACAAGGACAATTGGTCCAGGGGGGCCTGACATCATAAAGCTAAAGCAAGAAGTTGTCTGACATGTGGTGCCATTCTGTTGCCTAGCAGTCTGACATCATAAAGCTAAAGCAAGATGCTTTCTGACATGAGAGCCACTCTGTTGCCTAACAAAGAGTAGGATACATTTATCTTGGTAATGATATGAGTTGCAGGGTAGACAGGATGCCCAACTGAAAGTGTTGATGGTAAGATGAAAGAAATTAGGACTTTATTTAGACTTCTATATTTGTATGAACGCAAGTTTGAGCATAAGAGTCTCAACTTCACTCTTGCTGAACTGGTAGGATTTGGCTAAAGAGAAGATGGAAATGATGCTATTCATAGTTTCTATCATTCCCGTTAACTGTAGCATAACCCTTCCTCTCTCAACTTATCAGCTGGCTTAATTGCTACTGGTGTACCATATCCTAAAACTAAAGAAGTGAGAATGGTGCGCTGCCACTTGGCTGGCAAAAAGATCTACGTCCTAATGTACGTGCTACAATTGTTTAGAGAGTTTTAGCAAATGAGTCAAGGGAATGCAGAGAAGTATGGGAGGTTATAAACACAAATTGAGATTTGATTTTTTATTGAGCTGTTGATTTTCACAATAAAACAGACTCCATAGTATAGATCTGGTAACCCTTTATATAAATCAAAACTTTTTGTATTGCTTATATTAAATGTACTAACAGTGGACTTTTCCATCTGCAGATTATACTGAATGACCAGCAGTGGCAGTGTTTCACAGCAGAGTTTCTCTGAATTGCCGAGACTGAAGCAAAAAATAAAAGGAAGTCTTCTGGCATAGTGCATCATTTTACCAATTTACGTGGTAAGTAAAACGCCCAATCATTCTTTTGGGCATTAAAAAGATGTTCATAGCAATGGAATGTCCTCACTACTTTATAGTGGAAACCTGAGCCTGAATATAATTTCTGTCAAGAAAGAAGTAATATGGATCACATTATGTTGGTCATGATAGTTAATAAAAGACTGACTGACTCGAACTCTACTAAAACCTGCTTTAGATCCTGGTGATAGCAATGTTCCATTCGAGGAAATTGCTGCCTTTGAGGCTGAAATGCACCATCTCACGTATGAAAAATAGTGTTACATTCTCACGGTAGGAAGCTCATTTAACCTCTTCTCCTGCACTCTGTATGTTGGGCTCTGATACTCAAGATGGATTTTTGTTAAGGATAATCTGTCTTTGTACCCCCATCCCACTTTCAAAAAGGACACAGAGCTTTGACTGTTTCAGATTCCTTTACCATTCCCCCTCTTACGTGGCTGGCAGTCATGAATACGGATAGTAACCTACTGCATAACTTCTGATATCTCATCCTCCTGTGTGGTCAGCTTCCACAAGGACAATTGGTCCAGGGGGGCCTGACATCATAAAGCTAAAGCAAGAAGTTGTCTGACATGTGGTGCCATTCTGTTGCCTAGCAGTCTGACATCATAAAGCTAAAGCAAGATGCTTTCTGACATGAGAGCCACTCTGTTGCCTAACAAAGAGTAGGATACATTTATCTTGGTAATGATATGAGTTGCAGGGTAGACAGGATGCCCAACTGAAAGTGTTGATGGTAAGATGAAAGAAATTAGGACTTTATTTAGACTTCTATATTTGTATGAACGCAAGTTTGAGCATAAGAGTCTCAACTTCACTCTTGCTGAACTGGTAGGATTTGGCTAAAGAGAAGATGGAAATGATGCTATTCATAGTTTCTATCATTCCCGTTAACTGTAGCATAACCCTTCCTCTCTCAGCTTATCAGCTGGCTTAATTGCTACTGGTGTACCATATCCTAAAACTAAAGAAGTGAGAATGGTGCGCTGCCACTTGGCTGGCAAAAAGATCTATGTCCTAATGTACGTGCTACAATTGTTTAGAGAGTTTTAGCAAATGAGTCAAGGGAATGCAGAGAAGTATGGGAGGTTATAAACACAAATTGAGATTTGATTTTTTTATTGAGCTGTTGATTTTCACAATAAAACAGACTCCATAGTATAGATCTGGTAACCCTTTATATAAATCAAAACTTTTTGTATTGCTTATATTAAATGTACTAACAGTGGACTTTTCCATCTGCAGATTATACTGAATGACCAGCAGTGGCAGTGTTTCACAGCAGAGTTTCTCTGACTTGCCGAGACTGAAGCAAAAAAAAAAGGAAGTCTTCTGGCATAGTGCATCATTTTACCAATTTACGTGGTAAGTAAAACGCCCAATCATTCTTTTGGGCATTAAAAAGATGTTCATAGCAACGGAATGTCCTCACTACTTTATAGTGGAAACCTGTGCCTGAATATCATTTCTGTCAAGAAAGAAGTAATATGGATCACATTATGTTGGTCATGATAGTTAATAAAAGACTGACTGACTCGAACTCTACTAAAACCTGCTTTAGATCCTGGTGATAGCAATGTTCCATTCGAGGAAATTGCTGCCTTTGAGGCTGAAATGCACCATCTCACGTATGAAAAATAGTGTTACATTCTCACGGTAGGAAGCTCATTTAACCTCTTCTCCTGCACTCTGTATGTTGGGCTCTGATACTCAAGATGGATTTTTGTTAAGGATAATCTGTCTTTGTACCCCCATCCCACTTTCAAAAAGGACACAGAGCTTTGACTGTTTCAGATTCCTTTACCATTCCCCCTCCTACGTGGCTGGCAGTCATGAATACGGATAGTAACCTACTGCATAACTTCTGATATCTCATCCTCCTGTGTGGTCAGCTTCCACAAGGACAATTGGTCCAGGGGGGCCTGACATCATAAAGCTAAAGCAAGAAGTTGTCTGACATGTGGTGCCATTCTGTTGCCTAGCAGTCTGACATCATAAAGCTAAAGCAAGATGCTTTCTGACATGAGAGCCACTCTGTTGCCTAACAAAGAGTAGGATACATTTATCTTGGTAATGATATGAGTTGCAGGGTAGACAGGATGCCCAACTGAAAGTGTTGATGGTAAGATGAAAGAAATTAGGACTTTATTTAGACTTCTATATTTGTATGAACGCAAGTTTGAGCATAAGAGTCTCAACTTCACTCTTGCTGAACTGGTAGGATTTGGCTAAAGAGAAGATGGAAATGATGCTATTCATAGTTTCTATCATTCCCGTTAACTGTAGCATAACCCTTCCTCTCTCAACTTATCAGCTGGCTTAATTGCTACTGGTGTACCATATCCTAAAACTAAAGAAGTGAGAATGGTGCGCTGCCACTTGGCTGGCAAAAAGATCTATGTCCTAATGTACGTGCTACAATTGTTTAGAGAGTTTTAGCAAATGAGTCAAGGGAATGCAGAGAAGTATGGGAGGTTATAAACACAAATTGAGATTTGATTTTTTATTGAGCTGTTGATTTTCACAATAAAACAGACTCCATAGTATAGATCTGGTAACCCTTTATATAAATCAAAACTTTTTGTATTGCTTATATTAAATGTACTAACAGTGGACTTTTCCATCTGCAGATTATACTGAATGACCAGCAGTGGCAGTGTTTCACAGCAGAGTTTCTCTGAATTGCCGAGACTGAAGCAAAAAATAAAAGGAAGTCTTCTGGCATAGTGCATCATTTTACCAATTTACGTGGTAAGTAAAACGCCCAATCATTCTTTTGGGCATTAAAAAGATGTTCATAGCAATGGAATGTCCTCACTACTTTATAGTGGAAACCTGAGCCTGAATATAATTTCTGTCAAGAAAGAAGTAATATGGATCACATTATGTTGGTCATGATAGTTAATAAAAGACTGACTGACTCGAACTCTACTAAAACCTGCTTTAGATCCTGGTGATAGCAATGTTCCATTCGAGGAAATTGCTGCCTTTGAGGCTGAAATGCACCATCTCACGTATGAAAAATAGTGTTACATTCTCACGGTAGGAAGCTCATTTAACCTCTTCTCCTGCACTCTGTATGTTGGGCTCTGATACTCAAGATGGATTTTTGTTAAGGATAATCTGTCTTTGTACCCCCATCCCACTTTCAAAAAGGACACAGAGCTTTGACTGTTTCAGATTCCTTTACCATTCCCCCTCTTACGTGGCTGGCAGTCATGAATACGGATAGTAACCTACTGCATAACTTCTGATATCTCATCCTCCTGTGTGGTCAGCTTCCACAAGGACAATTGGTCCAGGGGGGCCTGACATCATAAAGCTAAAGCAAGAAGTTGTCTGACATGTGGTGCCATTCTGTTGCCTAGCAGTCTGACATCATAAAGCTAAAGCAAGATGCTTTCTGACATGAGAGCCACTCTGTTGCCTAACAAAGAGTAGGATACATTTATCTTGGTAATGATATGAGTTGCAGGGTAGACAGGATGCCCAACTGAAAGTGTTGATGGTAAGATGAAAGAAATTAGGACTTTATTTAGACTTCTATATTTGTATGAACGCAAGTTTGAGCATAAGAGTCTCAACTTCACTCTTGCTGAACTGGTAGGATTTGGCTAAAGAGAAGATGGAAATGATGCTATTCATAGTTTCTATCATTCCCGTTAACTGTAGCATAACCCTTCCTCTCTCAGCTTATCAGCTGGCTTAATTGCTACTGGTGTACCATATCCTAAAACTAAAGAAGTGAGAATGGTGCGCTGCCACTTGGCTGGCAAAAAGATCTATGTCCTAATGTACGTGCTACAATTGTTTAGAGAGTTTTAGCAAATGAGTCAAGGGAATGCAGAGAAGTATGGGAGGTTATAAACACAAATTGAGATTTGATTTTTTTATTGAGCTGTTGATTTTCACAATAAAACAGACTCCATAGTATAGATCTGGTAACCCTTTATATAAATCAAAACTTTTTGTATTGCTTATATTAAATGTACTAACAGTGGACTTTTCCATCTGCAGATTATACTGAATGACCAGCAGTGGCAGTGTTTCACAGCAGAGTTTCTCTGACTTGCCGAGACTGAAGCAAAAAAAAAAGGAAGTCTTCTGGCATAGTGCATCATTTTACCAATTTACGTGGTAAGTAAAACGCCCAATCATTCTTTTGGGCATTAAAAAGATGTTCATAGCAACGGAATGTCCTCACTACTTTATAGTGGAAACCTGTGCCTGAATATCATTTCTGTCAAGAAAGAAGTAATATGGATCACATTATGTTGGTCATGATAGTTAATAAAAGACTGACTGACTCGAACTCTACTAAAACCTGCTTTAGATCCTGGTGATAGCAATGTTCCATTCGAGGAAATTGCTGCCTTTGAGGCTGAAATGCACCATCTCACGTATGAAAAATAGTGTTACATTCTCACGGTAGGAAGCTCATTTAACCTCTTCTCCTGCACTCTGTATGTTGGGCTCTGATACTCAAGATGGATTTTTGTTAAGGATAATCTGTCTTTGTACCCCCATCCCACTTTCAAAAAGGACACAGAGCTTTGACTGTTTCAGATTCCTTTACCATTCCCCCTCCTACGTGGCTGGCAGTCATGAATACGGATAGTAACCTACTGCATAACTTCTGATATCTCATCCTCCTGTGTGGTCAGCTTCCACAAGGACAATTGGTCCAGGGGGGCCTGACATCATAAAGCTAAAGCAAGAAGTTGTCTGACATGTGGTGCCATTCTGTTGCCTAGCAGTCTGACATCATAAAGCTAAAGCAAGATGCTTTCTGACATGAGAGCCACTCTGTTGCCTAACAAAGAGTAGGATACATTTATCTTGGTAATGATATGAGTTGCAGGGTAGACAGGATGCCCAACTGAAAGTGTTGATGGTAAGATGAAAGAAATTAGGACTTTATTTAGACTTCTATATTTGTATGAACGCAAGTTTGAGCATAAGAGTCTCAACTTCACTCTTGCTGAACTGGTAGGATTTGGCTAAAGAGAAGATGGAAATGATGCTATTCATAGTTTCTATCATTCCCGTTAACTGTAGCATAACCCTTCCTCTCTCAGCTTATCAGCTGGCTTAATTGCTACTGGTGTACCATATCCTAAAACTAAAGAAGTGAGAATGGTGCGCTGCCACTTGGCTGGCAAAAAGATCTATGTCCTAATGTACGTGCTACAATTGTTTAGAGAGTTTTAGCAAATGAGTCAAGGGAATGCAGAGAAGTATGGGAGGTTATAAACACAAATTGAGATTTGATTTTTTTATTGAGCTGTTGATTTTCACAATAAAACAGACTCCATAGTATAGATCTGGTAACCCTTTATATAAATCAAAACTTTTTGTATTGCTTATATTAAATGTACTAACAGTGGACTTTTCCATCTGCAGATTATACTGAATGACCAGCAGTGGCAGTGTTTCACAGCAGAGTTTCTCTGACTTGCCGAGACTGAAGCAAAAAAAAAAGGAAGTCTTCTGGCATAGTGCATCATTTTACCAATTTACGTGGTAAGTAAAACGCCCAATCATTCTTTTGGGCATTAAAAAGATGTTCATAGCAACGGAATGTCCTCACTACTTTATAGTGGAAACCTGTGCCTGAATATCATTTCTGTCAAGAAAGAAGTAATATGGATCACATTATGTTGGTCATGATAGTTAATAAAAGACTGACTGACTCGAACTCTACTAAAACCTGCTTTAGATCCTGGTGATAGCAATGTTCCATTCGAGGAAATTGCTGCCTTTGAGGCTGAAATGCACCATCTCACGTATGAAAAATAGTGTTACATTCTCACGGTAGGAAGCTCATTTAACCTCTTCTCCTGCACTCTGTATGTTGGGCTCTGATACTCAAGATGGATTTTTGTTAAGGATAATCTGTCTTTGTACCCCCATCCCACTTTCAAAAAGGACACAGAGCTTTGACTGTTTCAGATTCCTTTACCATTCCCCCTCCTACGTGGCTGGCAGTCATGAATACGGATAGTAACCTACTGCATAACTTCTGATATCTCATCCTCCTGTGTGGTCAGCTTCCACAAGGACAATTGGTCCAGGGGGGCCTGACATCATAAAGCTAAAGCAAGAAGTTGTCTGACATGTGGTGCCATTCTGTTGCCTAGCAGTCTGACATCATAAAGCTAAAGCAAGATGCTTTCTGACATGAGAGCCACTCTGTTGCCTAACAAAGAGTAGGATACATTTATCTTGGTAATGATATGAGTTGCAGGGTAGACAGGATGCCCAACTGAAAGTGTTGATGGTAAGATGAAAGAAATTAGGACTTTATTTAGACTTCTATATTTGTATGAACGCAAGTTTGAGCATAAGAGTCTCAACTTCACTCTTGCTGAACTGGTAGGATTTGGCTAAAGAGAAGATGGAAATGATGCTATTCATAGTTTCTATCATTCCCGTTAACTGTAGCATAACCCTTCCTCTCTCAACTTATCAGCTGGCTTAATTGCTACTGGTGTACCATATCCTAAAACTAAAGAAGTGAGAATGGTGCGCTGCCACTTGGCTGGCAAAAAGATCTATGTCCTAATGTACGTGCTACAATTGTTTAGAGAGTTTTAGCAAATGAGTCAAGGGAATGCAGAGAAGTATGGGAGGTTATAAACACAAATTGAGATTTGATTTTTTATTGAGCTGTTGATTTTCACAATAAAACAGACTCCATAGTATAGATCTGGTAACCCTTTATATAAATCAAAACTTTTTGTATTGCTTATATTAAATGTACTAACAGTGGACTTTTCCATCTGCAGATTATACTGAATGACCAGCAGTGGCAGTGTTTCACAGCAGAGTTTCTCTGAATTGCCGAGACTGAAGCAAAAAATAAAAGGAAGTCTTCTGGCATAGTGCATCATTTTACCAATTTACGTGGTAAGTAAAACGCCCAATCATTCTTTTGGGCATTAAAAAGATGTTCATAGCAATGGAATGTCCTCACTACTTTATAGTGGAAACCTGAGCCTGAATATAATTTCTGTCAAGAAAGAAGTAATATGGATCACATTATGTTGGTCATGATAGTTAATAAAAGACTGACTGACTCGAACTCTACTAAAACCTGCTTTAGATCCTGGTGATAGCAATGTTCCATTCGAGGAAATTGCTGCCTTTGAGGCTGAAATGCACCATCTCACGTATGAAAAATAGTGTTACATTCTCACGGTAGGAAGCTCATTTAACCTCTTCTCCTGCACTCTGTATGTTGGGCTCTGATACTCAAGATGGATTTTTGTTAAGGATAATCTGTCTTTGTACCCCCATCCCACTTTCAAAAAGGACACAGAGCTTTGACTGTTTCAGATTCCTTTACCATTCCCCCTCTTACGTGGCTGGCAGTCATGAATACGGATAGTAACCTACTGCATAACTTCTGATATCTCATCCTCCTGTGTGGTCAGCTTCCACAAGGACAATTGGTCCAGGGGGGCCTGACATCATAAAGCTAAAGCAAGAAGTTGTCTGACATGTGGTGCCATTCTGTTGCCTAGCAGTCTGACATCATAAAGCTAAAGCAAGATGCTTTCTGACATGAGAGCCACTCTGTTGCCTAACAAAGAGTAGGATACATTTATCTTGGTAATGATATGAGTTGCAGGGTAGACAGGATGCCCAACTGAAAGTGTTGATGGTAAGATGAAAGAAATTAGGACTTTATTTAGACTTCTATATTTGTATGAACGCAAGTTTGAGCATAAGAGTCTCAACTTCACTCTTGCTGAACTGGTAGGATTTGGCTAAAGAGAAGATGGAAATGATGCTATTCATAGTTTCTATCATTCCCGTTAACTGTAGCATAACCCTTCCTCTCTCAACTTATCAGCTGGCTTAATTGCTACTGGTGTACCATATCCTAAAACTAAAGAAGTGAGAATGGTGCGCTGCCACTTGGCTGGCAAAAAGATCTATGTCCTAATGTACGTGCTACAATTGTTTAGAGAGTTTTAGCAAATGAGTCAAGGGAATGCAGAGAAGTATGGGAGGTTATAAACACAAATTGAGATTTGATTTTTTTATTGAGCTGTTGATTTTCACAATAAAACAGACTCCATAGTATAGATCTGGTAACCCTTTATATAAATCAAAACTTTTTGTATTGCTTATATTAAATGTACTAACAGTGGACTTTTCCATCTGCAGATTATACTGAATGACCAGCAGTGGCAGTGTTTCACAGCAGAGTTTCTCTGACTTGCCGAGACTGAAGCAAAAAAAAAAAGGAAGTCTTCTGGCATAGTGCATCATTTTACCAATTTACGTGGTAAGTAAAACGCCCAATCATTCTTTTGGGCATTAAAAAGATGTTCATAGCAACGGAATGTCCTCACTACTTTATAGTGGAAACCTGTGCCTGAATATCATTTCTGTCAAGAAAGAAGTAATATGGATCACATTATGTTGGTCATGATAGTTAATAAAAGACTGACTGACTCGAACTCTACTAAAACCTGCTTTAGATCCTGGTGATAGCAATGTTCCATTCGAGGAAATTGCTGCCTTTGAGGCTGAAATGCACCATCTCATGTATGAAAAATAGTGTTACATTCTCACGGTAGGAAGCTCATTTAACCTCTTCTCCTGCACTCTGTATGTTGGGCTCTGATACTCAAGATGGATTTTTGTTAAGGATAATCTGTCTTTGTACCCCCATCCCACTTTCAAAAAGGACACAGAGCTTTGACTGTTTCAGATTCCTTTACCATTCCCCCTCCTACGTGGCTGGCAGTCATGAATACGGATAGTAACCTACTGCATAACTTCTGATATCTCATCCTCCTGTGTGGTCAGCTTCCACAAGGACAATTGGTCCAGGGGGGCCTGACATCATAAAGCTAAAGCAAGAAGTTGTCTGACATGTGGTGCCATTCTGTTGCCTAGCAGTCTGACATCATAAAGCTAAAGCAAGATGCTTTCTGACATGAGAGCCACTCTGTTGCCTAACAAAGAGTAGGATACATTTATCTTGGTAATGATATGAGTTGCAGGGTAGACAGGATGCCCAACTGAAAGTGTTGATGGTAAGATGAAAGAAATTAGGACTTTATTTAGACTTCTATATTTGTATGAACGCAAGTTTGAGCATAAGAGTCTCAACTTCACTCTTGCTGAACTGGTAGGATTTGGCTAAAGAGAAGATGGAAATGATGCTATTCATAGTTTCTATCATTCCCGTTAACTGTAGCATAACCCTTCCTCTCTCAACTTATCAGCTGGCTTAATTGCTACTGGTGTACCATATCCTAAAACTAAAGAAGTGAGAATGGTGCGCTGCCACTTGGCTGGCAAAAAGATCTATGTCCTAATGTACGTGCTACAATTGTTTAGAGAGTTTTAGCAAATGAGTCAAGGGAATGCAGAGAAGTATGGGAGGTTATAAACACAAATTGAGATTTGATTTTTTTATTGAGCTGTTGATTTTCACAATAAAACAGACTCCATAGTATAGATCTGGTAACCCTTTATATAAATCAAAACTTTTTGTATTGCTTATATTAAATGTACTAACAGTGGACTTTTCCATCTGCAGATTATACTGAATGACCAGCAGTGGCAGTGTTTCACAGCAGAGTTTCTCTGACTTGCCGAGACTGAAGCAAAAAAAAAAAGGAAGTCTTCTGGCATAGTGCATCATTTTACCAATTTACGTGGTAAGTAAAACGCCCAATCATTCTTTTGGGCATTAAAAAGATGTTCATAGCAACGGAATGTCCTCACTACTTTATAGTGGAAACCTGTGCCTGAATATCATTTCTGTCAAGAAAGAAGTAATATGGATCACATTATGTTGGTCATGATAGTTAATAAAAGACTGACTGACTCGAACTCTACTAAAACCTGCTTTAGATCCTGGTGATAGCAATGTTCCATTCGAGGAAATTGCTGCCTTTGAGGCTGAAATGCACCATCTCATGTATGAAAAATAGTGTTACATTCTCACGGTAGGAAGCTCATTTAACCTCTTCTCCTGCACTCTGTATGTTGGGCTCTGATACTCAAGATGGATTTTTGTTAAGGATAATCTGTCTTTGTACCCCCATCCCACTTTCAAAAAGGACACAGAGCTTTGACTGTTTCAGATTCCTTTACCATTCCCCCTCCTACGTGGCTGGCAGTCATGAATACGGATAGTAACCTACTGCATAACTTCTGATATCTCATCCTCCTGTGTGGTCAGCTTCCACAAGGACAATTGGTCCAGGGGGGCCTGACATCATAAAGCTAAAGCAAGAAGTTGTCTGACATGTGGTGCCATTCTGTTGCCTAGCAGTCTGACATCATAAAGCTAAAGCAAGATGCTTTCTGACATGAGAGCCACTCTGTTGCCTAACAAAGAGTAGGATACATTTATCTTGGTAATGATATGAGTTGCAGGGTAGACAGGATGCCCAACTGAAAGTGTTGATGGTAAGATGAAAGAAATTAGGACTTTATTTAGACTTCTATATTTGTATGAACGCAAGTTTGAGCATAAGAGTCTCAACTTCACTCTTGCTGAACTGGTAGGATTTGGCTAAAGAGAAGATGGAAATGATGCTATTCATAGTTTCTATCATTCCCGTTAACTGTAGCATAACCCTTCCTCTCTCAACTTATCAGCTGGCTTAATTGCTACTGGTGTACCATATCCTAAAACTAAAGAAGTGAGAATGGTGCGCTGCCACTTGGCTGGCAAAAAGATCTATGTCCTAATGTACGTGCTACAATTGTTTAGAGAGTTTTAGCAAATGAGTCAAGGGAATGCAGAGAAGTATGGGAGGTTATAAACACAAATTGAGATTTGATTTTTTTATTGAGCTGTTGATTTTCACAATAAAACAGACTCCATAGTATAGATCTGGTAACCCTTTATATAAATCAAAACTTTTTGTATTGCTTATATTAAATGTACTAACAGTGGACTTTTCCATCTGCAGATTATACTGAATGACCAGCAGTGGCAGTGTTTCACAGCAGAGTTTCTCTGAATTGCCGAGACTGAAGCAAAAAATAAAAGGAAGTCTTCTGGCATAGTGCATCATTTTACCAATTTACGTGGTAAGTAAAACGCCCAATCATTCTTTTGGGCATTAAAAAGATGTTCATAGCAATGGAATGTCCTCACTACTTTATAGTGGAAACCTGAGCCTGAATATAATTTCTGTCAAGAAAGAAGTAATATGGATCACATTATGTTGGTCATGATAGTTAATAAAAGACTGACTGACTCGAACTCTACTAAAACCTGCTTTAGATCCTGGTGATAGCAATGTTCCATTCGAGGAAATTGCTGCCTTTGAGGCTGAAATGCACCATCTCACGTATGAAAAATAGTGTTACATTCTCACGGTAGGAAGCTCATTTAACCTCTTCTCCTGCACTCTGTATGTTGGGCTCTGATACTCAAGATGGATTTTTGTTAAGGATAATCTGTCTTTGTACCCCCATCCCACTTTCAAAAAGGACACAGAGCTTTGACTGTTTCAGATTCCTTTACCATTCCCCCTCCTACGTGGCTGGCAGTCATGAATACGGATAGTAACCTACTGCATAACTTCTGATATCTCATCCTCCTGTGTGGTCAGCTTCCACAAGGACAATTGGTCCAGGGGGGCCTGACATCATAAAGCTAAAGCAAGAAGTTGTCTGACATGTGGTGCCATTCTGTTGCCTAGCAGTCTGACATCATAAAGCTAAAGCAAGATGCTTTCTGACATGAGAGCCACTCTGTTGCCTAACAAAGAGTAGGATACATTTATCTTGGTAATGATATGAGTTGCAGGGTAGACAGGATGCCCAACTGAAAGTGTTGATGGTAAGATGAAAGAAATTAGGACTTTATTTAGACTTCTATATTTGTATGAACGCAAGTTTGAGCATAAGAGTCTCAACTTCACTCTTGCTGAACTGGTAGGATTTGGCTAAAGAGAAGATGGAAATGATGCTATTCATAGTTTCTATCATTCCCGTTAACTGTAGCATAACCCTTCCTCTCTCAACTTATCAGCTGGCTTAATTGCTACTGGTGTACCATATCCTAAAACTAAAGAAGTGAGAATGGTGCGCTGCCACTTGGCTGGCAAAAAGATCTACGTCCTAATGTACGTGCTACAATTGTTTAGAGAGTTTTAGCAAATGAGTCAAGGGAATGCAGAGAAGTATGGGAGGTTATAAACACAAATTGAGATTTGATTTTTTATTGAGCTGTTGATTTTCACAATAAAACAGACTCCATAGTATAGATCTGGTAACCCTTTATATAAATCAAAACTTTTTGTATTGCTTATATTAAATGTACTAACAGTGGACTTTTCCATCTGCAGATTATACTGAATGACCAGCAGTGGCAGTGTTTCACAGCAGAGTTTCTCTGAATTGCCGAGACTGAAGCAAAAAATAAAAGGAAGTCTTCTGGCATAGTGCATCATTTTACCAATTTACGTGGTAAGTAAAACGCCCAATCATTCTTTTGGGCATTAAAAAGATGTTCATAGCAACGGAATGTCCTCACTACTTTATAGTGGAAACCTGTGCCTGAATATCATTTCTGTCAAGAAAGAAGTAATATGGATCACATTATGTTGGTCATGATAGTTAATAAAAGACTGACTGACTCGAACTCTACTAAAACCTGCTTTAGATCCTGGTGATAGCAATGTTCCATTCGAGGAAATTGCTGCCTTTGAGGCTGAAATGCACCATCTCACGTATGAAAAATAGTGTTACATTCTCACGGTAGGAAGCTCATTTAACCTCTTCTCCTGCACTCTGTATGTTGGGCTCTGATACTCAAGATGGATTTTTGTTAAGGATAATCTGTCTTTGTACCCCCATCCCACTTTCAAAAAGGACACAGAGCTTTGACTGTTTCAGATTCCTTTACCATTCCCCCTCCTACGTGGCTGGCAGTCATGAATACGGATAGTAACCTACTGCATAACTTCTGATATCTCATCCTCCTGTGTGGTCAGCTTCCACAAGGACAATTGGTCCAGGGGGGCCTGACATCATAAAGCTAAAGCAAGAAGTTGTCTGACATGTGGTGCCATTCTGTTGCCTAGCAGTCTGACATCATAAAGCTAAAGCAAGATGCTTTCTGACATGAGAGCCACTCTGTTGCCTAACAAAGAGTAGGATACATTTATCTTGGTAATGATATGAGTTGCAGGGTAGACAGGATGCCCAACTGAAAGTGTTGATGGTAAGATGAAAGAAATTAGGACTTTATTTAGACTTCTATATTTGTATGAACGCAAGTTTGAGCATAAGAGTCTCAACTTCACTCTTGCTGAACTGGTAGGATTTGGCTAAAGAGAAGATGGAAATGATGCTATTCATAGTTTCTATCATTCCCGTTAACTGTAGCATAACCCTTCCTCTCTCAACTTATCAGCTGGCTTAATTGCTACTGGTGTACCATATCCTAAAACTAAAGAAGTGAGAATGGTGCGCTGCCACTTGGCTGGCAAAAAGATCTATGTCCTAATGTACGTGCTACAATTGTTTAGAGAGTTTTAGCAAATGAGTCAAGGGAATGCAGAGAAGTATGGGAGGTTATAAACACAAATTGAGATTTGATTTTTTATTGAGCTGTTGATTTTCACAATAAAACAGACTCCATAGTATAGATCTGGTAACCCTTTATATAAATCAAAACTTTTTGTATTGCTTATATTAAATGTACTAACAGTGGACTTTTCCATCTGCAGATTATACTGAATGACCAGCAGTGGCAGTGTTTCACAGCAGAGTTTCTCTGAATTGCCGAGACTGAAGCAAAAAATAAAAGGAAGTCTTCTGGCATAGTGCATCATTTTACCAATTTACGTGGTAAGTAAAACGCCCAATCATTCTTTTGGGCATTAAAAAGATGTTCATAGCAATGGAATGTCCTCACTACTTTATAGTGGAAACCTGAGCCTGAATATAATTTCTGTCAAGAAAGAAGTAATATGGATCACATTATGTTGGTCATGATAGTTAATAAAAGACTGACTGACTCGAACTCTACTAAAACCTGCTTTAGATCCTGGTGATAGCAATGTTCCATTCGAGGAAATTGCTGCCTTTGAGGCTGAAATGCACCATCTCACGTATGAAAAATAGTGTTACATTCTCACGGTAGGAAGCTCATTTAACCTCTTCTCCTGCACTCTGTATGTTGGGCTCTGATACTCAAGATGGATTTTTGTTAAGGATAATCTGTCTTTGTACCCCCATCCCACTTTCAAAAAGGACACAGAGCTTTGACTGTTTCAGATTCCTTTACCATTCCCCCTCTTACGTGGCTGGCAGTCATGAATACGGATAGTAACCTACTGCATAACTTCTGATATCTCATCCTCCTGTGTGGTCAGCTTCCACAAGGACAATTGGTCCAGGGGGGCCTGACATCATAAAGCTAAAGCAAGAAGTTGTCTGACATGTGGTGCCATTCTGTTGCCTAGCAGTCTGACATCATAAAGCTAAAGCAAGATGCTTTCTGACATGAGAGCCACTCTGTTGCCTAACAAAGAGTAGGATACATTTATCTTGGTAATGATATGAGTTGCAGGGTAGACAGGATGCCCAACTGAAAGTGTTGATGGTAAGATGAAAGAAATTAGGACTTTATTTAGACTTCTATATTTGTATGAACGCAAGTTTGAGCATAAGAGTCTCAACTTCACTCTTGCTGAACTGGTAGGATTTGGCTAAAGAGAAGATGGAAATGATGCTATTCATAGTTTCTATCATTCCCGTTAACTGTAGCATAACCCTTCCTCTCTCAACTTATCAGCTGGCTTAATTGCTACTGGTGTACCATATCCTAAAACTAAAGAAGTGAGAATGGTGCGCTGCCACTTGGCTGGCAAAAAGATCTATGTCCTAATGTACGTGCTACAATTGTTTAGAGAGTTTTAGCAAATGAGTCAAGGGAATGCAGAGAAGTATGGGAGGTTATAAACACAAATTGAGATTTGATTTTTTTATTGAGCTGTTGATTTTCACAATAAAACAGACTCCATAGTATAGATCTGGTAACCCTTTATATAAATCAAAACTTTTTGTATTGCTTATATTAAATGTACTAACAGTGGACTTTTCCATCTGCAGATTATACTGAATGACCAGCAGTGGCAGTGTTTCACAGCAGAGTTTCTCTGACTTGCCGAGACTGAAGCAAAAAAAAAAAGGAAGTCTTCTGGCATAGTGCATCATTTTACCAATTTACGTGGTAAGTAAAACGCCCAATCATTCTTTTGGGCATTAAAAAGATGTTCATAGCAACGGAATGTCCTCACTACTTTATAGTGGAAACCTGTGCCTGAATATCATTTCTGTCAAGAAAGAAGTAATATGGATCACATTATGTTGGTCATGATAGTTAATAAAAGACTGACTGACTCGAACTCTACTAAAACCTGCTTTAGATCCTGGTGATAGCAATGTTCCATTCGAGGAAATTGCTGCCTTTGAGGCTGAAATGCACCATCTCATGTATGAAAAATAGTGTTACATTCTCACGGTAGGAAGCTCATTTAACCTCTTCTCCTGCACTCTGTATGTTGGGCTCTGATACTCAAGATGGATTTTTGTTAAGGATAATCTGTCTTTGTACCCCCATCCCACTTTCAAAAAGGACACAGAGCTTTGACTGTTTCAGATTCCTTTACCATTCCCCCTCCTACGTGGCTGGCAGTCATGAATACGGATAGTAACCTACTGCATAACTTCTGATATCTCATCCTCCTGTGTGGTCAGCTTCCACAAGGACAATTGGTCCAGGGGGGCCTGACATCATAAAGCTAAAGCAAGAAGTTGTCTGACATGTGGTGCCATTCTGTTGCCTAGCAGTCTGACATCATAAAGCTAAAGCAAGATGCTTTCTGACATGAGAGCCACTCTGTTGCCTAACAAAGAGTAGGATACATTTATCTTGGTAATGATATGAGTTGCAGGGTAGACAGGATGCCCAACTGAAAGTGTTGATGGTAAGATGAAAGAAATTAGGACTTTATTTAGACTTCTATATTTGTATGAACGCAAGTTTGAGCATAAGAGTCTCAACTTCACTCTTGCTGAACTGGTAGGATTTGGCTAAAGAGAAGATGGAAATGATGCTATTCATAGTTTCTATCATTCCCGTTAACTGTAGCATAACCCTTCCTCTCTCAACTTATCAGCTGGCTTAATTGCTACTGGTGTACCATATCCTAAAACTAAAGAAGTGAGAATGGTGCGCTGCCACTTGGCTGGCAAAAAGATCTATGTCCTAATGTACGTGCTACAATTGTTTAGAGAGTTTTAGCAAATGAGTCAAGGGAATGCAGAGAAGTATGGGAGGTTATAAACACAAATTGAGATTTGATTTTTTTATTGAGCTGTTGATTTTCACAATAAAACAGACTCCATAGTATAGATCTGGTAACCCTTTATATAAATCAAAACTTTTTGTATTGCTTATATTAAATGTACTAACAGTGGACTTTTCCATCTGCAGATTATACTGAATGACCAGCAGTGGCAGTGTTTCACAGCAGAGTTTCTCTGACTTGCCGAGACTGAAGCAAAAAAAAAAAGGAAGTCTTCTGGCATAGTGCATCATTTTACCAATTTACGTGGTAAGTAAAACGCCCAATCATTCTTTTGGGCATTAAAAAGATGTTCATAGCAACGGAATGTCCTCACTACTTTATAGTGGAAACCTGTGCCTGAATATCATTTCTGTCAAGAAAGAAGTAATATGGATCACATTATGTTGGTCATGATAGTTAATAAAAGACTGACTGACTCGAACTCTACTAAAACCTGCTTTAGATCCTGGTGATAGCAATGTTCCATTCGAGGAAATTGCTGCCTTTGAGGCTGAAATGCACCATCTCATGTATGAAAAATAGTGTTACATTCTCACGGTAGGAAGCTCATTTAACCTCTTCTCCTGCACTCTGTATGTTGGGCTCTGATACTCAAGATGGATTTTTGTTAAGGATAATCTGTCTTTGTACCCCCATCCCACTTTCAAAAAGGACACAGAGCTTTGACTGTTTCAGATTCCTTTACCATTCCCCCTCCTACGTGGCTGGCAGTCATGAATACGGATAGTAACCTACTGCATAACTTCTGATATCTCATCCTCCTGTGTGGTCAGCTTCCACAAGGACAATTGGTCCAGGGGGGCCTGACATCATAAAGCTAAAGCAAGAAGTTGTCTGACATGTGGTGCCATTCTGTTGCCTAGCAGTCTGACATCATAAAGCTAAAGCAAGATGCTTTCTGACATGAGAGCCACTCTGTTGCCTAACAAAGAGTAGGATACATTTATCTTGGTAATGATATGAGTTGCAGGGTAGACAGGATGCCCAACTGAAAGTGTTGATGGTAAGATGAAAGAAATTAGGACTTTATTTAGACTTCTATATTTGTATGAACGCAAGTTTGAGCATAAGAGTCTCAACTTCACTCTTGCTGAACTGGTAGGATTTGGCTAAAGAGAAGATGGAAATGATGCTATTCATAGTTTCTATCATTCCCGTTAACTGTAGCATAACCCTTCCTCTCTCAACTTATCAGCTGGCTTAATTGCTACTGGTGTACCATATCCTAAAACTAAAGAAGTGAGAATGGTGCGCTGCCACTTGGCTGGCAAAAAGATCTATGTCCTAATGTACGTGCTACAATTGTTTAGAGAGTTTTAGCAAATGAGTCAAGGGAATGCAGAGAAGTATGGGAGGTTATAAACACAAATTGAGATTTGATTTTTTTATTGAGCTGTTGATTTTCACAATAAAACAGACTCCATAGTATAGATCTGGTAACCCTTTATATAAATCAAAACTTTTTGTATTGCTTATATTAAATGTACTAACAGTGGACTTTTCCATCTGCAGATTATACTGAATGACCAGCAGTGGCAGTGTTTCACAGCAGAGTTTCTCTGAATTGCCGAGACTGAAGCAAAAAATAAAAGGAAGTCTTCTGGCATAGTGCATCATTTTACCAATTTACGTGGTAAGTAAAACGCCCAATCATTCTTTTGGGCATTAAAAAGATGTTCATAGCAATGGAATGTCCTCACTACTTTATAGTGGAAACCTGAGCCTGAATATCATTTCTGTCAAGAAAGAAGTAATATGGATCACATTATGTTGGTCATGATAGTTAATAAAAGACTGACTGACTCGAACTCTACTAAAACCTGCTTTAGATCCTGGTGATAGCAATGTTCCATTCGAGGAAATTGCTGCCTTTGAGGCTGAAATGCACCATCTCACGTATGAAAAATAGTGTTACATTCTCACGGTAGGAAGCTCATTTAACCTCTTCTCCTGCACTCTGTATGTTGGGCTCTGATACTCAAGATGGATTTTTGTTAAGGATAATCTGTCTTTGTACCCCCATCCCACTTTCAAAAAGGACACAGAGCTTTGACTGTTTCAGATTCCTTTACCATTCCCCCTCTTACGTGGCTGGCAGTCATGAATACGGATAGTAACCTACTGCATAACTTCTGATATCTCATCCTCCTGTGTGGTCAGCTTCCACAAGGACAATTGGTCCAGGGGGGCCTGACATCATAAAGCTAAAGCAAGAAGTTGTCTGACATGTGGTGCCATTCTGTTGCCTAGCAGTCTGACATCATAAAGCTAAAGCAAGATGCTTTCTGACATGAGAGCCACTCTGTTGCCTAACAAAGAGTAGGATACATTTATCTTGGTAATGATATGAGTTGCAGGGTAGACAGGATGCCCAACTGAAAGTGTTGATGGTAAGATGAAAGAAATTAGGACTTTATTTAGACTTCTATATTTGTATGAACGCAAGTTTGAGCATAAGAGTCTCAACTTCACTCTTGCTGAACTGGTAGGATTTGGCTAAAGAGAAGATGGAAATGATGCTATTCATAGTTTCTATCATTCCCGTTAACTGTAGCATAACCCTTCCTCTCTCAACTTATCAGCTGGCTTAATTGCTACTGGTGTACCATATCCTAAAACTAAAGAAGTGAGAATGGTGCGCTGCCACTTGGCTGGCAAAAAGATCTATGTCCTAATGTACGTGCTACAATTGTTTAGAGAGTTTTAGCAAATGAGTCAAGGGAATGCAGAGAAGTATGGGAGGTTATAAACACAAATTGAGATTTGATTTTTTTATTGAGCTGTTGATTTTCACAATAAAACAGACTCCATAGTATAGATCTGGTAACCCTTTATATAAATCAAAACTTTTTGTATTGCTTATATTAAATGTACTAACAGTGGACTTTTCCATCTGCAGATTATACTGAATGACCAGCAGTGGCAGTGTTTCACAGCAGAGTTTCTCTGACTTGCCGAGACTGAAGCAAAAAAAAAAGGAAGTCTTCTGGCATAGTGCATCATTTTACCAATTTACGTGGTAAGTAAAACGCCCAATCATTCTTTTGGGCATTAAAAAGATGTTCATAGCAACGGAATGTCCTCACTACTTTATAGTGGAAACCTGTGCCTGAATATCATTTCTGTCAAGAAAGAAGTAATATGGATCACATTATGTTGGTCATGATAGTTAATAAAAGACTGACTGACTCGAACTCTACTAAAACCTGCTTTAGATCCTGGTGATAGCAATGTTCCATTCGAGGAAATTGCTGCCTTTGAGGCTGAAATGCACCATCTCACGTATGAAAAATAGTGTTACATTCTCACGGTAGGAAGCTCATTTAACCTCTTCTCCTGCACTCTGTATGTTGGGCTCTGATACTCAAGATGGATTTTTGTTAAGGATAATCTGTCTTTGTACCCCCATCCCACTTTCAAAAAGGACACAGAGCTTTGACTGTTTCAGATTCCTTTACCATTCCCCCTCCTACGTGGCTGGCAGTCATGAATACGGATAGTAACCTACTGCATAACTTCTGATATCTCATCCTCCTGTGTGGTCAGCTTCCACAAGGACAATTGGTCCAGGGGGGCCTGACATCATAAAGCTAAAGCAAGAAGTTGTCTGACATGTGGTGCCATTCTGTTGCCTAGCAGTCTGACATCATAAAGCTAAAGCAAGATGCTTTCTGACATGAGAGCCACTCTGTTGCCTAACAAAGAGTAGGATACATTTATCTTGGTAATGATATGAGTTGCAGGGTAGACAGGATGCCCAACTGAAAGTGTTGATGGTAAGATGAAAGAAATTAGGACTTTATTTAGACTTCTATATTTGTATGAACGCAAGTTTGAGCATAAGAGTCTCAACTTCACTCTTGCTGAACTGGTAGGATTTGGCTAAAGAGAAGATGGAAATGATGCTATTCATAGTTTCTATCATTCCCGTTAACTGTAGCATAACCCTTCCTCTCTCAACTTATCAGCTGGCTTAATTGCTACTGGTGTACCATATCCTAAAACTAAAGAAGTGAGAATGGTGCGCTGCCACTTGGCTGGCAAAAAGATCTATGTCCTAATGTACGTGCTACAATTGTTTAGAGAGTTTTAGCAAATGAGTCAAGGGAATGCAGAGAAGTATGGGAGGTTATAAACACAAATTGAGATTTGATTTTTTATTGAGCTGTTGATTTTCACAATAAAACAGACTCCATAGTATAGATCTGGTAACCCTTTATATAAATCAAAACTTTTTGTATTGCTTATATTAAATGTACTAACAGTGGACTTTTCCATCTGCAGATTATACTGAATGACCAGCAGTGGCAGTGTTTCACAGCAGAGTTTCTCTGAATTGCCGAGACTGAAGCAAAAAATAAAAGGAAGTCTTCTGGCATAGTGCATCATTTTACCAATTTACGTGGTAAGTAAAACGCCCAATCATTCTTTTGGGCATTAAAAAGATGTTCATAGCAATGGAATGTCCTCACTACTTTATAGTGGAAACCTGAGCCTGAATATAATTTCTGTCAAGAAAGAAGTAATATGGATCACATTATGTTGGTCATGATAGTTAATAAAAGACTGACTGACTCGAACTCTACTAAAACCTGCTTTAGATCCTGGTGATAGCAATGTTCCATTCGAGGAAATTGCTGCCTTTGAGGCTGAAATGCACCATCTCACGTATGAAAAATAGTGTTACATTCTCACGGTAGGAAGCTCATTTAACCTCTTCTCCTGCACTCTGTATGTTGGGCTCTGATACTCAAGATGGATTTTTGTTAAGGATAATCTGTCTTTGTACCCCCATCCCACTTTCAAAAAGGACACAGAGCTTTGACTGTTTCAGATTCCTTTACCATTCCCCCTCTTACGTGGCTGGCAGTCATGAATACGGATAGTAACCTACTGCATAACTTCTGATATCTCATCCTCCTGTGTGGTCAGCTTCCACAAGGACAATTGGTCCAGGGGGGCCTGACATCATAAAGCTAAAGCAAGAAGTTGTCTGACATGTGGTGCCATTCTGTTGCCTAGCAGTCTGACATCATAAAGCTAAAGCAAGATGCTTTCTGACATGAGAGCCACTCTGTTGCCTAACAAAGAGTAGGATACATTTATCTTGGTAATGATATGAGTTGCAGGGTAGACAGGATGCCCAACTGAAAGTGTTGATGGTAAGATGAAAGAAATTAGGACTTTATTTAGACTTCTATATTTGTATGAACGCAAGTTTGAGCATAAGAGTCTCAACTTCACTCTTGCTGAACTGGTAGGATTTGGCTAAAGAGAAGATGGAAATGATGCTATTCATAGTTTCTATCATTCCCGTTAACTGTAGCATAACCCTTCCTCTCTCAACTTATCAGCTGGCTTAATTGCTACTGGTGTACCATATCCTAAAACTAAAGAAGTGAGAATGGTGCGCTGCCACTTGGCTGGCAAAAAGATCTATGTCCTAATGTACGTGCTACAATTGTTTAGAGAGTTTTAGCAAATGAGTCAAGGGAATGCAGAGAAGTATGGGAGGTTATAAACACAAATTGAGATTTGATTTTTTTATTGAGCTGTTGATTTTCACAATAAAACAGACTCCATAGTATAGATCTGGTAACCCTTTATATAAATCAAAACTTTTTGTATTGCTTATATTAAATGTACTAACAGTGGACTTTTCCATCTGCAGATTATACTGAATGACCAGCAGTGGCAGTGTTTCACAGCAGAGTTTCTCTGACTTGCCGAGACTGAAGCAAAAAAAAAAAGGAAGTCTTCTGGCATAGTGCATCATTTTACCAATTTACGTGGTAAGTAAAACGCCCAATCATTCTTTTGGGCATTAAAAAGATGTTCATAGCAACGGAATGTCCTCACTACTTTATAGTGGAAACCTGTGCCTGAATATCATTTCTGTCAAGAAAGAAGTAATATGGATCACATTATGTTGGTCATGATAGTTAATAAAAGACTGACTGACTCGAACTCTACTAAAACCTGCTTTAGATCCTGGTGATAGCAATGTTCCATTCGAGGAAATTGCTGCCTTTGAGGCTGAAATGCACCATCTCATGTATGAAAAATAGTGTTACATTCTCACGGTAGGAAGCTCATTTAACCTCTTCTCCTGCACTCTGTATGTTGGGCTCTGATACTCAAGATGGATTTTTGTTAAGGATAATCTGTCTTTGTACCCCCATCCCACTTTCAAAAAGGACACAGAGCTTTGACTGTTTCAGATTCCTTTACCATTCCCCCTCCTACGTGGCTGGCAGTCATGAATACGGATAGTAACCTACTGCATAACTTCTGATATCTCATCCTCCTGTGTGGTCAGCTTCCACAAGGACAATTGGTCCAGGGGGGCCTGACATCATAAAGCTAAAGCAAGAAGTTGTCTGACATGTGGTGCCATTCTGTTGCCTAGCAGTCTGACATCATAAAGCTAAAGCAAGATGCTTTCTGACATGAGAGCCACTCTGTTGCCTAACAAAGAGTAGGATACATTTATCTTGGTAATGATATGAGTTGCAGGGTAGACAGGATGCCCAACTGAAAGTGTTGATGGTAAGATGAAAGAAATTAGGACTTTATTTAGACTTCTATATTTGTATGAACGCAAGTTTGAGCATAAGAGTCTCAACTTCACTCTTGCTGAACTGGTAGGATTTGGCTAAAGAGAAGATGGAAATGATGCTATTCATAGTTTCTATCATTCCCGTTAACTGTAGCATAACCCTTCCTCTCTCAACTTATCAGCTGGCTTAATTGCTACTGGTGTACCATATCCTAAAACTAAAGAAGTGAGAATGGTGCGCTGCCACTTGGCTGGCAAAAAGATCTATGTCCTAATGTACGTGCTACAATTGTTTAGAGAGTTTTAGCAAATGAGTCAAGGGAATGCAGAGAAGTATGGGAGGTTATAAACACAAATTGAGATTTGATTTTTTTATTGAGCTGTTGATTTTCACAATAAAACAGACTCCATAGTATAGATCTGGTAACCCTTTATATAAATCAAAACTTTTTGTATTGCTTATATTAAATGTACTAACAGTGGACTTTTCCATCTGCAGATTATACTGAATGACCAGCAGTGGCAGTGTTTCACAGCAGAGTTTCTCTGACTTGCCGAGACTGAAGCAAAAAAAAAAAGGAAGTCTTCTGGCATAGTGCATCATTTTACCAATTTACGTGGTAAGTAAAACGCCCAATCATTCTTTTGGGCATTAAAAAGATGTTCATAGCAACGGAATGTCCTCACTACTTTATAGTGGAAACCTGTGCCTGAATATCATTTCTGTCAAGAAAGAAGTAATATGGATCACATTATGTTGGTCATGATAGTTAATAAAAGACTGACTGACTCGAACTCTACTAAAACCTGCTTTAGATCCTGGTGATAGCAATGTTCCATTCGAGGAAATTGCTGCCTTTGAGGCTGAAATGCACCATCTCATGTATGAAAAATAGTGTTACATTCTCACGGTAGGAAGCTCATTTAACCTCTTCTCCTGCACTCTGTATGTTGGGCTCTGATACTCAAGATGGATTTTTGTTAAGGATAATCTGTCTTTGTACCCCCATCCCACTTTCAAAAAGGACACAGAGCTTTGACTGTTTCAGATTCCTTTACCATTCCCCCTCCTACGTGGCTGGCAGTCATGAATACGGATAGTAACCTACTGCATAACTTCTGATATCTCATCCTCCTGTGTGGTCAGCTTCCACAAGGACAATTGGTCCAGGGGGGCCTGACATCATAAAGCTAAAGCAAGAAGTTGTCTGACATGTGGTGCCATTCTGTTGCCTAGCAGTCTGACATCATAAAGCTAAAGCAAGATGCTTTCTGACATGAGAGCCACTCTGTTGCCTAACAAAGAGTAGGATACATTTATCTTGGTAATGATATGAGTTGCAGGGTAGACAGGATGCCCAACTGAAAGTGTTGATGGTAAGATGAAAGAAATTAGGACTTTATTTAGACTTCTATATTTGTATGAACGCAAGTTTGAGCATAAGAGTCTCAACTTCACTCTTGCTGAACTGGTAGGATTTGGCTAAAGAGAAGATGGAAATGATGCTATTCATAGTTTCTATCATTCCCGTTAACTGTAGCATAACCCTTCCTCTCTCAACTTATCAGCTGGCTTAATTGCTACTGGTGTACCATATCCTAAAACTAAAGAAGTGAGAATGGTGCGCTGCCACTTGGCTGGCAAAAAGATCTATGTCCTAATGTACGTGCTACAATTGTTTAGAGAGTTTTAGCAAATGAGTCAAGGGAATGCAGAGAAGTATGGGAGGTTATAAACACAAATTGAGATTTGATTTTTTTATTGAGCTGTTGATTTTCACAATAAAACAGACTCCATAGTATAGATCTGGTAACCCTTTATATAAATCAAAACTTTTTGTATTGCTTATATTAAATGTACTAACAGTGGACTTTTCCATCTGCAGATTATACTGAATGACCAGCAGTGGCAGTGTTTCACAGCAGAGTTTCTCTGAATTGCCGAGACTGAAGCAAAAAATAAAAGGAAGTCTTCTGGCATAGTGCATCATTTTACCAATTTACGTGGTAAGTAAAACGCCCAATCATTCTTTTGGGCATTAAAAAGATGTTCATAGCAATGGAATGTCCTCACTACTTTATAGTGGAAACCTGAGCCTGAATATAATTTCTGTCAAGAAAGAAGTAATATGGATCACATTATGTTGGTCATGATAGTTAATAAAAGACTGACTGACTCGAACTCTACTAAAACCTGCTTTAGATCCTGGTGATAGCAATGTTCCATTCGAGGAAATTGCTGCCTTTGAGGCTGAAATGCACCATCTCACGTATGAAAAATAGTGTTACATTCTCACGGTAGGAAGCTCATTTAACCTCTTCTCCTGCACTCTGTATGTTGGGCTCTGATACTCAAGATGGATTTTTGTTAAGGATAATCTGTCTTTGTACCCCCATCCCACTTTCAAAAAGGACACAGAGCTTTGACTGTTTCAGATTCCTTTACCATTCCCCCTCCTACGTGGCTGGCAGTCATGAATACGGATAGTAACCTACTGCATAACTTCTGATATCTCATCCTCCTGTGTGGTCAGCTTCCACAAGGACAATTGGTCCAGGGGGGCCTGACATCATAAAGCTAAAGCAAGAAGTTGTCTGACATGTGGTGCCATTCTGTTGCCTAGCAGTCTGACATCATAAAGCTAAAGCAAGATGCTTTCTGACATGAGAGCCACTCTGTTGCCTAACAAAGAGTAGGATACATTTATCTTGGTAATGATATGAGTTGCAGGGTAGACAGGATGCCCAACTGAAAGTGTTGATGGTAAGATGAAAGAAATTAGGACTTTATTTAGACTTCTATATTTGTATGAACGCAAGTTTGAGCATAAGAGTCTCAACTTCACTCTTGCTGAACTGGTAGGATTTGGCTAAAGAGAAGATGGAAATGATGCTATTCATAGTTTCTATCATTCCCGTTAACTGTAGCATAACCCTTCCTCTCTCAACTTATCAGCTGGCTTAATTGCTACTGGTGTACCATATCCTAAAACTAAAGAAGTGAGAATGGTGCGCTGCCACTTGGCTGGCAAAAAGATCTACGTCCTAATGTACGTGCTACAATTGTTTAGAGAGTTTTAGCAAATGAGTCAAGGGAATGCAGAGAAGTATGGGAGGTTATAAACACAAATTGAGATTTGATTTTTTATTGAGCTGTTGATTTTCACAATAAAACAGACTCCATAGTATAGATCTGGTAACCCTTTATATAAATCAAAACTTTTTGTATTGCTTATATTAAATGTACTAACAGTGGACTTTTCCATCTGCAGATTATACTGAATGACCAGCAGTGGCAGTGTTTCACAGCAGAGTTTCTCTGAATTGCCGAGACTGAAGCAAAAAATAAAAGGAAGTCTTCTGGCATAGTGCATCATTTTACCAATTTACGTGGTAAGTAAAACGCCCAATCATTCTTTTGGGCATTAAAAAGATGTTCATAGCAACGGAATGTCCTCACTACTTTATAGTGGAAACCTGTGCCTGAATATCATTTCTGTCAAGAAAGAAGTAATATGGATCACATTATGTTGGTCATGATAGTTAATAAAAGACTGACTGACTCGAACTCTACTAAAACCTGCTTTAGATCCTGGTGATAGCAATGTTCCATTCGAGGAAATTGCTGCCTTTGAGGCTGAAATGCACCATCTCACGTATGAAAAATAGTGTTACATTCTCACGGTAGGAAGCTCATTTAACCTCTTCTCCTGCACTCTGTATGTTGGGCTCTGATACTCAAGATGGATTTTTGTTAAGGATAATCTGTCTTTGTACCCCCATCCCACTTTCAAAAAGGACACAGAGCTTTGACTGTTTCAGATTCCTTTACCATTCCCCCTCCTACGTGGCTGGCAGTCATGAATACGGATAGTAACCTACTGCATAACTTCTGATATCTCATCCTCCTGTGTGGTCAGCTTCCACAAGGACAATTGGTCCAGGGGGGCCTGACATCATAAAGCTAAAGCAAGAAGTTGTCTGACATGTGGTGCCATTCTGTTGCCTAGCAGTCTGACATCATAAAGCTAAAGCAAGATGCTTTCTGACATGAGAGCCACTCTGTTGCCTAACAAAGAGTAGGATACATTTATCTTGGTAATGATATGAGTTGCAGGGTAGACAGGATGCCCAACTGAAAGTGTTGATGGTAAGATGAAAGAAATTAGGACTTTATTTAGACTTCTATATTTGTATGAACGCAAGTTTGAGCATAAGAGTCTCAACTTCACTCTTGCTGAACTGGTAGGATTTGGCTAAAGAGAAGATGGAAATGATGCTATTCATAGTTTCTATCATTCCCGTTAACTGTAGCATAACCCTTCCTCTCTCAACTTATCAGCTGGCTTAATTGCTACTGGTGTACCATATCCTAAAACTAAAGAAGTGAGAATGGTGCGCTGCCACTTGGCTGGCAAAAAGATCTATGTCCTAATGTACGTGCTACAATTGTTTAGAGAGTTTTAGCAAATGAGTCAAGGGAATGCAGAGAAGTATGGGAGGTTATAAACACAAATTGAGATTTGATTTTTTATTGAGCTGTTGATTTTCACAATAAAACAGACTCCATAGTATAGATCTGGTAACCCTTTATATAAATCAAAACTTTTTGTATTGCTTATATTAAATGTACTAACAGTGGACTTTTCCATCTGCAGATTATACTGAATGACCAGCAGTGGCAGTGTTTCACAGCAGAGTTTCTCTGAATTGCCGAGACTGAAGCAAAAAATAAAAGGAAGTCTTCTGGCATAGTGCATCATTTTACCAATTTACGTGGTAAGTAAAACGCCCAATCATTCTTTTGGGCATTAAAAAGATGTTCATAGCAATGGAATGTCCTCACTACTTTATAGTGGAAACCTGAGCCTGAATATAATTTCTGTCAAGAAAGAAGTAATATGGATCACATTATGTTGGTCATGATAGTTAATAAAAGACTGACTGACTCGAACTCTACTAAAACCTGCTTTAGATCCTGGTGATAGCAATGTTCCATTCGAGGAAATTGCTGCCTTTGAGGCTGAAATGCACCATCTCACGTATGAAAAATAGTGTTACATTCTCACGGTAGGAAGCTCATTTAACCTCTTCTCCTGCACTCTGTATGTTGGGCTCTGATACTCAAGATGGATTTTTGTTAAGGATAATCTGTCTTTGTACCCCCATCCCACTTTCAAAAAGGACACAGAGCTTTGACTGTTTCAGATTCCTTTACCATTCCCCCTCTTACGTGGCTGGCAGTCATGAATACGGATAGTAACCTACTGCATAACTTCTGATATCTCATCCTCCTGTGTGGTCAGCTTCCACAAGGACAATTGGTCCAGGGGGGCCTGACATCATAAAGCTAAAGCAAGAAGTTGTCTGACATGTGGTGCCATTCTGTTGCCTAGCAGTCTGACATCATAAAGCTAAAGCAAGATGCTTTCTGACATGAGAGCCACTCTGTTGCCTAACAAAGAGTAGGATACATTTATCTTGGTAATGATATGAGTTGCAGGGTAGACAGGATGCCCAACTGAAAGTGTTGATGGTAAGATGAAAGAAATTAGGACTTTATTTAGACTTCTATATTTGTATGAACGCAAGTTTGAGCATAAGAGTCTCAACTTCACTCTTGCTGAACTGGTAGGATTTGGCTAAAGAGAAGATGGAAATGATGCTATTCATAGTTTCTATCATTCCCGTTAACTGTAGCATAACCCTTCCTCTCTCAACTTATCAGCTGGCTTAATTGCTACTGGTGTACCATATCCTAAAACTAAAGAAGTGAGAATGGTGCGCTGCCACTTGGCTGGCAAAAAGATCTATGTCCTAATGTACGTGCTACAATTGTTTAGAGAGTTTTAGCAAATGAGTCAAGGGAATGCAGAGAAGTATGGGAGGTTATAAACACAAATTGAGATTTGATTTTTTTATTGAGCTGTTGATTTTCACAATAAAACAGACTCCATAGTATAGATCTGGTAACCCTTTATATAAATCAAAACTTTTTGTATTGCTTATATTAAATGTACTAACAGTGGACTTTTCCATCTGCAGATTATACTGAATGACCAGCAGTGGCAGTGTTTCACAGCAGAGTTTCTCTGACTTGCCGAGACTGAAGCAAAAAAAAAAAGGAAGTCTTCTGGCATAGTGCATCATTTTACCAATTTACGTGGTAAGTAAAACGCCCAATCATTCTTTTGGGCATTAAAAAGATGTTCATAGCAACGGAATGTCCTCACTACTTTATAGTGGAAACCTGTGCCTGAATATCATTTCTGTCAAGAAAGAAGTAATATGGATCACATTATGTTGGTCATGATAGTTAATAAAAGACTGACTGACTCGAACTCTACTAAAACCTGCTTTAGATCCTGGTGATAGCAATGTTCCATTCGAGGAAATTGCTGCCTTTGAGGCTGAAATGCACCATCTCATGTATGAAAAATAGTGTTACATTCTCACGGTAGGAAGCTCATTTAACCTCTTCTCCTGCACTCTGTATGTTGGGCTCTGATACTCAAGATGGATTTTTGTTAAGGATAATCTGTCTTTGTACCCCCATCCCACTTTCAAAAAGGACACAGAGCTTTGACTGTTTCAGATTCCTTTACCATTCCCCCTCCTACGTGGCTGGCAGTCATGAATACGGATAGTAACCTACTGCATAACTTCTGATATCTCATCCTCCTGTGTGGTCAGCTTCCACAAGGACAATTGGTCCAGGGGGGCCTGACATCATAAAGCTAAAGCAAGAAGTTGTCTGACATGTGGTGCCATTCTGTTGCCTAGCAGTCTGACATCATAAAGCTAAAGCAAGATGCTTTCTGACATGAGAGCCACTCTGTTGCCTAACAAAGAGTAGGATACATTTATCTTGGTAATGATATGAGTTGCAGGGTAGACAGGATGCCCAACTGAAAGTGTTGATGGTAAGATGAAAGAAATTAGGACTTTATTTAGACTTCTATATTTGTATGAACGCAAGTTTGAGCATAAGAGTCTCAACTTCACTCTTGCTGAACTGGTAGGATTTGGCTAAAGAGAAGATGGAAATGATGCTATTCATAGTTTCTATCATTCCCGTTAACTGTAGCATAACCCTTCCTCTCTCAACTTATCAGCTGGCTTAATTGCTACTGGTGTACCATATCCTAAAACTAAAGAAGTGAGAATGGTGCGCTGCCACTTGGCTGGCAAAAAGATCTATGTCCTAATGTACGTGCTACAATTGTTTAGAGAGTTTTAGCAAATGAGTCAAGGGAATGCAGAGAAGTATGGGAGGTTATAAACACAAATTGAGATTTGATTTTTTTATTGAGCTGTTGATTTTCACAATAAAACAGACTCCATAGTATAGATCTGGTAACCCTTTATATAAATCAAAACTTTTTGTATTGCTTATATTAAATGTACTAACAGTGGACTTTTCCATCTGCAGATTATACTGAATGACCAGCAGTGGCAGTGTTTCACAGCAGAGTTTCTCTGACTTGCCGAGACTGAAGCAAAAAAAAAAAGGAAGTCTTCTGGCATAGTGCATCATTTTACCAATTTACGTGGTAAGTAAAACGCCCAATCATTCTTTTGGGCATTAAAAAGATGTTCATAGCAACGGAATGTCCTCACTACTTTATAGTGGAAACCTGTGCCTGAATATCATTTCTGTCAAGAAAGAAGTAATATGGATCACATTATGTTGGTCATGATAGTTAATAAAAGACTGACTGACTCGAACTCTACTAAAACCTGCTTTAGATCCTGGTGATAGCAATGTTCCATTCGAGGAAATTGCTGCCTTTGAGGCTGAAATGCACCATCTCATGTATGAAAAATAGTGTTACATTCTCACGGTAGGAAGCTCATTTAACCTCTTCTCCTGCACTCTGTATGTTGGGCTCTGATACTCAAGATGGATTTTTGTTAAGGATAATCTGTCTTTGTACCCCCATCCCACTTTCAAAAAGGACACAGAGCTTTGACTGTTTCAGATTCCTTTACCATTCCCCCTCCTACGTGGCTGGCAGTCATGAATACGGATAGTAACCTACTGCATAACTTCTGATATCTCATCCTCCTGTGTGGTCAGCTTCCACAAGGACAATTGGTCCAGGGGGGCCTGACATCATAAAGCTAAAGCAAGAAGTTGTCTGACATGTGGTGCCATTCTGTTGCCTAGCAGTCTGACATCATAAAGCTAAAGCAAGATGCTTTCTGACATGAGAGCCACTCTGTTGCCTAACAAAGAGTAGGATACATTTATCTTGGTAATGATATGAGTTGCAGGGTAGACAGGATGCCCAACTGAAAGTGTTGATGGTAAGATGAAAGAAATTAGGACTTTATTTAGACTTCTATATTTGTATGAACGCAAGTTTGAGCATAAGAGTCTCAACTTCACTCTTGCTGAACTGGTAGGATTTGGCTAAAGAGAAGATGGAAATGATGCTATTCATAGTTTCTATCATTCCCGTTAACTGTAGCATAACCCTTCCTCTCTCAACTTATCAGCTGGCTTAATTGCTACTGGTGTACCATATCCTAAAACTAAAGAAGTGAGAATGGTGCGCTGCCACTTGGCTGGCAAAAAGATCTATGTCCTAATGTACGTGCTACAATTGTTTAGAGAGTTTTAGCAAATGAGTCAAGGGAATGCAGAGAAGTATGGGAGGTTATAAACACAAATTGAGATTTGATTTTTTTATTGAGCTGTTGATTTTCACAATAAAACAGACTCCATAGTATAGATCTGGTAACCCTTTATATAAATCAAAACTTTTTGTATTGCTTATATTAAATGTACTAACAGTGGACTTTTCCATCTGCAGATTATACTGAATGACCAGCAGTGGCAGTGTTTCACAGCAGAGTTTCTCTGAATTGCCGAGACTGAAGCAAAAAATAAAAGGAAGTCTTCTGGCATAGTGCATCATTTTACCAATTTACGTGGTAAGTAAAACGCCCAATCATTCTTTTGGGCATTAAAAAGATGTTCATAGCAATGGAATGTCCTCACTACTTTATAGTGGAAACCTGAGCCTGAATATCATTTCTGTCAAGAAAGAAGTAATATGGATCACATTATGTTGGTCATGATAGTTAATAAAAGACTGACTGACTCGAACTCTACTAAAACCTGCTTTAGATCCTGGTGATAGCAATGTTCCATTCGAGGAAATTGCTGCCTTTGAGGCTGAAATGCACCATCTCACGTATGAAAAATAGTGTTACATTCTCACGGTAGGAAGCTCATTTAACCTCTTCTCCTGCACTCTGTATGTTGGGCTCTGATACTCAAGATGGATTTTTGTTAAGGATAATCTGTCTTTGTACCCCCATCCCACTTTCAAAAAGGACACAGAGCTTTGACTGTTTCAGATTCCTTTACCATTCCCCCTCTTACGTGGCTGGCAGTCATGAATACGGATAGTAACCTACTGCATAACTTCTGATATCTCATCCTCCTGTGTGGTCAGCTTCCACAAGGACAATTGGTCCAGGGGGGCCTGACATCATAAAGCTAAAGCAAGAAGTTGTCTGACATGTGGTGCCATTCTGTTGCCTAGCAGTCTGACATCATAAAGCTAAAGCAAGATGCTTTCTGACATGAGAGCCACTCTGTTGCCTAACAAAGAGTAGGATACATTTATCTTGGTAATGATATGAGTTGCAGGGTAGACAGGATGCCCAACTGAAAGTGTTGATGGTAAGATGAAAGAAATTAGGACTTTATTTAGACTTCTATATTTGTATGAACGCAAGTTTGAGCATAAGAGTCTCAACTTCACTCTTGCTGAACTGGTAGGATTTGGCTAAAGAGAAGATGGAAATGATGCTATTCATAGTTTCTATCATTCCCGTTAACTGTAGCATAACCCTTCCTCTCTCAACTTATCAGCTGGCTTAATTGCTACTGGTGTACCATATCCTAAAACTAAAGAAGTGAGAATGGTGCGCTGCCACTTGGCTGGCAAAAAGATCTATGTCCTAATGTACGTGCTACAATTGTTTAGAGAGTTTTAGCAAATGAGTCAAGGGAATGCAGAGAAGTATGGGAGGTTATAAACACAAATTGAGATTTGATTTTTTTATTGAGCTGTTGATTTTCACAATAAAACAGACTCCATAGTATAGATCTGGTAACCCTTTATATAAAACAAAACTTTTTGTATTGCTTATATTAAATGTACTAACAGTGGACTTTTCCATCTGCAGATTATACTGAATGACCAGCAGTGGCAGTGTTTCACAGCAGAGTTTCTCTGACTTGCCGAGACTGAAGCAAAAAAAAAAAGGAAGTCTTCTGGCATAGTGCATCATTTTACCAATTTACGTGGTAAGTAAAACGCCCAATCATTCTTTTGGGCATTAAAAAGATGTTCATAGCAACGGAATGTCCTCACTACTTTATAGTGGAAACCTGTGCCTGAATATCATTTCTGTCAAGAAAGAAGTAATATGGATCACATTATGTTGGTCATGATAGTTAATAAAAGACTGACTGACTCGAACTCTACTAAAACCTGCTTTAGATCCTGGTGATAGCAATGTTCCATTCGAGGAAATTGCTGCCTTTGAGGCTGAAATGCACCATCTCATGTATGAAAAATAGTGTTACATTCTCACGGTAGGAAGCTCATTTAACCTCTTCTCCTGCACTCTGTATGTTGGGCTCTGATACTCAAGATGGATTTTTGTTAAGGATAATCTGTCTTTGTACCCCCATCCCACTTTCAAAAAGGACACAGAGCTTTGACTGTTTCAGATTCCTTTACCATTCCCCCTCCTACGTGGCTGGCAGTCATGAATACGGATAGTAACCTACTGCATAACTTCTGATATCTCATCCTCCTGTGTGGTCAGCTTCCACAAGGACAATTGGTCCAGGGGGGCCTGACATCATAAAGCTAAAGCAAGAAGTTGTCTGACATGTGGTGCCATTCTGTTGCCTAGCAGTCTGACATCATAAAGCTAAAGCAAGATGCTTTCTGACATGAGAGCCACTCTGTTGCCTAACAAAGAGTAGGATACATTTATCTTGGTAATGATATGAGTTGCAGGGTAGACAGGATGCCCAACTGAAAGTGTTGATGGTAAGATGAAAGAAATTAGGACTTTATTTAGACTTCTATATTTGTATGAACGCAAGTTTGAGCATAAGAGTCTCAACTTCACTCTTGCTGAACTGGTAGGATTTGGCTAAAGAGAAGATGGAAATGATGCTATTCATAGTTTCTATCATTCCCGTTAACTGTAGCATAACCCTTCCTCTCTCAACTTATCAGCTGGCTTAATTGCTACTGGTGTACCATATCCTAAAACTAAAGAAGTGAGAATGGTGCGCTGCCACTTGGCTGGCAAAAAGATCTATGTCCTAATGTACGTGCTACAATTGTTTAGAGAGTTTTAGCAAATGAGTCAAGGGAATGCAGAGAAGTATGGGAGGTTATAAACACAAATTGAGATTTGATTTTTTTATTGAGCTGTTGATTTTCACAATAAAACAGACTCCATAGTATAGATCTGGTAACCCTTTATATAAATCAAAACTTTTTGTATTGCTTATATTAAATGTACTAACAGTGGACTTTTCCATCTGCAGATTATACTGAATGACCAGCAGTGGCAGTGTTTCACAGCAGAGTTTCTCTGAATTGCCGAGACTGAAGCAAAAAATAAAAGGAAGTCTTCTGGCATAGTGCATCATTTTACCAATTTACGTGGTAAGTAAAACGCCCAATCATTCTTTTGAGCATTAAAAAGATGTTCATAGCAACGGAATGTCCTCACTACTTTATAGTGGAAACCTGAGCCTGAATATCATTTCTGTCAAGAAAGAAGTAATATGGATCACATTATGTTGGTCATGATAGTTAATAAAAGACTGACTGACTCGAACTCTACTAAAACCTGCTTTAGATCCTGGTGATAGCAATTATCCATTCGAGGAAATTGCTGCCTTTGAGGCTGAAATGCACCATCTCACGTATGAAAAATAGTGTTACATTCTCACGGTAGGAAGCTCATTTAACCTCTTCTCCTGCACTCTGTATGTTGGGCTCTGATACTCAAGATGGATTTTTGTTAAGGATAATCTGTCTTTGTACCCCCATCCCACTTTCAAAAAGGACACAGAGCTTTGACTGTTTCAGATTCCTTTACCATTCCCCCTCTTACGTGGCTGGCAGTCATGAATACGGATAGTAACCTACTGCATAACTTCTGATATCTCATCCTCCTGTGTGGTCAGCTTCCACAAGGACAATTGGTCCAGGGGGGCCTGACATCATAAAGCTAAAGCAAGAAGTTGTCTGACATGTGGTGCCATTCTGTTGCCTAGCAGTCTGACATCATAAAGCTAAAGCAAGATGCTTTCTGACATGAGAGCCACTCTGTTGCCTAACAAAGAGTAGGATACATTTATCTTGGTAATGATATGAGTTGCAGGGTAGACAGGATGCCCAACTGAAAGTGTTGATGGTAAGATGAAAGAAATTAGGACTTTATTTAGACTTCTATATTTGTATGAACGCAAGTTTGAGCATAAGAGTCTCAACTTCACTCTTGCTGAACTGGTAGGATTTGGCTAAAGAGAAGATGGAAATGATGCTATTCATAGTTTCTATCATTCCCGTTAACTGTAGCATAACCCTTCCTCTCTCAACTTATCAGCTGGCTTAATTGCTACTGGTGTACCATATCCTAAAACTAAAGAAGTGAGAATGGTGCGCTGCCACTTGGCTGGCAAAAAGATCTATGTCCTAATGTACGTGCTACAATTGTTTAGAGAGTTTTAGCAAATGAGTCAAGGGAATGCAGAGAAGTATGGGAGGTTATAAACACAAATTGAGATTTGATTTTTTATTGAGCTGTTGATTTTCACAATAAAACAGACTCCATAGTATAGATCTGGTAACCCTTTATATAAATCAAAACTTTTTGTATTGCTTATATTAAATGTACTAACAGTGGACTTTTCCATCTGCAGATTATACTGAATGACCAGCAGTGGCAGTGTTTCACAGCAGAGTTTCTCTGAATTGCCGAGACTGAAGCAAAAAATAAAAGGAAGTCTTCTGGCATAGTGCATCATTTTACCAATTTACGTGGTAAGTAAAACGCCCAATCATTCTTTTGGGCATTAAAAAGATGTTCATAGCAATGGAATGTCCTCACTACTTTATAGTGGAAACCTGAGCCTGAATATAATTTCTGTCAAGAAAGAAGTAATATGGATCACATTATGTTGGTCATGATAGTTAATAAAAGACTGACTGACTCGAACTCTACTAAAACCTGCTTTAGATCCTGGTGATAGCAATGTTCCATTCGAGGAAATTGCTGCCTTTGAGGCTGAAATGCACCATCTCACGTATGAAAAATAGTGTTACATTCTCACGGTAGGAAGCTCATTTAACCTCTTCTCCTGCACTCTGTATGTTGGGCTCTGATACTCAAGATGGATTTTTGTTAAGGATAATCTGTCTTTGTACCCCCATCCCACTTTCAAAAAGGACACAGAGCTTTGACTGTTTCAGATTCCTTTACCATTCCCCCTCCTACGTGGCTGGCAGTCATGAATACGGATAGTAACCTACTGCATAACTTCTGATATCTCATCCTCCTGTGTGGTCAGCTTCCACAAGGACAATTGGTCCAGGGGGGCCTGACATCATAAAGCTAAAGCAAGAAGTTGTCTGACATGTGGTGCCATTCTGTTGCCTAGCAGTCTGACATCATAAAGCTAAAGCAAGATGCTTTCTGACATGAGAGCCACTCTGTTGCCTAACAAAGAGTAGGATACATTTATCTTGGTAATGATATGAGTTGCAGGGTAGACAGGATGCCCAACTGAAAGTGTTGATGGTAAGATGAAAGAAATTAGGACTTTATTTAGACTTCTATATTTGTATGAACGCAAGTTTGAGCATAAGAGTCTCAACTTCACTCTTGCTGAACTGGTAGGATTTGGCTAAAGAGAAGATGGAAATGATGCTATTCATAGTTTCTATCATTCCCGTTAACTGTAGCATAACCCTTCCTCTCTCAACTTATCAGCTGGCTTAATTGCTACTGGTGTACCATATCCTAAAACTAAAGAAGTGAGAATGGTGCGCTGCCACTTGGCTGGCAAAAAGATCTATGTCCTAATGTACGTGCTACAATTGTTTAGAGAGTTTTAGCAAATGAGTCAAGGGAATGCAGAGAAGTATGGGAGGTTATAAACACAAATTGAGATTTGATTTTTTTATTGAGCTGTTGATTTTCACAATAAAACAGACTCCATAGTATAGATCTGGTAACCCTTTATATAAATCAAAACTTTTTGTATTGCTTATATTAAATGTACTAACAGTGGACTTTTCCATCTGCAGATTATACTGAATGACCAGCAGTGGCAGTGTTTCACAGCAGAGTTTCTCTGAATTGCCGAGACTGAAGCAAAAAATAAAAGGAAGTCTTCTGGCATAGTGCATCATTTTACCAATTTACGTGGTAAGTAAAACGCCCAATCATTCTTTTGGGCATTAAAAAGATGTTCATAGCAATGGAATGTCCTCACTACTTTATAGTGGAAACCTGAGCCTGAATATCATTTCTGTCAAGAAAGAAGTAATATGGATCACATTATGTTGGTCATGATAGTTAATAAAAGACTGACTGACTCGAACTCTACTAAAACCTGCTTTAGATCCTGGTGATAGCAATGTTCCATTCGAGGAAATTGCTGCCTTTGAGGCTGAAATGCACCATCTCACGTATGAAAAATAGTGTTACATTCTCACGGTAGGAAGCTCATTTAACCTCTTCTCCTGCACTCTGTATGTTGGGCTCTGATACTCAAGATGGATTTTTGTTAAGGATAATCTGTCTTTGTACCCCCATCCCACTTTCAAAAAGGACACAGAGCTTTGACTGTTTCAGATTCCTTTACCATTCCCCCTCTTACGTGGCTGGCAGTCATGAATACGGATAGTAACCTACTGCATAACTTCTGATATCTCATCCTCCTGTGTGGTCAGCTTCCACAAGGACAATTGGTCCAGGGGGGCCTGACATCATAAAGCTAAAGCAAGAAGTTGTCTGACATGTGGTGCCATTCTGTTGCCTAGCAGTCTGACATCATAAAGCTAAAGCAAGATGCTTTCTGACATGAGAGCCACTCTGTTGCCTAACAAAGAGTAGGATACATTTATCTTGGTAATGATATGAGTTGCAGGGTAGACAGGATGCCCAACTGAAAGTGTTGATGGTAAGATGAAAGAAATTAGGACTTTATTTAGACTTCTATATTTGTATGAACGCAAGTTTGAGCATAAGAGTCTCAACTTCACTCTTGCTGAACTGGTAGGATTTGGCTAAAGAGAAGATGGAAATGATGCTATTCATAGTTTCTATCATTCCCGTTAACTGTAGCATAACCCTTCCTCTCTCAACTTATCAGCTGGCTTAATTGCTACTGGTGTACCATATCCTAAAACTAAAGAAGTGAGAATGGTGCGCTGCCACTTGGCTGGCAAAAAGATCTATGTCCTAATGTACGTGCTACAATTGTTTAGAGAGTTTTAGCAAATGAGTCAAGGGAATGCAGAGAAGTATGGGAGGTTATAAACACAAATTGAGATTTGATTTTTTTATTGAGCTGTTGATTTTCACAATAAAACAGACTCCATAGTATAGATCTGGTAACCCTTTATATAAAACAAAACTTTTTGTATTGCTTATATTAAATGTACTAACAGTGGACTTTTCCATCTGCAGATTATACTGAATGACCAGCAGTGGCAGTGTTTCACAGCAGAGTTTCTCTGACTTGCCGAGACTGAAGCAAAAAAAAAAAGGAAGTCTTCTGGCATAGTGCATCATTTTACCAATTTACGTGGTAAGTAAAACGCCCAATCATTCTTTTGGGCATTAAAAAGATGTTCATAGCAACGGAATGTCCTCACTACTTTATAGTGGAAACCTGTGCCTGAATATCATTTCTGTCAAGAAAGAAGTAATATGGATCACATTATGTTGGTCATGATAGTTAATAAAAGACTGACTGACTCGAACTCTACTAAAACCTGCTTTAGATCCTGGTGATAGCAATGTTCCATTCGAGGAAATTGCTGCCTTTGAGGCTGAAATGCACCATCTCATGTATGAAAAATAGTGTTACATTCTCACGGTAGGAAGCTCATTTAACCTCTTCTCCTGCACTCTGTATGTTGGGCTCTGATACTCAAGATGGATTTTTGTTAAGGATAATCTGTCTTTGTACCCCCATCCCACTTTCAAAAAGGACACAGAGCTTTGACTGTTTCAGATTCCTTTACCATTCCCCCTCCTACGTGGCTGGCAGTCATGAATACGGATAGTAACCTACTGCATAACTTCTGATATCTCATCCTCCTGTGTGGTCAGCTTCCACAAGGACAATTGGTCCAGGGGGGCCTGACATCATAAAGCTAAAGCAAGAAGTTGTCTGACATGTGGTGCCATTCTGTTGCCTAGCAGTCTGACATCATAAAGCTAAAGCAAGATGCTTTCTGACATGAGAGCCACTCTGTTGCCTAACAAAGAGTAGGATACATTTATCTTGGTAATGATATGAGTTGCAGGGTAGACAGGATGCCCAACTGAAAGTGTTGATGGTAAGATGAAAGAAATTAGGACTTTATTTAGACTTCTATATTTGTATGAACGCAAGTTTGAGCATAAGAGTCTCAACTTCACTCTTGCTGAACTGGTAGGATTTGGCTAAAGAGAAGATGGAAATGATGCTATTCATAGTTTCTATCATTCCCGTTAACTGTAGCATAACCCTTCCTCTCTCAACTTATCAGCTGGCTTAATTGCTACTGGTGTACCATATCCTAAAACTAAAGAAGTGAGAATGGTGCGCTGCCACTTGGCTGGCAAAAAGATCTATGTCCTAATGTACGTGCTACAATTGTTTAGAGAGTTTTAGCAAATGAGTCAAGGGAATGCAGAGAAGTATGGGAGGTTATAAACACAAATTGAGATTTGATTTTTTTATTGAGCTGTTGATTTTCACAATAAAACAGACTCCATAGTATAGATCTGGTAACCCTTTATATAAATCAAAACTTTTTGTATTGCTTATATTAAATGTACTAACAGTGGACTTTTCCATCTGCAGATTATACTGAATGACCAGCAGTGGCAGTGTTTCACAGCAGAGTTTCTCTGAATTGCCGAGACTGAAGCAAAAAATAAAAGGAAGTCTTCTGGCATAGTGCATCATTTTACCAATTTACGTGGTAAGTAAAACGCCCAATCATTCTTTTGAGCATTAAAAAGATGTTCATAGCAACGGAATGTCCTCACTACTTTATAGTGGAAACCTGAGCCTGAATATCATTTCTGTCAAGAAAGAAGTAATATGGATCACATTATGTTGGTCATGATAGTTAATAAAAGACTGACTGACTCGAACTCTACTAAAACCTGCTTTAGATCCTGGTGATAGCAATTATCCATTCGAGGAAATTGCTGCCTTTGAGGCTGAAATGCACCATCTCACGTATGAAAAATAGTGTTACATTCTCACGGTAGGAAGCTCATTTAACCTCTTCTCCTGCACTCTGTATGTTGGGCTCTGATACTCAAGATGGATTTTTGTTAAGGATAATCTGTCTTTGTACCCCCATCCCACTTTCAAAAAGGACACAGAGCTTTGACTGTTTCAGATTCCTTTACCATTCCCCCTCCTACGTGGCTGGCAGTCATGAATACGGATAGTAACCTACTGCATAACTTCTGATATCTCATCCTCCTGTGTGGTCAGCTTCCACAAGGACAATTGGTCCAGGGGGGCCTGACATCATAAAGCTAAAGCAAGAAGTTGTCTGACATGTGGTGCCATTCTGTTGCCTAGCAGTCTGACATCATAAAGCTAAAGCAAGATGCTTTCTGACATGAGAGCCACTCTGTTGCCTAACAAAGAGTAGGATACATTTATCTTGGTAATGATATGAGTTGCAGGGTAGACAGGATGCCCAACTGAAAGTGTTGATGGTAAGATGAAAGAAATTAGGACTTTATTTAGACTTCTATATTTGTATGAACGCAAGTTTGAGCATAAGAGTCTCAACTTCACTCTTGCTGAACTGGTAGGATTTGGCTAAAGAGAAGATGGAAATGATGCTATTCATAGTTTCTATCATTCCCGTTAACTGTAGCATAACCCTTCCTCTCTCAACTTATCAGCTGGCTTAATTGCTACTGGTGTACCATATCCTAAAACTAAAGAAGTGAGAATGGTGCGCTGCCACTTGGCTGGCAAAAAGATCTATGTCCTAATGTACGTGCTACAATTGTTTAGAGAGTTTTAGCAAATGAGTCAAGGGAATGCAGAGAAGTATGGGAGGTTATAAACACAAATTGAGATTTGATTTTTTTATTGAGCTGTTGATTTTCACAATAAAACAGACTCCATAGTATAGATCTGGTAACCCTTTATATAAATCAAAACTTTTTGTATTGCTTATATTAAATGTACTAACAGTGGACTTTTCCATCTGCAGATTATACTGAATGACCAGCAGTGGCAGTGTTTCACAGCAGAGTTTCTCTGACTTGCCGAGACTGAAGCAAAAAAAAAAAGGAAGTCTTCTGGCATAGTGCATCATTTTACCAATTTACGTGGTAAGTAAAACGCCCAATCATTCTTTTGGGCATTAAAAAGATGTTCATAGCAACGGAATGTCCTCACTACTTTATAGTGGAAACCTGTGCCTGAATATCATTTCTGTCAAGAAAGAAGTAATATGGATCACATTATGTTGGTCATGATAGTTAATAAAAGACTGACTGACTCGAACTCTACTAAAACCTGCTTTAGATCCTGGTGATAGCAATGTTCCATTCGAGGAAATTGCTGCCTTTGAGGCTGAAATGCACCATCTCACGTATGAAAAATAGTGTTACATTCTCACGGTAGGAAGCTCATTTAACCTCTTCTCCTGCACTCTGTATGTTGGGCTCTGATACTCAAGATGGATTTTTGTTAAGGATAATCTGTCTTTGTACCCCCATCCCACTTTCAAAAAGGACACAGAGCTTTGACTGTTTAAGATTCCTTTACCATTCCCCCTCTTACGTGGCTGGCAGTCATGAATACGGATAGTAACCTACTGCATAACTTCTGATATCTCATCCTCCTGTGCGGTCAGCTTCCACAAGGACAATTGGTCCAGGGGGGCCTGACATCATAAAGCTAAAGCAAGAAGTTGTCTGACATGTGGTGCCATTCTGTTGCCTAGCAGTCTGACATCATAAAGCTAAAGCAAGATGCTTTCTGACATGAGAGCCACTCTGTTGCCTAACAAAGAGTAGGATACATTTATCTTGGTAATGATATGAGTTGCAGGGTAGACAGGATGCCCAACTGAAAGTGTTGATGGTAAGATGAAAGAAATTAGGACTTTATTTAGACTTCTATATTTGTATGAACGCAAGTTTGAGCATAAGAGTCTCAACTTCACTCTTGCTGAACTGGTAGGATTTGGCTAAAGAGAAGATGGAAATGATGCTATTCATAGTTTCTATCATTCCCGTTAACTGTAGCATAACCCTTCCTCTCTCAACTTATCAGCTGGCTTAATTGCTACTGGTGTACCATATCCTAAAACTAAAGAAGTGAGAATGGTGCGCTGCCACTTGGCTGGCAAAAAGATCTATGTCCTAATGTACGTGCTACAATTGTTTAGAGAGTTTTAGCAAATGAGTCAAGGGAATGCAGAGAAGTATGGGAGGTTATAAACACAAATTGAGATTTGATTTTTTTATTGAGCTGTTGATTTTCACAATAAAACAGACTCCATAGTATAGATCTGGTAACCCTTTATATAAATCAAAACTTTTTGTATTGCTTATATTAAATGTACTAACAGTGGACTTTTCCATCTGCAGATTATACTGAATGACCAGCAGTGGCAGTGTTTCACAGCAGAGTTTCTCTGACTTGCCGAGACTGAAGCAAAAAAAAAAAGGAAGTCTTCTGGCATAGTGCATCATTTTACCAATTTACGTGGTAAGTAAAACGCCCAATCATTCTTTTGGGCATTAAAAAGATGTTCATAGCAACGGAATGTCCTCACTACTTTATAGTGGAAACCTGTGCCTGAATATCATTTCTGTCAAGAAAGAAGTAATATGGATCACATTATGTTGGTCATGATAGTTAATAAAAGACTGACTGACTCGAACTCTACTAAAACCTGCTTTAGATCCTGGTGATAGCAATGTTCCATTCGAGGAAATTGCTGCCTTTGAGGCTGAAATGCACCATCTCACGTATGAAAAATAGTGTTACATTCTCACGGTAGGAAGCTCATTTAACCTCTTCTCCTGCACTCTGTATGTTGGGCTCTGATACTCAAGATGGATTTTTGTTAAGGATAATCTGTCTTTGTACCCCCATCCCACTTTCAAAAAGGACACAGAGCTTTGACTGTTTCAGATTCCTTTACCATTCCCCCTCTTACGTGGCTGGCAGTCATGAATACGGATAGTAACCTACTGCATAACTTCTGATATCTCATCCTCCTGTGTGGTCAGCTTCCACAAGGACAATTGGTCCAGGGGGGCCTGACATCATAAAGCTACAGCAAGAAGTTGTCTGACATGTGGTGCCATTCTGTTGCCTAGCAGTCTGACATCATAAAGCTAAAGCAAGATGCTTTCTGACATGAGAGCCACTCTGTTGCCTAACAAAGAGTAGGATACATTTATCTTGGTAATGATATGAGTTGCAGGGTAGACAGGATGCCCAACTGAAAGTGTTGATGGTAAGATGAAAGAAATTAGGACTTTATTTAGACTTCTATATTTGTATGAACGCAAGTTTGAGCATAAGAGTCTCAACTTCACTCTTGCTGAACTGGTAGGATTTGGCTAAAGAGAAGATGGAAATGATGCTATTCATAGTTTCTATCATTCCCGTTAACTGTAGCATAACCCTTCCTCTCTCAACTTATCAGCTGGCTTAATTGCTACTGGTGTACCATATCCTAAAACTAAAGAAGTGAGAATGGTGCGCTGCCACTTGGCTGGCAAAAAGATCTATGTCCTAATGTACGTGCTACAATTGTTTAGAGAGTTTTAGCAAATGAGTCAAGGGAATGCAGAGAAGTATGGGAGGTTATAAACACAAATTGAGATTTGATTTTTTTATTGAGCTGTTGATTTTCACAATAAAACAGACTCCATAGTATAGATCTGGTAACCCTTTATATAAATCAAAACTTTTTGTATTGCTTATATTAAATGTACTAACAGTGGACTTTTCCATCTGCAGATTATACTGAATGACCAGCAGTGGCAGTGTTTCACAGCAGAGTTTCTCTGAATTGCCGAGACTGAAGCAAAAAAAAAAAGGAAGTCTTTTGGCATAGTGCATCATTTTACCAATTTACGTGGTAAGTAAAACGCCCAATCATTCTTTTGGGCATTAAAAAGATGTTCATAGCAACGGAATGTCCTCACTACTTTATAGTGGAAACCTGTGCCTGAATATCATTTCTGTCAAGAAAGAAGTAATATGGATCACATTATGTTGGTCATGATAGCTAATAAAAGACTGACTGACTCGAACTCTACTAAAACCTGCTTTAGATCCTGGTGATAGCAATGTTCCATTCGAGGAAATTGCTGCCTTTGAGGCTGAAATGCACCATCTCACGTATGAAAAATAGTGTTACATTCTCACGGTAGGAAGCTCATTTAACCTCTTCTCCTGCACTCTGTATGTTGGGCTCTGATACTCAAGATGGATTTTTGTTAAGGATAATCTGTCTTTGTACCCCCATCCCACTTTCAAAAAGGACACAGAGCTTTGACTGTTTCAGATTCCTTTACCATTCCCCCTCTTACGTGGCTGGCAGTCATGAATACGGATAGTAACCTACTGCATAACTTCTGATATCTCATCCTCCTGTGTGGTCAGCTTCCACAAGGACAATTGGTCCAGGGGGGCCTGACATCATAAAGCTAAAGCAAGAAGTTGTCTGACATGTGGTGCCATTCTGTTGCCTAGCAGTCTGACATCATAAAGCTAAAGCAAGATGCTTTCTGACATGAGAGCCACTCTGTTGCCTAACAAAGAGTAGGATACATTTATCTTGGTAATGATATGAGTTGCAGGGTAGACAGGATGCCCAACTGAAAGTGTTGATGGTAAGATGAAAGAAATTAGGACTTTATTTAGACTTCTATATTTGTATGAACGCAAGTTTGAGCATAAGAGTCTCAACTTCACTCTTGCTGAACTGGTAGGATTTGGCTAAAGAGAAGATGGAAATGATGCTATTCATAGTTTCTATCATTCCCGTTAACTGTAGCATAACCCTTCCTCTCTCAACTTATCAGCTGGCTTAATTGCTACTGGTGTACCATATCCTAAAACTAAAGAAGTGAGAATGGTGCGCTGCCACTTGGCTGGCAAAAAGATCTATGTCCTAATGTACGTGCTACAATTGTTTAGAGAGTTTTAGCAAATGAGTCAAGGGAATGCAGAGAAGTATGGGAGGTTATAAACACAAATTGAGATTTGATTTTTTTATTGAGCTGTTGATTTTCACAATAAAACAGACTCCATAGTATAGATCTGGTAACCCTTTATATAAATTAAAACTTTTTGTATTGCTTATATTAAATGTACTAACAGTGGACTTTTCCATCTGCAGATTATACTGAATGACCAGCAGTGGCAGTGTTTCACAGCAGAGTTTCTCTGAATTGCCGAGACTGAAGCAAAAAATAAAAGGAAGTCTTCTGGCATAGTGCATCATTTTACCAATTTACGTGGTAAGTAAAACGCCCAATCATTCTTTTGGGCATTAAAAAGATGTTCATAGCAACGGAATGTCCTCACTACTTTATAGTTGAAACCTGAGCCTGAATATAATTTCTGTCAAGAAAGAAGTAATATGGATCACATTATGTTGGTCATGATAGTTAATAAAAGACTGACTGACTCGAACTCTACTAAAACCTGCTTTAGATCCTGGTGATAGCAATGTTCCATTCGAGGAAATTGCTGCCTTTGAGGCTGAAATGCACCATCTCACGTATGAAAAATAGTGTTACATTCTCACGGTAGGAAGCTCATTTAACCTCTTCTCCTGCACTCTGTATGTTGGGCTCTGATACTCAAGATGGATTTTTGTTAAGGATAATCTGTCTTTGTACCCCCATCCCACTTTCAAAAAGGACACAGAGCTTTGACTGTTTCAGATTCCTTTACCATTCCCCCTCTTACGTGGCTGGCAGTCATGAATACGGATAGTAACCTACTGCATAGCTTCTGATATCTCATCCTCCTGTGTGGTCAGCTTCCACAAGGACAATTGGTCCAGGGGGGCCTGACATCATAAAGCTAAAGCAAGAAGTTGTCTGACATGTGGTGCCATTCTGTTGCCTAGCAGTCTGACATCATAAAGCTAAAGCAAGATGCTTTCTGACATGAGAGCCACTCTGTTGCCTAACAAAGAGTAGGATACATTTATCTTGGTAATGATATGAGTTGCAGGGTAGACAGGATGCCCAACTGAAAGTGTTGATGGTAAGATGAAAGAAATTAGGACTTTATTTAGACTTCTATATTTGTATGAACGCAAGTTTGAGCATAAGAGTCTCAACTTCACTCTTGCTGAACTGGTAGGATTTGGCTAAAGAGAAGATGGAAATGATGCTATTCATAGTTTCTATCATTCCCGTTAACTGTAGCATAACCCTTCCTCTCTCAACTTATCAGCTGGCTTAATTGCTACTGGTGTACCATATCCTAAAACTAAAGAAGTGAGAATGGTGCGCTGCCACTTGGCTGGCAAAAAGATCTATGTCCTAATGTACGTGCTACAATTGTTTAGAGAGTTTTAGCAAATGAGTCAAGGGAATGCAGAGAAGTATGGGAGGTTATAAACACAAATTGAGATTTGATTTTTTTATTGAGCTGTTGATTTTCACAATAAAACAGACTCCATAGTATAGATCTGGTAACCCTTTATATAAATCAAAACTTTTTGTATTGCTTATATTAAATGTACTAACAGTGGACTTTTCCATCTGCAGATTATACTGAATGACCAGCAGTGGCAGTGTTTCACAGCAGAGTTTCTCTGACTTGCCGAGACTGAAGCAAAAAAAAAAAGGAAGTCTTCTGGCATAGTGCATCATTTTACCAATTTACGTGGTAAGTAAAACGCCCAATCATTCTTTTGGGCATTAAAAAGATGTTCATAGCAACGGAATGTCCTCACTACTTTATAGTGGAAACCTGTGCCTGAATATCATTTCTGTCAAGAAAGAAGTAATATGGATCACATTATGTTGGTCATGATAGTTAATAAAAGACTGACTGACTCGAACTCTACTAAAACCTGCTTTAGATCCTGGTGATAGCAATGTTCCATTCGAGGAAATTGCTGCCTTTGAGGCTGAAATGCACCATCTCACGTATGAAAAATAGTGTTACATTCTCACGGTAGGAAGCTCATTTAACCTCTTCTCCTGCACTCTGTATGTTGGGCTCTGATACTCAAGATGGATTTTTGTTAAGGATAATCTGTCTTTGTACCCCCATCCCACTTTCAAAAAGGACACAGAGCTTTGACTGTTTCAGATTCCTTTACCATTCCCCCTCCTACGTGGCTGGCAGTCATGAATACGGATAGTAACCTACTGCATAACTTCTGATATCTCATCCTCCTGTGTGGTCAGCTTCCACAAGGACAATTGGTCCAGGGGGGCCTGACATCATAAAGCTAAAGCAAGAAGTTGTCTGACATGTGGTGCCATTCTGTTGCCTAGCAGTCTGACATCATAAAGCTAAAGCAAGATGCTTTCTGACATGAGAGCCACTCTGTTGCCTAACAAAGAGTAGGATACATTTATCTTGGTAATGATATGAGTTGCAGGGTAGACAGGATGCCCAACTGAAAGTGTTGATGGTAAGATGAAAGAAATTAGGACTTTATTTAGACTTCTATATTTGTATGAACGCAAGTTTGAGCATAAGAGTCTCAACTTCACTCTTGCTGAACTGGTAGGATTTGGCTAAAGAGAAGATGGAAATGATGCTATTCATAGTTTCTATCATTCCCGTTAACTGTAGCATAACCCTTCCTCTCTCAACTTATCAGCTGGCTTAATTGCTACTGGTGTACCATATCCTAAAACTAAAGAAGTGAGAATGGTGCGCTGCCACTTGGCTGGCAAAAAGATCTATGTCCTAATGTACGTGCTACAATTGTTTAGAGAGTTTTAGCAAATGAGTCAAGGGAATGCAGAGAAGTATGGGAGGTTATAAACACAAATTGAGATTTGATTTTTTTATTGAGCTGTTGATTTTCACAATAAAACAGACTCCATAGTATAGATATGGTAACCCTTTATATAAATCAAAACTTTTTGTATTGCTTATATTAAATGTACTAACAGTGGACTTTTCCATCTGCAGATTATACTGAATGACCAGCAGTGGCAGTGTTTCACAGCAGAGTTTCTCTGACTTGCCGAGACTGAAGCAAAAAAAAAAAGGAAGTCTTCTGGCATAGTGCATCATTTTACCAATTTACGTGGTAAGTAAAACGCCCAATCATTCTTTTGGGCATTAAAAAGATGTTCATAGCAACGGAATGTCCTCACTACTTTATAGTGGAAACCTGTGCCTGAATATCATTTCTGTCAAGAAAGAAGTAATATGGATCACATTATGTTGGTCATGATAGTTAATAAAAGACTGACTGACTCGAACTCTACTAAAACCTGCTTTAGATCCTGGTGATAGCAATGTTCCATTCGAGGAAATTGCTGCCTTTGAGGCTGAAATGCACCATCTCACGTATGAAAAATAGTGTTACATTCTCACGGTAGGAAGCTCATTTAACCTCTTCTCCTGCACTCTGTATGTTGGGCTCTGATACTCAAGATGGATTTTTGTTAAGGATAATCTGTCTTTGTACCCCCATCCCACTTTCAAAAAGGACACAGAGCTTTGACTGTTTCAGATTCCTTTACCATTCCCCCTCTTACGTGGCTGGCAGTCATGAATACGGATAGTAACCTACTGCATAACTTCTGATATCTCATCCTCCTGTGTGGTCAGCTTCCACAAGGACAATTGGTCCAGGGGGGCCTGACATCATAAAGCTACAGCAAGAAGTTGTCTGACATGTGGTGCCATTCTGTTGCCTAGCAGTCTGACATCATAAAGCTAAAGCAAGATGCTTTCTGACATGAGAGCCACTCTGTTGCCTAACAAAGAGTAGGATACATTTATCTTGGTAATGATATGAGTTGCAGGGTAGACAGGATGCCCAACTGAAAGTGTTGATGGTAAGATGAAAGAAATTAGGACTTTATTTAGACTTCTATATTTGTATGAACGCAAGTTTGAGCATAAGAGTCTCAACTTCACTCTTGCTGAACTGGTAGGATTTGGCTAAAGAGAAGATGGAAATGATGCTATTCATAGTTTCTATCATTCCCGTTAACTGTAGCATAACCCTTCCTCTCTCAACTTATCAGCTGGCTTAATTGCTACTGGTGTACCATATCCTAAAACTAAAGAAGTGAGAATGGTGCGCTGCCACTTGGCTGGCAAAAAGATCTATGTCCTAATGTACGTGCTACAATTGTTTAGAGAGTTTTAGCAAATGAGTCAAGGGAATGCAGAGAAGTATGGGAGGTTATAAACACAAATTGAGATTTGATTTTTTTATTGAGCTGTTGATTTTCACAATAAAACAGACTCCATAGTATAGATCTGGTAACCCTTTATATAAATCAAAACTTTTTGTATTGCTTATATTAAATGTACTAACAGTGGACTTTTCCATCTGCAGATTATACTGAATGACCAGCAGTGGCAGTGTTTCACAGCAGAGTTTCTCTGAATTGCCGAGACTGAAGCAAAAAAAAAAAGGAAGTCTTTTGGCATAGTGCATCATTTTACCAATTTACGTGGTAAGTAAAACGCCCAATCATTCTTTTGGGCATTAAAAAGATGTTCATAGCAACGGAATGTCCTCACTACTTTATAGTGGAAACCTGTGCCTGAATATCATTTCTGTCAAGAAAGAAGTAATATGGATCACATTATGTTGGTCATGATAGCTAATAAAAGACTGACTGACTCGAACTCTACTAAAACCTGCTTTAGATCCTGGTGATAGCAATGTTCCATTCGAGGAAATTGCTGCCTTTGAGGCTGAAATGCACCATCTCACGTATGAAAAATAGTGTTACATTCTCACGGTAGGAAGCTCATTTAACCTCTTCTCCTGCACTCTGTATGTTGGGCTCTGATACTCAAGATGGATTTTTGTTAAGGATAATCTGTCTTTGTACCCCCATCCCACTTTCAAAAAGGACACAGAGCTTTGACTGTTTCAGATTCCTTTACCATTCCCCCTCTTACGTGGCTGGCAGTCATGAATACGGATAGTAACCTACTGCATAACTTCTGATATCTCATCCTCCTGTGTGGTCAGCTTCCACAAGGACAATTGGTCCAGGGGGGCCTGACATCATAAAGCTAAAGCAAGAAGTTGTCTGACATGTGGTGCCATTCTGTTGCCTAGCAGTCTGACATCATAAAGCTAAAGCAAGATGCTTTCTGACATGAGAGCCACTCTGTTGCCTAACAAAGAGTAGGATACATTTATCTTGGTAATGATATGAGTTGCAGGGTAGACAGGATGCCCAACTGAAAGTGTTGATGGTAAGATGAAAGAAATTAGGACTTTATTTAGACTTCTATATTTGTATGAACGCAAGTTTGAGCATAAGAGTCTCAACTTCACTCTTGCTGAACTGGTAGGATTTGGCTAAAGAGAAGATGGAAATGATGCTATTCATAGTTTCTATCATTCCCGTTAACTGTAGCATAACCCTTCCTCTCTCAACTTATCAGCTGGCTTAATTGCTACTGGTGTACCATATCCTAAAACTAAAGAAGTGAGAATGGTGCGCTGCCACTTGGCTGGCAAAAAGATCTATGTCCTAATGTACGTGCTACAATTGTTTAGAGAGTTTTAGCAAATGAGTCAAGGGAATGCAGAGAAGTATGGGAGGTTATAAACACAAATTGAGATTTGATTTTTTTATTGAGCTGTTGATTTTCACAATAAAACAGACTCCATAGTATAGATCTGGTAACCCTTTATATAAATTAAAACTTTTTGTATTGCTTATATTAAATGTACTAACAGTGGACTTTTCCATCTGCAGATTATACTGAATGACCAGCAGTGGCAGTGTTTCACAGCAGAGTTTCTCTGAATTGCCGAGACTGAAGCAAAAAATAAAAGGAAGTCTTCTGGCATAGTGCATCATTTTACCAATTTACGTGGTAAGTAAAACGCCCAATCATTCTTTTGGGCATTAAAAAGATGTTCATAGCAACGGAATGTCCTCACTACTTTATAGTTGAAACCTGAGCCTGAATATAATTTCTGTCAAGAAAGAAGTAATATGGATCACATTATGTTGGTCATGATAGTTAATAAAAGACTGACTGACTCGAACTCTACTAAAACCTGCTTTAGATCCTGGTGATAGCAATGTTCCATTCGAGGAAATTGCTGCCTTTGAGGCTGAAATGCACCATCTCACGTATGAAAAATAGTGTTACATTCTCACGGTAGGAAGCTCATTTAACCTCTTCTCCTGCACTCTGTATGTTGGGCTCTGATACTCAAGATGGATTTTTGTTAAGGATAATCTGTCTTTGTACCCCCATCCCACTTTCAAAAAGGACACAGAGCTTTGACTGTTTCAGATTCCTTTACCATTCCCCCTCTTACGTGGCTGGCAGTCATGAATACGGATAGTAACCTACTGCATAGCTTCTGATATCTCATCCTCCTGTGTGGTCAGCTTCCACAAGGACAATTGGTCCAGGGGGGCCTGACATCATAAAGCTAAAGCAAGAAGTTGTCTGACATGTGGTGCCATTCTGTTGCCTAGCAGTCTGACATCATAAAGCTAAAGCAAGATGCTTTCTGACATGAGAGCCACTCTGTTGCCTAACAAAGAGTAGGATACATTTATCTTGGTAATGATATGAGTTGCAGGGTAGACAGGATGCCCAACTGAAAGTGTTGATGGTAAGATGAAAGAAATTAGGACTTTATTTAGACTTCTATATTTGTATGAACGCAAGTTTGAGCATAAGAGTCTCAACTTCACTCTTGCTGAACTGGTAGGATTTGGCTAAAGAGAAGATGGAAATGATGCTATTCATAGTTTCTATCATTCCCGTTAACTGTAGCATAACCCTTCCTCTCTCAACTTATCAGCTGGCTTAATTGCTACTGGTGTACCATATCCTAAAACTAAAGAAGTGAGAATGGTGCGCTGCCACTTGGCTGGCAAAAAGATCTATGTCCTAATGTACGTGCTACAATTGTTTAGAGAGTTTTAGCAAATGAGTCAAGGGAATGCAGAGAAGTATGGGAGGTTATAAACACAAATTGAGATTTGATTTTTTTATTGAGCTGTTGATTTTCACAATAAAACAGACTCCATAGTATAGATCTGGTAACCCTTTATATAAATCAAAACTTTTTGTATTGCTTATATTAAATGTACTAACAGTGGACTTTTCCATCTGCAGATTATACTGAATGACCAGCAGTGGCAGTGTTTCACAGCAGAGTTTCTCTGACTTGCCGAGACTGAAGCAAAAAAAAAAAGGAAGTCTTCTGGCATAGTGCATCATTTTACCAATTTACGTGGTAAGTAAAACGCCCAATCATTCTTTTGGGCATTAAAAAGATGTTCATAGCAACGGAATGTCCTCACTACTTTATAGTGGAAACCTGTGCCTGAATATCATTTCTGTCAAGAAAGAAGTAATATGGATCACATTATGTTGGTCATGATAGTTAATAAAAGACTGACTGACTCGAACTCTACTAAAACCTGCTTTAGATCCTGGTGATAGCAATGTTCCATTCGAGGAAATTGCTGCCTTTGAGGCTGAAATGCACCATCTCACGTATGAAAAATAGTGTTACATTCTCACGGTAGGAAGCTCATTTAACCTCTTCTCCTGCACTCTGTATGTTGGGCTCTGATACTCAAGATGGATTTTTGTTAAGGATAATCTGTCTTTGTACCCCCATCCCACTTTCAAAAAGGACACAGAGCTTTGACTGTTTCAGATTCCTTTACCATTCCCCCTCTTACGTGGCTGGCAGTCATGAATACGGATAGTAACCTACTGCATAACTTCTGATATCTCATCCTCCTGTGTGGTCAGCTTCCACAAGGACAATTGGTCCAGGGGGGCCTGACATCATAAAGCTACAGCAAGAAGTTGTCTGACATGTGGTGCCATTCTGTTGCCTAGCAGTCTGACATCATAAAGCTAAAGCAAGATGCTTTCTGACATGAGAGCCACTCTGTTGCCTAACAAAGAGTAGGATACATTTATCTTGGTAATGATATGAGTTGCAGGGTAGACAGGATGCCCAACTGAAAGTGTTGATGGTAAGATGAAAGAAATTAGGACTTTATTTAGACTTCTATATTTGTATGAACGCAAGTTTGAGCATAAGAGTCTCAACTTCACTCTTGCTGAACTGGTAGGATTTGGCTAAAGAGAAGATGGAAATGATGCTATTCATAGTTTCTATCATTCCCGTTAACTGTAGCATAACCCTTCCTCTCTCAACTTATCAGCTGGCTTAATTGCTACTGGTGTACCATATCCTAAAACTAAAGAAGTGAGAATGGTGCGCTGCCACTTGGCTGGCAAAAAGATCTATGTCCTAATGTACGTGCTACAATTGTTTAGAGAGTTTTAGCAAATGAGTCAAGGGAATGCAGAGAAGTATGGGAGGTTATAAACACAAATTGAGATTTGATTTTTTTATTGAGCTGTTGATTTTCACAATAAAACAGACTCCATAGTATAGATCTGGTAACCCTTTATATAAATCAAAACTTTTTGTATTGCTTATATTAAATGTACTAACAGTGGACTTTTCCATCTGCAGATTATACTGAATGACCAGCAGTGGCAGTGTTTCACAGCAGAGTTTCTCTGAATTGCCGAGACTGAAGCAAAAAAAAAAAGGAAGTCTTTTGGCATAGTGCATCATTTTACCAATTTACGTGGTAAGTAAAACGCCCAATCATTCTTTTGGGCATTAAAAAGATGTTCATAGCAACGGAATGTCCTCACTACTTTATAGTGGAAACCTGTGCCTGAATATCATTTCTGTCAAGAAAGAAGTAATATGGATCACATTATGTTGGTCATGATAGCTAATAAAAGACTGACTGACTCGAACTCTACTAAAACCTGCTTTAGATCCTGGTGATAGCAATGTTCCATTCGAGGAAATTGCTGCCTTTGAGGCTGAAATGCACCATCTCACGTATGAAAAATAGTGTTACATTCTCACGGTAGGAAGCTCATTTAACCTCTTCTCCTGCACTCTGTATGTTGGGCTCTGATACTCAAGATGGATTTTTGTTAAGGATAATCTGTCTTTGTACCCCCATCCCACTTTCAAAAAGGACACAGAGCTTTGACTGTTTCAGATTCCTTTACCATTCCCCCTCTTACGTGGCTGGCAGTCATGAATACGGATAGTAACCTACTGCATAACTTCTGATATCTCATCCTCCTGTGTGGTCAGCTTCCACAAGGACAATTGGTCCAGGGGGGCCTGACATCATAAAGCTAAAGCAAGAAGTTGTCTGACATGTGGTGCCATTCTGTTGCCTAGCAGTCTGACATCATAAAGCTAAAGCAAGATGCTTTCTGACATGAGAGCCACTCTGTTGCCTAACAAAGAGTAGGATACATTTATCTTGGTAATGATATGAGTTGCAGGGTAGACAGGATGCCCAACTGAAAGTGTTGATGGTAAGATGAAAGAAATTAGGACTTTATTTAGACTTCTATATTTGTATGAACGCAAGTTTGAGCATAAGAGTCTCAACTTCACTCTTGCTGAACTGGTAGGATTTGGCTAAAGAGAAGATGGAAATGATGCTATTCATAGTTTCTATCATTCCCGTTAACTGTAGCATAACCCTTCCTCTCTCAACTTATCAGCTGGCTTAATTGCTACTGGTGTACCATATCCTAAAACTAAAGAAGTGAGAATGGTGCGCTGCCACTTGGCTGGCAAAAAGATCTATGTCCTAATGTACGTGCTACAATTGTTTAGAGAGTTTTAGCAAATGAGTCAAGGGAATGCAGAGAAGTATGGGAGGTTATAAACACAAATTGAGATTTGATTTTTTTATTGAGCTGTTGATTTTCACAATAAAACAGACTCCATAGTATAGATCTGGTAACCCTTTATATAAATTAAAACTTTTTGTATTGCTTATATTAAATGTACTAACAGTGGACTTTTCCATCTGCAGATTATACTGAATGACCAGCAGTGGCAGTGTTTCACAGCAGAGTTTCTCTGAATTGCCGAGACTGAAGCAAAAAATAAAAGGAAGTCTTCTGGCATAGTGCATCATTTTACCAATTTACGTGGTAAGTAAAACGCCCAATCATTCTTTTGGGCATTAAAAAGATGTTCATAGCAACGGAATGTCCTCACTACTTTATAGTTGAAACCTGAGCCTGAATATAATTTCTGTCAAGAAAGAAGTAATATGGATCACATTATGTTGGTCATGATAGTTAATAAAAGACTGACTGACTCGAACTCTACTAAAACCTGCTTTAGATCCTGGTGATAGCAATGTTCCATTCGAGGAAATTGCTGCCTTTGAGGCTGAAATGCACCATCTCACGTATGAAAAATAGTGTTACATTCTCACGGTAGGAAGCTCATTTAACCTCTTCTCCTGCACTCTGTATGTTGGGCTCTGATACTCAAGATGGATTTTTGTTAAGGATAATCTGTCTTTGTACCCCCATCCCACTTTCAAAAAGGACACAGAGCTTTGACTGTTTCAGATTCCTTTACCATTCCCCCTCTTACGTGGCTGGCAGTCATGAATACGGATAGTAACCTACTGCATAGCTTCTGATATCTCATCCTCCTGTGTGGTCAGCTTCCACAAGGACAATTGGTCCAGGGGGGCCTGACATCATAAAGCTAAAGCAAGAAGTTGTCTGACATGTGGTGCCATTCTGTTGCCTAGCAGTCTGACATCATAAAGCTAAAGCAAGATGCTTTCTGACATGAGAGCCACTCTGTTGCCTAACAAAGAGTAGGATACATTTATCTTGGTAATGATATGAGTTGCAGGGTAGACAGGATGCCCAACTGAAAGTGTTGATGGTAAGATGAAAGAAATTAGGACTTTATTTAGACTTCTATATTTGTATGAACGCAAGTTTGAGCATAAGAGTCTCAACTTCACTCTTGCTGAACTGGTAGGATTTGGCTAAAGAGAAGATGGAAATGATGCTATTCATAGTTTCTATCATTCCCGTTAACTGTAGCATAACCCTTCCTCTCTCAACTTATCAGCTGGCTTAATTGCTACTGGTGTACCATATCCTAAAACTAAAGAAGTGAGAATGGTGCGCTGCCACTTGGCTGGCAAAAAGATCTATGTCCTAATGTACGTGCTACAATTGTTTAGAGAGTTTTAGCAAATGAGTCAAGGGAATGCAGAGAAGTATGGGAGGTTATAAACACAAATTGAGATTTGATTTTTTTATTGAGCTGTTGATTTTCACAATAAAACAGACTCCATAGTATAGATCTGGTAACCCTTTATATAAATCAAAACTTTTTGTATTGCTTATATTAAATGTACTAACAGTGGACTTTTCCATCTGCAGATTATACTGAATGACCAGCAGTGGCAGTGTTTCACAGCAGAGTTTCTCTGACTTGCCGAGACTGAAGCAAAAAAAAAAAAGGAAGTCTTCTGGCATAGTGCATCATTTTACCAATTTACGTGGTAAGTAAAACGCCCAATCATTCTTTTGGGCATTAAAAAGATGTTCATAGCAACGGAATGTCCTCACTACTTTATAGTGGAAACCTGTGCCTGAATATCATTTCTGTCAAGAAAGAAGTAATATGGATCACATTATGTTGGTCATGATAGTTAATAAAAGACTGACTGACTCGAACTCTACTAAAACCTGCTTTAGATCCTGGTGATAGCAATGTTCCATTCGAGGAAATTGCTGCCTTTGAGGCTGAAATGCACCATCTCACGTATGAAAAATAGTGTTACATTCTCACGGTAGGAAGCTCATTTAACCTCTTCTCCTGCACTCTGTATGTTGGGCTCTGATACTCAAGATGGATTTTTGTTAAGGATAATCTGTCTTTGTACCCCCATCCCACTTTCAAAAAGGACACAGAGCTTTGACTGTTTCAGATTCCTTTACCATTCCCCCTCTTACGTGGCTGGCAGTCATGAATACGGATAGTAACCTACTGCATAACTTCTGATATCTCATCCTCCTGTGTGGTCAGCTTCCACAAGGACAATTGGTCCAGGGGGGCCTGACATCATAAAGCTACAGCAAGAAGTTGTCTGACATGTGGTGCCATTCTGTTGCCTAGCAGTCTGACATCATAAAGCTAAAGCAAGATGCTTTCTGACATGAGAGCCACTCTGTTGCCTAACAAAGAGTAGGATACATTTATCTTGGTAATGATATGAGTTGCAGGGTAGACAGGATGCCCAACTGAAAGTGTTGATGGTAAGATGAAAGAAATTAGGACTTTATTTAGACTTCTATATTTGTATGAACGCAAGTTTGAGCATAAGAGTCTCAACTTCACTCTTGCTGAACTGGTAGGATTTGGCTAAAGAGAAGATGGAAATGATGCTATTCATAGTTTCTATCATTCCCGTTAACTGTAGCATAACCCTTCCTCTCTCAACTTATCAGCTGGCTTAATTGCTACTGGTGTACCATATCCTAAAACTAAAGAAGTGAGAATGGTGCGCTGCCACTTGGCTGGCAAAAAGATCTATGTCCTAATGTACGTGCTACAATTGTTTAGAGAGTTTTAGCAAATGAGTCAAGGGAATGCAGAGAAGTATGGGAGGTTATAAACACAAATTGAGATTTGATTTTTTTATTGAGCTGTTGATTTTCACAATAAAACAGACTCCATAGTATAGATCTGGTAACCCTTTATATAAATCAAAACTTTTTGTATTGCTTATATTAAATGTACTAACAGTGGACTTTTCCATCTGCAGATTATACTGAATGACCAGCAGTGGCAGTGTTTCACAGCAGAGTTTCTCTGAATTGCCGAGACTGAAGCAAAAAAAAAAAGGAAGTCTTTTGGCATAGTGCATCATTTTACCAATTTACGTGGTAAGTAAAACGCCCAATCATTCTTTTGGGCATTAAAAAGATGTTCATAGCAACGGAATGTCCTCACTACTTTATAGTGGAAACCTGTGCCTGAATATCATTTCTGTCAAGAAAGAAGTAATATGGATCACATTATGTTGGTCATGATAGCTAATAAAAGACTGACTGACTCGAACTCTACTAAAACCTGCTTTAGATCCTGGTGATAGCAATGTTCCATTCGAGGAAATTGCTGCCTTTGAGGCTGAAATGCACCATCTCACGTATGAAAAATAGTGTTACATTCTCACGGTAGGAAGCTCATTTAACCTCTTCTCCTGCACTCTGTATGTTGGGCTCTGATACTCAAGATGGATTTTTGTTAAGGATAATCTGTCTTTGTACCCCCATCCCACTTTCAAAAAGGACACAGAGCTTTGACTGTTTCAGATTCCTTTACCATTCCCCCTCTTACGTGGCTGGCAGTCATGAATACGGATAGTAACCTACTGCATAACTTCTGATATCTCATCCTCCTGTGTGGTCAGCTTCCACAAGGACAATTGGTCCAGGGGGGCCTGACATCATAAAGCTAAAGCAAGAAGTTGTCTGACATGTGGTGCCATTCTGTTGCCTAGCAGTCTGACATCATAAAGCTAAAGCAAGATGCTTTCTGACATGAGAGCCACTCTGTTGCCTAACAAAGAGTAGGATACATTTATCTTGGTAATGATATGAGTTGCAGGGTAGACAGGATGCCCAACTGAAAGTGTTGATGGTAAGATGAAAGAAATTAGGACTTTATTTAGACTTCTATATTTGTATGAACGCAAGTTTGAGCATAAGAGTCTCAACTTCACTCTTGCTGAACTGGTAGGATTTGGCTAAAGAGAAGATGGAAATGATGCTATTCATAGTTTCTATCATTCCCGTTAACTGTAGCATAACCCTTCCTCTCTCAACTTATCAGCTGGCTTAATTGCTACTGGTGTACCATATCCTAAAACTAAAGAAGTGAGAATGGTGCGCTGCCACTTGGCTGGCAAAAAGATCTATGTCCTAATGTACGTGCTACAATTGTTTAGAGAGTTTTAGCAAATGAGTCAAGGGAATGCAGAGAAGTATGGGAGGTTATAAACACAAATTGAGATTTGATTTTTTTATTGAGCTGTTGATTTTCACAATAAAACAGACTCCATAGTATAGATCTGGTAACCCTTTATATAAATTAAAACTTTTTGTATTGCTTATATTAAATGTACTAACAGTGGACTTTTCCATCTGCAGATTATACTGAATGACCAGCAGTGGCAGTGTTTCACAGCAGAGTTTCTCTGAATTGCCGAGACTGAAGCAAAAAATAAAAGGAAGTCTTCTGGCATAGTGCATCATTTTACCAATTTACGTGGTAAGTAAAACGCCCAATCATTCTTTTGGGCATTAAAAAGATGTTCATAGCAACGGAATGTCCTCACTACTTTATAGTTGAAACCTGAGCCTGAATATAATTTCTGTCAAGAAAGAAGTAATATGGATCACATTATGTTGGTCATGATAGTTAATAAAAGACTGACTGACTCGAACTCTACTAAAACCTGCTTTAGATCCTGGTGATAGCAATGTTCCATTCGAGGAAATTGCTGCCTTTGAGGCTGAAATGCACCATCTCACGTATGAAAAATAGTGTTACATTCTCACGGTAGGAAGCTCATTTAACCTCTTCTCCTGCACTCTGTATGTTGGGCTCTGATACTCAAGATGGATTTTTGTTAAGGATAATCTGTCTTTGTACCCCCATCCCACTTTCAAAAAGGACACAGAGCTTTGACTGTTTCAGATTCCTTTACCATTCCCCCTCTTACGTGGCTGGCAGTCATGAATACGGATAGTAACCTACTGCATAGCTTCTGATATCTCATCCTCCTGTGTGGTCAGCTTCCACAAGGACAATTGGTCCAGGGGGGCCTGACATCATAAAGCTAAAGCAAGAAGTTGTCTGACATGTGGTGCCATTCTGTTGCCTAGCAGTCTGACATCATAAAGCTAAAGCAAGATGCTTTCTGACATGAGAGCCACTCTGTTGCCTAACAAAGAGTAGGATACATTTATCTTGGTAATGATATGAGTTGCAGGGTAGACAGGATGCCCAACTGAAAGTGTTGATGGTAAGATGAAAGAAATTAGGACTTTATTTAGACTTCTATATTTGTATGAACGCAAGTTTGAGCATAAGAGTCTCAACTTCACTCTTGCTGAACTGGTAGGATTTGGCTAAAGAGAAGATGGAAATGATGCTATTCATAGTTTCTATCATTCCCGTTAACTGTAGCATAACCCTTCCTCTCTCAACTTATCAGCTGGCTTAATTGCTACTGGTGTACCATATCCTAAAACTAAAGAAGTGAGAATGGTGCGCTGCCACTTGGCTGGCAAAAAGATCTATGTCCTAATGTACGTGCTACAATTGTTTAGAGAGTTTTAGCAAATGAGTCAAGGGAATGCAGAGAAGTATGGGAGGTTATAAACACAAATTGAGATTTGATTTTTTTATTGAGCTGTTGATTTTCACAATAAAACAGACTCCATAGTATAGATCTGGTAACCCTTTATATAAATCAAAACTTTTTGTATTGCTTATATTAAATGTACTAACAGTGGACTTTTCCATCTGCAGATTATACTGAATGACCAGCAGTGGCAGTGTTTCACAGCAGAGTTTCTCTGACTTGCCGAGACTGAAGCAAAAAAAAAAGGAAGTCTTCTGGCATAGTGCATCATTTTACCAATTTACGTGGTAAGTAAAACGCCCAATCATTCTTTTGGGCATTAAAAAGATGTTCATAGCAACGGAATGTCCTCACTACTTTATAGTGGAAACCTGTGCCTGAATATCATTTCTGTCAAGAAAGAAGTAATATGGATCACATTATGTTGGTCATGATAGTTAATAAAAGACTGACTGACTCGAACTCTACTAAAACCTGCTTTAGATCCTGGTGATAGCAATGTTCCATTCGAGGAAATTGCTGCCTTTGAGGCTGAAATGCACCATCTCACGTATGAAAAATAGTGTTACATTCTCACGGTAGGAAGCTCATTTAACCTCTTCTCCTGCACTCTGTATGTTGGGCTCTGATACTCAAGATGGATTTTTGTTAAGGATAATCTGTCTTTGTACCCCCATCCCACTTTCAAAAAGGACACAGAGCTTTGACTGTTTCAGATTCCTTTACCATTCCCCCTCCTACGTGGCTGGCAGTCATGAATACGGATAGTAACCTACTGCATAACTTCTGATATCTCATCCTCCTGTGTGGTCAGCTTCCACAAGGACAATTGGTCCAGGGGGGCCTGACATCATAAAGCTAAAGCAAGAAGTTGTCTGACATGTGGTGCCATTCTGTTGCCTAGCAGTCTGACATCATAAAGCTAAAGCAAGATGCTTTCTGACATGAGAGCCACTCTGTTGCCTAACAAAGAGTAGGATACATTTATCTTGGTAATGATATGAGTTGCAGGGTAGACAGGATGCCCAACTGAAAGTGTTGATGGTAAGATGAAAGAAATTAGGACTTTATTTAGACTTCTATATTTGTATGAACGCAAGTTTGAGCATAAGAGTCTCAACTTCACTCTTGCTGAACTGGTAGGATTTGGCTAAAGAGAAGATGGAAATGATGCTATTCATAGTTTCTATCATTCCCGTTAACTGTAGCATAACCCTTCCTCTCTCAACTTATCAGCTGGCTTAATTGCTACTGGTGTACCATATCCTAAAACTAAAGAAGTGAGAATGGTGCGCTGCCACTTGGCTGGCAAAAAGATCTATGTCCTAATGTACGTGCTACAATTGTTTAGAGAGTTTTAGCAAATGAGTCAAGGGAATGCAGAGAAGTATGGGAGGTTATAAACACAAATTGAGATTTGATTTTTTTATTGAGCTGTTGATTTTCACAATAAAACAGACTCCATAGTATAGATCTGGTAACCCTTTATATAAATCAAAACTTTTTGTATTGCTTATATTAAATGTACTAACAGTGGACTTTTCCATCTGCAGATTATACTGAATGACCAGCAGTGGCAGTGTTTCACAGCAGAGTTTCTCTGACTTGCCGAGACTGAAGCAAAAAAAAAAGGAAGTCTTCTGGCATAGTGCATCATTTTACCAATTTACGTGGTAAGTAAAACGCCCAATCATTCTTTTGGGCATTAAAAAGATGTTCATAGCAACGGAATGTCCTCACTACTTTATAGTGGAAACCTGTGCCTGAATATCATTTCTGTCAAGAAAGAAGTAATATGGATCACATTATGTTGGTCATGATAGTTAATAAAAGACTGACTGACTCGAACTCTACTAAAACCTGCTTTAGATCCTGGTGATAGCAATGTTCCATTCGAGGAAATTGCTGCCTTTGAGGCTGAAATGCACCATCTCACGTATGAAAAATAGTGTTACATTCTCACGGTAGGAAGCTCATTTAACCTCTTCTCCTGCACTCTGTATGTTGGGCTCTGATACTCAAGATGGATTTTTGTTAAGGATAATCTGTCTTTGTACCCCCATCCCACTTTCAAAAAGGACACAGAGCTTTGACTGTTTCAGATTCCTTTACCATTCCCCCTCCTACGTGGCTGGCAGTCATGAATACGGATAGTAACCTACTGCATAACTTCTGATATCTCATCCTCCTGTGTGGTCAGCTTCCACAAGGACAATTGGTCCAGGGGGGCCTGACATCATAAAGCTAAAGCAAGAAGTTGTCTGACATGTGGTGCCATTCTGTTGCCTAGCAGTCTGACATCATAAAGCTAAAGCAAGATGCTTTCTGACATGAGAGCCACTCTGTTGCCTAACAAAGAGTAGGATACATTTATCTTGGTAATGATATGAGTTGCAGGGTAGACAGGATGCCCAACTGAAAGTGTTGATGGTAAGATGAAAGAAATTAGGACTTTATTTAGACTTCTATATTTGTATGAACGCAAGTTTGAGCATAAGAGTCTCAACTTCACTCTTGCTGAACTGGTAGGATTTGGCTAAAGAGAAGATGGAAATGATGCTATTCATAGTTTCTATCATTCCCGTTAACTGTAGCATAACCCTTCCTCTCTCAACTTATCAGCTGGCTTAATTGCTACTGGTGTACCATATCCTAAAACTAAAGAAGTGAGAATGGTGCGCTGCCACTTGGCTGGCAAAAAGATCTATGTCCTAATGTACGTGCTACAATTGTTTAGAGAGTTTTAGCAAATGAGTCAAGGGAATGCAGAGAAGTATGGGAGGTTATAAACACAAATTGAGATTTGATTTTTTTATTGAGCTGTTGATTTTCACAATAAAACAGACTCCATAGTATAGATATGGTAACCCTTTATATAAATCAAAACTTTTTGTATTGCTTATATTAAATGTACTAACAGTGGACTTTTCCATCTGCAGATTATACTGAATGACCAGCAGTGGCAGTGTTTCACAGCAGAGTTTCTCTGACTTGCCGAGACTGAAGCAAAAAAAAAAAGGAAGTCTTCTGGCATAGTGCATCATTTTACCAATTTACGTGGTAAGTAAAACGCCCAATCATTCTTTTGGGCATTAAAAAGATGTTCATAGCAACGGAATGTCCTCACTACTTTATAGTGGAAACCTGTGCCTGAATATCATTTCTGTCAAGAAAGAAGTAATATGGATCACATTATGTTGGTCATGATAGTTAATAAAAGACTGACTGACTCGAACTCTACTAAAACCTGCTTTAGATCCTGGTGATAGCAATGTTCCATTCGAGGAAATTGCTGCCTTTGAGGCTGAAATGCACCATCTCACGTATGAAAAATAGTGTTACATTCTCACGGTAGGAAGCTCATTTAACCTCTTCTCCTGCACTCTGTATGTTGGGCTCTGATACTCAAGATGGATTTTTGTTAAGGATAATCTGTCTTTGTACCCCCATCCCACTTTCAAAAAGGACACAGAGCTTTGACTGTTTCAGATTCCTTTACCATTCCCCCTCTTACGTGGCTGGCAGTCATGAATACGGATAGTAACCTACTGCATAACTTCTGATATCTCATCCTCCTGTGTGGTCAGCTTCCACAAGGACAATTGGTCCAGGGGGGCCTGACATCATAAAGCTACAGCAAGAAGTTGTCTGACATGTGGTGCCATTCTGTTGCCTAGCAGTCTGACATCATAAAGCTAAAGCAAGATGCTTTCTGACATGAGAGCCACTCTGTTGCCTAACAAAGAGTAGGATACATTTATCTTGGTAATGATATGAGTTGCAGGGTAGACAGGATGCCCAACTGAAAGTGTTGATGGTAAGATGAAAGAAATTAGGACTTTATTTAGACTTCTATATTTGTATGAACGCAAGTTTGAGCATAAGAGTCTCAACTTCACTCTTGCTGAACTGGTAGGATTTGGCTAAAGAGAAGATGGAAATGATGCTATTCATAGTTTCTATCATTCCCGTTAACTGTAGCATAACCCTTCCTCTCTCAACTTATCAGCTGGCTTAATTGCTACTGGTGTACCATATCCTAAAACTAAAGAAGTGAGAATGGTGCGCTGCCACTTGGCTGGCAAAAAGATCTATGTCCTAATGTACGTGCTACAATTGTTTAGAGAGTTTTAGCAAATGAGTCAAGGGAATGCAGAGAAGTATGGGAGGTTATAAACACAAATTGAGATTTGATTTTTTTATTGAGCTGTTGATTTTCACAATAAAACAGACTCCATAGTATAGATCTGGTAACCCTTTATATAAATCAAAACTTTTTGTATTGCTTATATTAAATGTACTAACAGTGGACTTTTCCATCTGCAGATTATACTGAATGACCAGCAGTGGCAGTGTTTCACAGCAGAGTTTCTCTGAATTGCCGAGACTGAAGCAAAAAAAAAAAGGAAGTCTTTTGGCATAGTGCATCATTTTACCAATTTACGTGGTAAGTAAAACGCCCAATCATTCTTTTGGGCATTAAAAAGATGTTCATAGCAACGGAATGTCCTCACTACTTTATAGTGGAAACCTGTGCCTGAATATCATTTCTGTCAAGAAAGAAGTAATATGGATCACATTATGTTGGTCATGATAGCTAATAAAAGACTGACTGACTCGAACTCTACTAAAACCTGCTTTAGATCCTGGTGATAGCAATGTTCCATTCGAGGAAATTGCTGCCTTTGAGGCTGAAATGCACCATCTCACGTATGAAAAATAGTGTTACATTCTCACGGTAGGAAGCTCATTTAACCTCTTCTCCTGCACTCTGTATGTTGGGCTCTGATACTCAAGATGGATTTTTGTTAAGGATAATCTGTCTTTGTACCCCCATCCCACTTTCAAAAAGGACACAGAGCTTTGACTGTTTCAGATTCCTTTACCATTCCCCCTCTTACGTGGCTGGCAGTCATGAATACGGATAGTAACCTACTGCATAACTTCTGATATCTCATCCTCCTGTGTGGTCAGCTTCCACAAGGACAATTGGTCCAGGGGGGCCTGACATCATAAAGCTAAAGCAAGAAGTTGTCTGACATGTGGTGCCATTCTGTTGCCTAGCAGTCTGACATCATAAAGCTAAAGCAAGATGCTTTCTGACATGAGAGCCACTCTGTTGCCTAACAAAGAGTAGGATACATTTATCTTGGTAATGATATGAGTTGCAGGGTAGACAGGATGCCCAACTGAAAGTGTTGATGGTAAGATGAAAGAAATTAGGACTTTATTTAGACTTCTATATTTGTATGAACGCAAGTTTGAGCATAAGAGTCTCAACTTCACTCTTGCTGAACTGGTAGGATTTGGCTAAAGAGAAGATGGAAATGATGCTATTCATAGTTTCTATCATTCCCGTTAACTGTAGCATAACCCTTCCTCTCTCAACTTATCAGCTGGCTTAATTGCTACTGGTGTACCATATCCTAAAACTAAAGAAGTGAGAATGGTGCGCTGCCACTTGGCTGGCAAAAAGATCTATGTCCTAATGTACGTGCTACAATTGTTTAGAGAGTTTTAGCAAATGAGTCAAGGGAATGCAGAGAAGTATGGGAGGTTATAAACACAAATTGAGATTTGATTTTTTTATTGAGCTGTTGATTTTCACAATAAAACAGACTCCATAGTATAGATCTGGTAACCCTTTATATAAATTAAAACTTTTTGTATTGCTTATATTAAATGTACTAACAGTGGACTTTTCCATCTGCAGATTATACTGAATGACCAGCAGTGGCAGTGTTTCACAGCAGAGTTTCTCTGAATTGCCGAGACTGAAGCAAAAAATAAAAGGAAGTCTTCTGGCATAGTGCATCATTTTACCAATTTACGTGGTAAGTAAAACGCCCAATCATTCTTTTGGGCATTAAAAAGATGTTCATAGCAACGGAATGTCCTCACTACTTTATAGTTGAAACCTGAGCCTGAATATAATTTCTGTCAAGAAAGAAGTAATATGGATCACATTATGTTGGTCATGATAGTTAATAAAAGACTGACTGACTCGAACTCTACTAAAACCTGCTTTAGATCCTGGTGATAGCAATGTTCCATTCGAGGAAATTGCTGCCTTTGAGGCTGAAATGCACCATCTCACGTATGAAAAATAGTGTTACATTCTCACGGTAGGAAGCTCATTTAACCTCTTCTCCTGCACTCTGTATGTTGGGCTCTGATACTCAAGATGGATTTTTGTTAAGGATAATCTGTCTTTGTACCCCCATCCCACTTTCAAAAAGGACACAGAGCTTTGACTGTTTCAGATTCCTTTACCATTCCCCCTCTTACGTGGCTGGCAGTCATGAATACGGATAGTAACCTACTGCATAGCTTCTGATATCTCATCCTCCTGTGTGGTCAGCTTCCACAAGGACAATTGGTCCAGGGGGGCCTGACATCATAAAGCTAAAGCAAGAAGTTGTCTGACATGTGGTGCCATTCTGTTGCCTAGCAGTCTGACATCATAAAGCTAAAGCAAGATGCTTTCTGACATGAGAGCCACTCTGTTGCCTAACAAAGAGTAGGATACATTTATCTTGGTAATGATATGAGTTGCAGGGTAGACAGGATGCCCAACTGAAAGTGTTGATGGTAAGATGAAAGAAATTAGGACTTTATTTAGACTTCTATATTTGTATGAACGCAAGTTTGAGCATAAGAGTCTCAACTTCACTCTTGCTGAACTGGTAGGATTTGGCTAAAGAGAAGATGGAAATGATGCTATTCATAGTTTCTATCATTCCCGTTAACTGTAGCATAACCCTTCCTCTCTCAACTTATCAGCTGGCTTAATTGCTACTGGTGTACCATATCCTAAAACTAAAGAAGTGAGAATGGTGCGCTGCCACTTGGCTGGCAAAAAGATCTATGTCCTAATGTACGTGCTACAATTGTTTAGAGAGTTTTAGCAAATGAGTCAAGGGAATGCAGAGAAGTATGGGAGGTTATAAACACAAATTGAGATTTGATTTTTTTATTGAGCTGTTGATTTTCACAATAAAACAGACTCCATAGTATAGATCTGGTAACCCTTTATATAAATCAAAACTTTTTGTATTGCTTATATTAAATGTACTAACAGTGGACTTTTCCATCTGCAGATTATACTGAATGACCAGCAGTGGCAGTGTTTCACAGCAGAGTTTCTCTGACTTGCCGAGACTGAAGCAAAAAAAAAAGGAAGTCTTCTGGCATAGTGCATCATTTTACCAATTTACGTGGTAAGTAAAACGCCCAATCATTCTTTTGGGCATTAAAAAGATGTTCATAGCAACGGAATGTCCTCACTACTTTATAGTGGAAACCTGTGCCTGAATATCATTTCTGTCAAGAAAGAAGTAATATGGATCACATTATGTTGGTCATGATAGTTAATAAAAGACTGACTGACTCGAACTCTACTAAAACCTGCTTTAGATCCTGGTGATAGCAATGTTCCATTCGAGGAAATTGCTGCCTTTGAGGCTGAAATGCACCATCTCACGTATGAAAAATAGTGTTACATTCTCACGGTAGGAAGCTCATTTAACCTCTTCTCCTGCACTCTGTATGTTGGGCTCTGATACTCAAGATGGATTTTTGTTAAGGATAATCTGTCTTTGTACCCCCATCCCACTTTCAAAAAGGACACAGAGCTTTGACTGTTTCAGATTCCTTTACCATTCCCCCTCCTACGTGGCTGGCAGTCATGAATACGGATAGTAACCTACTGCATAACTTCTGATATCTCATCCTCCTGTGTGGTCAGCTTCCACAAGGACAATTGGTCCAGGGGGGCCTGACATCATAAAGCTAAAGCAAGAAGTTGTCTGACATGTTGTGCCATTCTGTTGCCTAGCAGTCTGACATCATAAAGCTAAAGCAAGATGCTTTCTGACATGAGAGCCACTCTGTTGCCTAACAAAGAGTAGGATACATTTATCTTGGTAATGATATGAGTTGCAGGGTAGACAGGATGCCCAACTGAAAGTGTTGATGGTAAGATGAAAGAAATTAGGACTTTATTTAGACTTCTATATTTGTATGAACGCAAGTTTGAGCATAAGAGTCTCAACTTCACTCTTGCTGAACTGGTAGGATTTGGCTAAAGAGAAGATGGAAATGATGCTATTCATACTTTCTATCATTCCCGTTAACTGTAGCATAACCCTTCCTCTCTCAACTTATCAGCTGGCTTAATTGCTACTGGTGTACCATATCCTAAAACTAAAGAAGTGAGAATGGTGCGCTGCCACTTGGCTGGCAAAAAGATCTATGTCCTAATGTACGTGCTACAATTGTTTAGAGAGTTTTAGCAAATGAGTCAAGGGAATGCAGAGAAGTATGGGAGGTTATAAACACAAATTGAGATTTGATTTTTTTATTGAGCTGTTGATTTTCACAATAAAACAGACTCCATAGTATAGATATGGTAACCCTTTATATAAATCAAAACTTTTTGTATTGCTTATATTAAATGTACTAACAGTGGACTTTTCCATCTGCAGATTATACTGAATGACCAGCAGTGGCAGTGTTTCACAGCAGAGTTTCTCTGACTTGCCGAGACTGAAGCAAAAAAAAAAAGGAAGTCTTCTGGCATAGTGCATCATTTTACCAATTTACGTGGTAAGTAAAACGCCCAATCATTCTTTTGGGCATTAAAAAGATGTTCATAGCAACGGAATGTCCTCACTACTTTATAGTGGAAACCTGTGCCTGAATATCATTTCTGTCAAGAAAGAAGTAATATGGATCACATTATGTTGGTCATGATAGTTAATAAAAGACTGACTGACTCGAACTCTACTAAAACCTGCTTTAGATCCTGGTGATAGCAATGTTCCATTCGAGGAAATTGCTGCCTTTGAGGCTGAAATGCACCATCTCACGTATGAAAAATAGTGTTACATTCTCACGGTAGGAAGCTCATTTAACCTCTTCTCCTGCACTCTGTATGTTGGGCTCTGATACTCAAGATGGATTTTTGTTAAGGATAATCTGTCTTTGTACCCCCATCCCACTTTCAAAAAGGACACAGAGCTTTGACTGTTTCAGATTCCTTTACCATTCCCCCTCTTACGTGGCTGGCAGTCATGAATACGGATAGTAACCTACTGCATAACTTCTGATATCTCATCCTCCTGTGTGGTCAGCTTCCACAAGGACAATTGGTCCAGGGGGGCCTGACATCATAAAGCTACAGCAAGAAGTTGTCTGACATGTGGTGCCATTCTGTTGCCTAGCAGTCTGACATCATAAAGCTAAAGCAAGATGCTTTCTGACATGAGAGCCACTCTGTTGCCTAACAAAGAGTAGGATACATTTATCTTGGTAATGATATGAGTTGCAGGGTAGACAGGATGCCCAACTGAAAGTGTTGATGGTAAGATGAAAGAAATTAGGACTTTATTTAGACTTCTATATTTGTATGAACGCAAGTTTGAGCATAAGAGTCTCAACTTCACTCTTGCTGAACTGGTAGGATTTGGCTAAAGAGAAGATGGAAATGATGCTATTCATAGTTTCTATCATTCCCGTTAACTGTAGCATAACCCTTCCTCTCTCAACTTATCAGCTGGCTTAATTGCTACTGGTGTACCATATCCTAAAACTAAAGAAGTGAGAATGGTGCGCTGCCACTTGGCTGGCAAAAAGATCTATGTCCTAATGTACGTGCTACAATTGTTTAGAGAGTTTTAGCAAATGAGTCAAGGGAATGCAGAGAAGTATGGGAGGTTATAAACACAAATTGAGATTTGATTTTTTTATTGAGCTGTTGATTTTCACAATAAAACAGACTCCATAGTATAGATCTGGTAACCCTTTATATAAATCAAAACTTTTTGTATTGCTTATATTAAATGTACTAACAGTGGACTTTTCCATCTGCAGATTATACTGAATGACCAGCAGTGGCAGTGTTTCACAGCAGAGTTTCTCTGAATTGCCGAGACTGAAGCAAAAAAAAAAAGGAAGTCTTTTGGCATAGTGCATCATTTTACCAATTTACGTGGTAAGTAAAACGCCCAATCATTCTTTTGGGCATTAAAAAGATGTTCATAGCAACGGAATGTCCTCACTACTTTATAGTGGAAACCTGTGCCTGAATATCATTTCTGTCAAGAAAGAAGTAATATGGATCACATTATGTTGGTCATGATAGCTAATAAAAGACTGACTGACTCGAACTCTACTAAAACCTGCTTTAGATCCTGGTGATAGCAATGTTCCATTCGAGGAAATTGCTGCCTTTGAGGCTGAAATGCACCATCTCACGTATGAAAAATAGTGTTACATTCTCACGGTAGGAAGCTCATTTAACCTCTTCTCCTGCACTCTGTATGTTGGGCTCTGATACTCAAGATGGATTTTTGTTAAGGATAATCTGTCTTTGTACCCCCATCCCACTTTCAAAAAGGACACAGAGCTTTGACTGTTTCAGATTCCTTTACCATTCCCCCTCTTACGTGGCTGGCAGTCATGAATACGGATAGTAACCTACTGCATAACTTCTGATATCTCATCCTCCTGTGTGGTCAGCTTCCACAAGGACAATTGGTCCAGGGGGGCCTGACATCATAAAGCTAAAGCAAGAAGTTGTCTGACATGTGGTGCCATTCTGTTGCCTAGCAGTCTGACATCATAAAGCTAAAGCAAGATGCTTTCTGACATGAGAGCCACTCTGTTGCCTAACAAAGAGTAGGATACATTTATCTTGGTAATGATATGAGTTGCAGGGTAGACAGGATGCCCAACTGAAAGTGTTGATGGTAAGATGAAAGAAATTAGGACTTTATTTAGACTTCTATATTTGTATGAACGCAAGTTTGAGCATAAGAGTCTCAACTTCACTCTTGCTGAACTGGTAGGATTTGGCTAAAGAGAAGATGGAAATGATGCTATTCATAGTTTCTATCATTCCCGTTAACTGTAGCATAACCCTTCCTCTCTCAACTTATCAGCTGGCTTAATTGCTACTGGTGTACCATATCCTAAAACTAAAGAAGTGAGAATGGTGCGCTGCCACTTGGCTGGCAAAAAGATCTATGTCCTAATGTACGTGCTACAATTGTTTAGAGAGTTTTAGCAAATGAGTCAAGGGAATGCAGAGAAGTATGGGAGGTTATAAACACAAATTGAGATTTGATTTTTTTATTGAGCTGTTGATTTTCACAATAAAACAGACTCCATAGTATAGATCTGGTAACCCTTTATATAAATTAAAACTTTTTGTATTGCTTATATTAAATGTACTAACAGTGGACTTTTCCATCTGCAGATTATACTGAATGACCAGCAGTGGCAGTGTTTCACAGCAGAGTTTCTCTGAATTGCCGAGACTGAAGCAAAAAATAAAAGGAAGTCTTCTGGCATAGTGCATCATTTTACCAATTTACGTGGTAAGTAAAACGCCCAATCATTCTTTTGGGCATTAAAAAGATGTTCATAGCAACGGAATGTCCTCACTACTTTATAGTTGAAACCTGAGCCTGAATATAATTTCTGTCAAGAAAGAAGTAATATGGATCACATTATGTTGGTCATGATAGTTAATAAAAGACTGACTGACTCGAACTCTACTAAAACCTGCTTTAGATCCTGGTGATAGCAATGTTCCATTCGAGGAAATTGCTGCCTTTGAGGCTGAAATGCACCATCTCACGTATGAAAAATAGTGTTACATTCTCACGGTAGGAAGCTCATTTAACCTCTTCTCCTGCACTCTGTATGTTGGGCTCTGATACTCAAGATGGATTTTTGTTAAGGATAATCTGTCTTTGTACCCCCATCCCACTTTCAAAAAGGACACAGAGCTTTGACTGTTTCAGATTCCTTTACCATTCCCCCTCTTACGTGGCTGGCAGTCATGAATACGGATAGTAACCTACTGCATAGCTTCTGATATCTCATCCTCCTGTGTGGTCAGCTTCCACAAGGACAATTGGTCCAGGGGGGCCTGACATCATAAAGCTAAAGCAAGAAGTTGTCTGACATGTGGTGCCATTCTGTTGCCTAGCAGTCTGACATCATAAAGCTAAAGCAAGATGCTTTCTGACATGAGAGCCACTCTGTTGCCTAACAAAGAGTAGGATACATTTATCTTGGTAATGATATGAGTTGCAGGGTAGACAGGATGCCCAACTGAAAGTGTTGATGGTAAGATGAAAGAAATTAGGACTTTATTTAGACTTCTATATTTGTATGAACGCAAGTTTGAGCATAAGAGTCTCAACTTCACTCTTGCTGAACTGGTAGGATTTGGCTAAAGAGAAGATGGAAATGATGCTATTCATAGTTTCTATCATTCCCGTTAACTGTAGCATAACCCTTCCTCTCTCAACTTATCAGCTGGCTTAATTGCTACTGGTGTACCATATCCTAAAACTAAAGAAGTGAGAATGGTGCGCTGCCACTTGGCTGGCAAAAAGATCTATGTCCTAATGTACGTGCTACAATTGTTTAGAGAGTTTTAGCAAATGAGTCAAGGGAATGCAGAGAAGTATGGGAGGTTATAAACACAAATTGAGATTTGATTTTTTTATTGAGCTGTTGATTTTCACAATAAAACAGACTCCATAGTATAGATCTGGTAACCCTTTATATAAATCAAAACTTTTTGTATTGCTTATATTAAATGTACTAACAGTGGACTTTTCCATCTGCAGATTATACTGAATGACCAGCAGTGGCAGTGTTTCACAGCAGAGTTTCTCTGACTTGCCGAGACTGAAGCAAAAAAAAAAGGAAGTCTTCTGGCATAGTGCATCATTTTACCAATTTACGTGGTAAGTAAAACGCCCAATCATTCTTTTGGGCATTAAAAAGATGTTCATAGCAACGGAATGTCCTCACTACTTTATAGTGGAAACCTGTGCCTGAATATCATTTCTGTCAAGAAAGAAGTAATATGGATCACATTATGTTGGTCATGATAGTTAATAAAAGACTGACTGACTCGAACTCTACTAAAACCTGCTTTAGATCCTGGTGATAGCAATGTTCCATTCGAGGAAATTGCTGCCTTTGAGGCTGAAATGCACCATCTCACGTATGAAAAATAGTGTTACATTCTCACGGTAGGAAGCTCATTTAACCTCTTCTCCTGCACTCTGTATGTTGGGCTCTGATACTCAAGATGGATTTTTGTTAAGGATAATCTGTCTTTGTACCCCCATCCCACTTTCAAAAAGGACACAGAGCTTTGACTGTTTCAGATTCCTTTACCATTCCCCCTCCTACGTGGCTGGCAGTCATGAATACGGATAGTAACCTACTGCATAACTTCTGATATCTCATCCTCCTGTGTGGTCAGCTTCCACAAGGACAATTGGTCCAGGGGGGCCTGACATCATAAAGCTAAAGCAAGAAGTTGTCTGACATGTTGTGCCATTCTGTTGCCTAGCAGTCTGACATCATAAAGCTAAAGCAAGATGCTTTCTGACATGAGAGCCACTCTGTTGCCTAACAAAGAGTAGGATACATTTATCTTGGTAATGATATGAGTTGCAGGGTAGACAGGATGCCCAACTGAAAGTGTTGATGGTAAGATGAAAGAAATTAGGACTTTATTTAGACTTCTATATTTGTATGAACGCAAGTTTGAGCATAAGAGTCTCAACTTCACTCTTGCTGAACTGGTAGGATTTGGCTAAAGAGAAGATGGAAATGATGCTATTCATACTTTCTATCATTCCCGTTAACTGTAGCATAACCCTTCCTCTCTCAACTTATCAGCTGGCTTAATTGCTACTGGTGTACCATATCCTAAAACTAAAGAAGTGAGAATGGTGCGCTGCCACTTGGCTGGCAAAAAGATCTATGTCCTAATGTACGTGCTACAATTGTTTAGAGAGTTTTAGCAAATGAGTCAAGGGAATGCAGAGAAGTATGGGAGGTTATAAACACAAATTGAGATTTGATTTTTTATTGAGCTGTTGATTTTCACAATAAAACAGACTCCATAGTATAGATCTGGTAACCCTTTATATAAATTAAAACTTTTTGTATTGCTTATATTAAATGTACTAACAGTGGACTTTTCCATCTGCAGATTATACTGAATGACCAGCAGTGGCAGTGTTTCACAGCAGAGTTTCTCTGAATTGCCGAGACTGAAGCAAAAAATAAAAGGAAGTCTTCTGGCATAGTGCATCATTTTACCAATTTACGTGGTAAGTAAAACGCTCAAATCATTCTTTTGGGCATTAAAAAGATGTTCATAGCAACGGAATGTCCTCACTACTTTATAGTGGAAACCTGAGCCTGAATATAATTTCTGTCAAGAAAGAAGTAATATGGATCACATTATGTTGGTCATGATAGTTAATAAAAGACTGACTGACTCGAACTCTACTAAAACCTGCTTTAGATCCTGGTGATAGCAATGTTCCATTCGAGGAAATTGCTGCCTTTGAGGCTGAAATGCACCATCTCACGTATGAAAAATAGTGTTACATTCTCACGGTAGGAAGCTCATTTAACCTCTTCTCCTGCACTCTGTATGTTGGGCTCTGATACTCAAGATGGATTTTTGTTAAGGATAATCTGTCTTTGTACCCCCATCCCACTTTCAAAAAGGACACAGAGCTTTGACTGTTTCAGATTCCTTTACCATTCCCCCTCCTACGTGGCTGGCAGTCATGAATACGGATAGTAACCTACTGCATAACTTCTGATATCTCATCCTCCTGTGTGGTCAGCTTCCACAAGGACAATTGGTCCAGGGGGGCCTGACATCATAAAGCTAAAGCAAGAAGTTGTCTGACATGTGGTGCCATTCTGTTGCCTAGCAGTCTGACATCATAAAGCTAAAGCAAGATGCTTTCTGACATGAGAGCCACTCTGTTGCCTAACAAAGAGTAGGATACATTTATCTTGGTAATGATATGAGTTGCAGGGTAGACAGGATGCCCAACTGAAAGTGTTGATGGTAAGATGAAAGAAATTAGGACTTTATTTAGACTTCTATATTTGTATGAACGCAAGTTTGAGCATAAGAGTCTCAACTTCACTCTTGCTGAACTGGTAGGATTTGGCTAAAGAGAAGATGGAAATGATGCTATTCATAGTTTCTATCATTCCCGTTAACTGTAGCATAACCCTTCCTCTCTCAACTTATCAGCTGGCTTAATTGCTACTGGTGTACCATATCCTAAAACTAAAGAAGTGAGAATGGTGCGCTGCCACTTGGCTGGCAAAAAGATCTATGTCCTAATGTACGTGCTACAATTGTTTAGAGAGTTTTAGCAAATGAGTCAAGGGAATGCAGAGAAGTATGGGAGGTTATAAACACAAATTGAGATTTGATTTTTTATTGAGCTGTTGATTTTCACAATAAAACAGACTCCATAGTATAGATCTGGTAACCCTTTATATAAATTAAAACTTTTTGTATTGCTTATATTAAATGTACTAACAGTGGACTTTTCCATCTGCAGATTATACTGAATGACCAGCAGTGGCAGTGTTTCACAGCAGAGTTTCTCTGAATTGCCGAGACTGAAGCAAAAAATAAAAGGAAGTCTTCTGGCATAGTGCATCATTTTACCAATTTACGTGGTAAGTAAAACGCTCAAATCATTCTTTTGGGCATTAAAAAGATGTTCATAGCAACGGAATGTCCTCACTACTTTATAGTGGAAACCTGAGCCTGAATATAATTTCTGTCAAGAAAGAAGTAATATGGATCACATTATGTTGGTCATGATAGTTAATAAAAGACTGACTGACTCGAACTCTACTAAAACCTGCTTTAGATCCTGGTGATAGCAATGTTCCATTCGAGGAAATTGCTGCCTTTGAGGCTGAAATGCACCATCTCACGTATGAAAAATAGTGTTACATTCTCACGGTAGGAAGCTCATTTAACCTCTTCTCCTGCACTCTGTATGTTGGGCTCTGATACTCAAGATGGATTTTTGTTAAGGATAATCTGTCTTTGTACCCCCATCCCACTTTCAAAAAGGACACAGAGCTTTGACTGTTTCAGATTCCTTTACCATTCCCCCTCCTACGTGGCTGGCAGTCATGAATACGGATAGTAACCTACTGCATAACTTCTGATATCTCATCCTCCTGTGTGGTCAGCTTCCACAAGGACAATTGGTCCAGGGGGGCCTGACATCATAAAGCTAAAGCAAGAAGTTGTCTGACATGTGGTGCCATTCTGTTGCCTAGCAGTCTGACATCATAAAGCTAAAGCAAGATGCTTTCTGACATGAGAGCCACTCTGTTGCCTAACAAAGAGTAGGATACATTTATCTTGGTAATGATATGAGTTGCAGGGTAGACAGGATGCCCAACTGAAAGTGTTGATGGTAAGATGAAAGAAATTAGGACTTTATTTAGACTTCTATATTTGTATGAACGCAAGTTTGAGCATAAGAGTCTCAACTTCACTCTTGCTGAACTGGTAGGATTTGGCTAAAGAGAAGATGGAAATGATGCTATTCATAGTTTCTATCATTCCCGTTAACTGTAGCATAACCCTTCCTCTCTCAACTTATCAGCTGGCTTAATTGCTACTGGTGTACCATATCCTAAAACTAAAGAAGTGAGAATGGTGCGCTGCCACTTGGCTGGCAAAAAGATCTATGTCCTAATGTACGTGCTACAATTGTTTAGAGAGTTTTAGCAAATGAGTCAAGGGAATGCAGAGAAGTATGGGAGGTTATAAACACAAATTGAGATTTGATTTTTTTATTGAGCTGTTGATTTTCACAATAAAACAGACTCCATAGTATAGATCTGGTAACCCTTTATATAAATCAAAACTTTTTGTATTGCTTATATTAAATGTACTAACAGTGGACTTTTCCATCTGCAGATTATACTGAATGACCAGCAGTGGCAGTGTTTCACAGCAGAGTTTCTCTGACTTGCCGAGACTGAAGCAAAAAAAAAAGGAAGTCTTCTGGCATAGTGCATCATTTTACCAATTTACGTGGTAAGTAAAACGCCCAATCATTCTTTTGGGCATTAAAAAGATGTTCATAGCAACGGAATGTCCTCACTACTTTATAGTGGAAACCTGTGCCTGAATATCATTTCTGTCAAGAAAGAAGTAATATGGATCACATTATGTTGGTCATGATAGTTAATAAAAGACTGACTGACTCGAACTCTACTAAAACCTGCTTTAGATCCTGGTGATAGCAATGTTCCATTCGAGGAAATTGCTGCCTTTGAGGCTGAAATGCACCATCTCACGTATGAAAAATAGTGTTACATTCTCACGGTAGGAAGCTCATTTAACCTCTTCTCCTGCACTCTGTATGTTGGGCTCTGATACTCAAGATGGATTTTTGTTAAGGATAATCTGTCTTTGTACCCCCATCCCACTTTCAAAAAGGACACAGAGCTTTGACTGTTTCAGATTCCTTTACCATTCCCCCTCCTACGTGGCTGGCAGTCATGAATACGGATAGTAACCTACTGCATAACTTCTGATATCTCATCCTCCTGTGTGGTCAGCTTCCACAAGGACAATTGGTCCAGGGGGGCCTGACATCATAAAGCTAAAGCAAGAAGTTGTCTGACATGTGGTGCCATTCTGTTGCCTAGCAGTCTGACATCATAAAGCTAAAGCAAGATGCTTTCTGACATGAGAGCCACTCTGTTGCCTAACAAAAGAGTAGGATACATTTATCTTGGTAATGATATGAGTTGCAGGGTAGACAGGATGCCCAACTGAAAGTGTTGATGGTAAGATGAAAGAAATTAGGACTTTATTTAGACTTCTATATTTGTATGAACGCAAGTTTGAGCATAAGAGTCTCAACTTCACTCTTGCTGAACTGGTAGGATTTGGCTAAAGAGAAGATGGAAATGATGCTATTCATAGTTTCTATCATTCCCGTTAACTGTAGCATAACCCTTCCTCTCTCAACTTATCAGCTGGCTTAATTGCTACTGGTGTACCATATCCTAAAACTAAAGAAGTGAGAATGGTGCGCTGCCACTTGGCTGGCAAAAAGATCTATGTCCTAATGTACGTGCTACAATTGTTTAGAGAGTTTTAGCAAATGAGTCAAGGGAATGCAGAGAAGTATGGGAGGTTATAAACACAAATTGAGATTTGATTTTTTTATTGAGCTGTTGATTTTCACAATAAAACAGACTCCATAGTATAGATCTGGTAACCCTTTATATAAATCAAAACTTTTTGTATTGCTTATATTAAATGTACTAACAGTGGACTTTTCCATCTGCAGATTATACTGAATGACCAGCAGTGGCAGTGTTTCACAGCAGAGTTTCTCTGAATTGCCGAGACTGAAGCAAAAAAAAAGGAAGTCTTCTGGCATAGTGCATCATTTTACCAATTTACGTGGTAAGTAAAATGCCCAATCATTCTTTTGGGCATTAAAAAGATGTTCATAGCAACGGAATGTCCTCACTACTTTATAGTGGAAACCTGAGCCTGAATATCATTTCTGTCAAGAAAGAAGTAATATGGATCACATTATGTTGGTTATGATAGTTAATAAAAGACTGACTGACTCGAACTCTACTAAAACCTGCTTTAGATCCTGGTGATAGCAATGTTCCATTCGAGGAAATTGCTGCCTTTGAGGCTGAAATGCACCATCTCACGTATGAAAAATAGTGTTACATTCTCACGGTAGGAAGCTCATTTAACCTCTTCTCCTGCACTCTGTATGTTGGGCTCTGATACTCAAGATGGATTTTTGTGAAGGATAATCTGTCTTTGTACCCCCATCCCACTTTCAAAAAGGACACAGAGCTTTGACTGTTTCAGATTCCTTTACCATTCCCCCTCCTACGTGGCTGGCAGTCATGAATACGGATAGTAACCTACTGCATAACTTCTGATATCTCATCCTCCTGTGTGGTCAGCTTCCACAAGGACAATTGGTCCAGGGGGGCCTGACATCATAAAGCTAAAGCAAGAAGTTGTCTGACATGTGGTGCCATTCTGTTGCCTAGCAGTCTGACATCATAAAGCTAAAGCAAGATGCTTTCTGACATGAGAGCCACTCTGTTGCCTAACAAAGAGTAGGATACATTTATCTTGGTAATGATATGAGTTGCAGGGTAGACAGGATGCCCAACTGAAAGTGTTGATGGTAAGATGAAAGAAATTAGGGCTTTATTTAGACTTCTATATTTGTATGAACGCAAGTTTGAGCATAAGAGTCTCAACTTCACTCTTGCTGAACTGGTAGGATTTGGCTAAAGAGAAGATGGAAATGATGCTATTCATAGTTTCTATCATTCCCGTTAACTGTAGCATAACCCTTCCTCTCTCAACTTATCAGCTGGCTTAATTGCTACTGGTGTACCATATCCTAAAACTAAAGAAGTGAGAATGGTGCGCTGCCACTTGGCTGGCAAAAAGATCTATGTCCTAATGTACGTGCTACAATTGTTTAGAGAGTTTTAGCAAATGAGTCAAGGGAATGCAGAGAAGTATGGGAGGTTATAAACAAAAATTGAGATTTGATTTTTTTATTGAGCTGTTGATTTTCACAATAAAACAGACTCCATAGTATAGATCTGGTAACCCTTTATATAAATCAAAACTTTTTGTATTGCTTATATTAAATGTACTAACAGTGGACTTTTCCATCTGCAGATTATACTGAATGACCAGCAGTGGCAGTGTTTCACAGCAGAGTTTCTCTGAATTGCCGAGACTGAAGCAAAAAATAAAAGGAAGTCTTCTGGCATAGTGCATCATTTTACCAATTTACGTGGTAAGTAAAACGCCCAATCATTCTTTTGGGCATTAAAAAGATGTTCATAGCAACGGAATGTCCTCACTACTTTATAGTGGAAACCTGAGCCTGAATATCATTTCTGTCAAGAAAGAAGTAATATGGATCACATTATGTTGGTCATGATAGTTAATAAAAGACTGACTGACTCGAACTCTACTAAAACCTGCTTTAGATCCTGGTGATAGCAATGTTCCATTCGAGGAAATTGCTGCCTTTGAGGCTGAAATGCACCATCTCACGTATGAAAAATAGTGTTACATTCTCACGGTAGGAAGCTCATTTAACCTCTTCTCCTGCACTCTGTATGTTGGGCTCTGATACTCAAGATGGATTTTTGTTAAGGATAATCTGTCTTTGTACCCCCATCCCACTTTCAAAAAGGACACAGAGCTTTGACTGTATAAGATTCCTTTACCATTCCCCCTCTTACGTGGCTGGCAGTCATGAATACGGATAGTAACCTACTGCATAACTTCTGATATCTCATCCTCCTGTGTGGTCAGCTTCCACAAGGACAATTGGTCCAGGGGGGCCTGACATCATAAAGCTAAAGCAAGAAGTTGTCTGACATGTGGTGCCATTCTGTTGCCTAGCAGTCTGACATCATAAAGCTAAAGCAAGATGCTTTCTGACATGAGAGCCACTCTGTTGCCTAACAAAGAGTAGGATACATTTATCTTGGTAATGATATGAGTTGCAGGGTAGACAGGATGCCCAACTGAAAGTGTTGATGGTAAGATGAAAGAAATTAGGACTTTATTTAGACTTCTATATTTGTATGAACGCAAGTTTGAGCATAAGAGTCTCAACTTCACTCTTGCTGAACTGGTAGGATTTGGCTAAAGAGAAGATGGAAATGATGCTATTCATAGTTTCTATCATTCCCGTTAACTGTAGCATAACCCTTCCTCTCTCAACTTATCAGCTGGCTTAATTGCTACTGGTGTACCATATCCTAAAACTAAAGAAGTGAGAATGGTGCGCTGCCACTTGGCTGGCAAAAAGATCTATGTCCTAATGTACGTGCTACAATTGTTTCGAGAGTTTTAGCAAATGAGTCAAGGGAATGCAGAGAAGTATGGGAGGTTATAAACACAAATTGAGATTAGATTTTTTTATTGAGCTGTTGATTTTCACAATAAAACAGACTCCATAGTATAGATCTGGTAACCCTTTATATAAATCAAAACTTTTTGTATTGCTTATATTAAATGTACTAACAGTGGACTTTTCCATCTGCAGATTATACTGAATGACCAGCAGTGGCAGTGTTTCACAGCAGAGTTTCTCTGACTTGCCGAGACTGAAGCAAAAAAAAAAGGAAGTCTTCTGGCATAGTGCATCATTTTACCAATTTACGTGGTAAGTAAAACGCCCAATCATTCTTTTGGGCATTAAAAAGATGTTCATAGCAACGGAATGTCCTCACTACTTTATAGTGGAAACCTGTGCCTGAATATCATTTCTGTCAAGAAAGAAGTAATATGGATCACATTATGTTGGTTATGATAGTTAATAAAAGACTGACTGACTCGAACTCTACTAAAACCTGCTTTAGATCCTGGTGATAGCAATGTTCCATTCGAGGAAATTGCTGCCTTTGAGGCTGAAATGCACCATCTCACGTATGAAAAATAGTGTTACATTCTCACGGTAGGAAGCTCATTTAACCTCTTCTCCTGCACTCTGTATGTTGGGCTCTGATACTCAAGATGGATTTTTGTGAAGGATAATCTGTCTTTGTACCCCCATCCCACTTTCAAAAAGGACACAGAGCTTTGACTGTTTCAGATTCCTTTACCATTCCCCCTCCTACGTGGCTGGCAGTCATGAATACGGATAGTAACCTACTGCATAACTTCTGATATCTCATCCTCCTGTGTGGTCAGCTTCCACAAGGACAATTGGTCCAGGGGGGCCTGACATCATAAAGCTAAAGCAAGAAGTTGTCTGACATGTGGTGCCATTCTGTTGCCTAGCAGTCTGACATCATAAAGCTAAAGCAAGATGCTTTCTGACATGAGAGCCACTCTGTTGCCTAACAAAGAGTAGGATACATTTATCTTGGTAATGATATGAGTTGCAGGGTAGACAGGATGCCCAACTGAAAGTGTTGATGGTAAGATGAAAGAAATTAGGGCTTTATTTAGACTTCTATATTTGTATGAACGCAAGTTTGAGCATAAGAGTCTCAACTTCACTCTTGCTGAACTGGTAGGATTTGGCTAAAGAGAAGATGGAAATGATGCTATTCATAGTTTCTATCATTCCCGTTAACTGTAGCATAACCCTTCCTCTCTCAACTTATCAGCTGGCTTAATTGCTACTGGTGTACCATATCCTAAAACTAAAGAAGTGAGAATGGTGCGCTGCCACTTGGCTGGCAAAAAGATCTATGTCCTAATGTACGTGCTACAATTGTTTAGAGAGTTTTAGCAAATGAGTCAAGGGAATGCAGAGAAGTATGGGAGGTTATAAACAAAAATTGAGATTTGATTTTTTTATTGAGCTGTTGATTTTCACAATAAAACAGACTCCATAGTATAGATCTGGTAACCCTTTATATAAATCAAAACTTTTTGTATTGCTTATATTAAATGTACTAACAGTGGACTTTTCCATCTGCAGATTATACTGAATGACCAGCAGTGGCAGTGTTTCACAGCAGAGTTTCTCTGAATTGCCGAGACTGAAGCAAAAAATAAAAGGAAGTCTTCTGGCATAGTGCATCATTTTACCAATTTACGTGGTAAGTAAAACGCCCAATCATTCTTTTGGGCATTAAAAAGATGTTCATAGCAACGGAATGTCCTCACTACTTTATAGTGGAAACCTGAGCCTGAATATCATTTCTGTCAAGAAAGAAGTAATATGGATCACATTATGTTGGTCATGATAGTTAATAAAAGACTGACTGACTCGAACTCTACTAAAACCTGCTTTAGATCCTGGTGATAGCAATGTTCCATTCGAGGAAATTGCTGCCTTTGAGGCTGAAATGCACCATCTCACGTATGAAAAATAGTGTTACATTCTCACGGTAGGAAGCTCATTTAACCTCTTCTCCTGCACTCTGTATGTTGGGCTAAGATACTCAAGATGGATTTTTGTTAAGGATAATCTGTCTTTGTACCCCCATCCCACTTTCAAAAAGGACACAGAGCTTTGACTGTATAAGATTCCTTTACCATTCCCCCTCTTACGTGGCTGGCAGTCATGAATACGGATAGTAACCTACTGCATAACTTCTGATATCTCATCCTCCTGTGTGGTCAGCTTCCACAAGGACAATTGGTCCAGGGGGGCCTGACATCATAAAGCTAAAGCAAGAAGTTGTCTGACATGTGGTGCCATTCTGTTGCCTAGCAGTCTGACATCATAAAGCTAAAGCAAGATGCTTTCTGACATGAGAGCCACTCTGTTGCCTAACAAAGAGTAGGATACATTTATCTTGGTAATGATATGAGTTGCAGGGTAGACAGGATGCCCAACTGAAAGTGTTGATGGTAAGATGAAAGAAATTAGGACTTTATTTAGACTTCTATATTTGTATGAACGCAAGTTTGAGCATAAGAGTCTCAACTTCACTCTTGCTGAACTGGTAGGATTTGGCTAAAGAGAAGATGGAAATGATGCTATTCATAGTTTCTATCATTCCCGTTAACTGTAGCATAACCCTTCCTCTCTCAACTTATCAGCTGGCTTAATTGCTACTGGTGTACCATATCCTAAAACTAAAGAAGTGAGAATGGTGCGCTGCCACTTGGCTGGCAAAAAGATCTATGTCCTAATGTACGTGCTACAATTGTTTCGAGAGTTTTAGCAAATGAGTCAAGGGAATGCAGAGAAGTATGGGAGGTTATAAACACAAATTGAGATTAGATTTTTTTATTGAGCTGTTGATTTTCACAATAAAACAGACTCCATAGTATAGATCTGGTAGCCCTTTATATAAATCAAAACTTTTTGTATTGCTTATATTAAATGTACTAACAGTGGACTTTTCCATCTGCAGATTATACTGAATGACCAGCAGTGGCAGTGTTTCACAGCAGAGTTTCTCTGACTTGCCGAGACTGAAGCAAAAAAAAAAGGAAGTCTTCTGGCATAGTGCATCATTTTACCAATTTACGTGGTAAGTAAAACGCCCAATCATTCTTTTGGGCATTAAAAAGATGTTCATAGCAACGGAATGTCCTCACTACTTTATAGTGGAAACCTGTGCCTGAATATCATTTCTGTCAAGAAAGAAGTAATATGGATCACATTATGTTGGTCATGATAGTTAATAAAAGACTGACTGACTCGAACTCTACTAAAACCTGCTTTAGATCCTGGTGATAGCAATGTTCCATTCGAGGAAATTGCTGCCTTTGAGGCTGAAATGCACCATCTCACGTATGAAAAATAGTGTTACATTCTCACGGTAGGAAGCTCATTTAACCTCTTCTCCTGCACTCTGTATGTTGGGCTCTGATACTCAAGATGGATTTTTGTGAAGGATAATCTGTCTTTGTACCCCCATCCCACTTTCAAAAAGGACACAGAGCTTTGACTGTATAAGATTCCTTTACCATTCCCCCTCTTACGTGGCTGGCAGTCATGAATACGGATAGTAACCTACTGCATAACTTCTGATATCTCATCCTCCTGTGTGGTCAGCTTCCACAAGGACAATTGGTCCAGGGGGGCCTGACATCATAAAGCTAAAGCAAGAAGTTGTCTGACATGTGGTGCCATTCTGTTGCCTAGCAGTCTGACATCATAAAGCTAAAGCAAGATGCTTTCTGACATGAGAGCCACTCTGTTGCCTAACAAAGAGTAGGATACATTTATCTTGGTAATGATATGAGTTGCAGGGTAGACAGGATGCCCAACTGAAAGTGTTGATGGTAAGATGAAAGAAATTAGGGCTTTATTTAGACTTCTATATTTGTATGAACGCAAGTTTGAGCATAAGAGTCTCAACTTCACTCTTGCTGAACTGGTAGGATTTGGCAAAAGAGAAGATGGAAATGATGCTATTCATAGTTTCTATCATTCCCGTTAACTGTAGCATAACCCTTCCTCTCTCAACTTATCAGCTGGCTTAATTGCTACTGGTGTACCATATCCTAAAACTAAAGAAGTGAGAATGGTGCGCTGCCACTTGGCTGGCAAAAAGATCTATGTCCTAATGTACGTGCTACAATTGTTTAGAGAGTTTTAGCAAATGAGTCAAGGGAATGCAGAGAAGTATGGGAGGTTATAAACAAAAATTGAGATTTGATTTTTTTATTGAGCTGTTGATTTTCACAATAAAACAGACTCCATAGTATAGATCTGGTAACCCTTTATATAAATCAAAACTTTTTGTATTGCTTATATTAAATGTACTAACAGTGGACTTTTCCATCTGCAGATTATACTGAATGACCAGCAGTGGCAGTGTTTCACAGCAGAGTTTCTCTGAATTGCCGAGACTGAAGCAAAAAATAAAAGGAAGTCTTCTGGCATAGTGCATCATTTTACCAATTTACGTGGTAAGTAAAACGCCCAATCATTCTTTTGGGCATTAAAAAGATGTTCATAGCAACGGAATGTCCTCACTACTTTATAGTGGAAACCTGAGCCTGAATATCATTTCTGTCAAGAAAGAAGTAATATGGATCACATTATGTTGGTCATGATAGTTAATAAAAGACTGACTGACTCGAACTCTACTAAAACCTGCTTTAGATCCTGGTGATAGCAATGTTCCATTCGAGGAAATTGCTGCCTTTGAGGCTGAAATGCACCATCTCACGTATGAAAAATAGTGTTACATTCTCACGGTAGGAAGCTCATTTAACCTCTTCTCCTGCACTCTGTATGTTGGGCTCTGATACTCAAGATGGATTTTTGTTAAGGATAATCTGTCTTTGTACCCCCATCCCACTTTCAAAAAGGACACAGAGCTTTGACTGTTTAAGATTCCTTTACCATTCCCCCTCTTACGTGGCTGGCAGTCATGAATACGGATAGTAACCTACTGCATAACTTCTGATATCTCATCCTCCTGTGTGGTCAGCTTCCACAAGGACAATTGGTCCAGGGGGGCCTGACATCATAAAGCTAAAGCAAGAAGTTGTCTGACATGTGGTGCCATTCTGTTGCCTAGCAGTCTGACATCATAAAGCTAAAGCAAGATGCTTTCTGACATGAGAGCCACTCTGTTGCCTAACAAAGAGTAGGATACATTTATCTTGGTAATGATATGAGTTGCAGGGTAGACAGGATGCCCAACTGAAAGTGTTGATGGTAAGATGAAAGAAATTAGGGCTTTATTTAGACTTCTATATTTGTATGAACGCAAGTTTGAGCATAAGAGTCTCAACTTCACTCTTGCTGAACTGGTAGGATTTGGCAAAAGAGAAGATGGAAATGATGCTATTCATAGTTTCTATCATTCCCGTTAACTGTAGCATAACCCTTCCTCTCTCAACTTATCAGCTGGCTTAATTGCTACTGGTGTACCATATCCTAAAACTAAAGAAGTGAGAATGGTGCGCTGCCACTTGGCTGGCAAAAAGATCTATGTCCTAATGTACGTGCTACAATTGTTTAGAGAGTTTTAGCAAATGAGTCAAGGGAATGCAGAGAAGTATGGGAGGTTATAAACAAAAATTGAGATTAGATTTTTTTATTGAGCTGTTGATTTTCACAATAAAACAGACTCCATAGTATAGATCTGGTAACCCTTTATATAAATCAAAACTTTTTGTATTGCTTATATTAAATGTACTAACAGTGGACTTTTCCATCTGCAGATTATACTGAATGACCAGCAGTGGCAGTGTTTCACAGCAGAGTTTCTCTGAATTGCCGAGACTGAAGCAAAAAATAAAAGGAAGTCTTCTGGCATAGTGCATCATTTTACCAATTTACGTGGTAAGTAAAACGCCCAATCATTCTTTTGGGCATTAAAAAGATGTTCATAGCAACGGAATGTCCTCACTACTTTATAGTGGAAACCTGAGCCTGAATATCATTTCTGTCAAGAAAGAAGTAATATGGATCACATTATGTTGGTCATGATAGTTAATAAAAGACTGACTGACTCGAACTCTACTAAAACCTGCTTTAGATCCTGGTGATAGCAATGTTCCATTCGAGGAAATTGCTGCCTTTGAGGCTGAAATGCACCATCTCACGTATGAAAAATAGTGTTACATTCTCACGGTAGGAAGCTCATTTAACCTCTTCTCCTGCACTCTGTATGTTGGGCTCTGATACTCAAGATGGATTTTTGTTAAGGATAATCTGTCTTTGTACCCCCATCCCACTTTCAAAAAGGACACAGAGCTTTGACTGTTTAAGATTCCTTTACCATTCCCCCTCTTACGTGGCTGGCAGTCATGAATACGGATAGTAACCTACTGCATAACTTCTGATATCTCATCCTCCTGTGTGGTCAGCTTCCACAAGGACAATTGGTCCAGGGGGGCCTGACATCATAAAGCTAAAGCAAGAAGTTGTCTGACATGTGGTGCCATTCTGTTGCCTAGCAGTCTGACATCATAAAGCTAAAGCAAGATGCTTTCTGACATGAGAGCCACTCTGTTGCCTAACAAAGAGTAGGATACATTTATCTTGGTAATGATATGAGTTGCAGGGTAGACAGGATGCCCAACTGAAAGTGTTGATGGTAAGATGAAAGAAATTAGGACTTTATTTAGACTTCTATATTTGTATGAACGCAAGTTTGAGCATAAGAGTCTCAACTTCACTCTTGCTGAACTGGTAGGATTTGGCTAAAGAGAAGATGGAAATGATGCTATTCATAGTTTCTATCATTCCCGTTAACTGTAGCATAACCCTTCCTCTCTCAACTTATCAGCTGGCTTAATTGCTACTGGTGTACCATATCCTAAAACTAAAGAAGTGAGAATGGTGCGCTGCCACTTGGCTGGCAAAAAGATCTATGTCCTAATGTACGTGCTACAATTGTTTAGAGAGTTTTAGCAAATGAGTCAAGGGAATGCAGAGAAGTATGGGAGGTTATAAACACAAATTGAGATTAGATTTTTTTATTGAGCTGTTGATTTTCACAATAAAACAGACTCCATAGTATAGATCTGGTAACCCTTTATATAAATCAAAACTTTTTGTATTGCTTATATTAAATGTACTAACAGTGGACTTTTCCATCTGCAGATTATACTGAATGACCAGCAGTGGCAGTGTTTCACAGCAGAGTTTCTCTGACTTGCCGAGACTGAAGCAAAAAAAAAAGGAAGTCTTCTGGCATAGTGCATCATTTTACCAATTTACGTGGTAAGTAAAACGCCCAATCATTCTTTTGGGCATTAAAAAGATGTTCATAGCAACGGAATGTCCTCACTACTTTATAGTGGAAACCTGTGCCTGAATATCATTTCTGTCAAGAAAGAAGTAATATGGATCACATTATGTTGGTCATGATAGTTAATAAAAGACTGACTGACTCGAACTCTACTAAAACCTGCTTTAGATCCTGGTGATAGCAATGTTCCATTCGAGGAAATTGCTGCCTTTGAGGCTGAAATGCACCATCTCACGTATGAAAAATAGTGTTACATTCTCACGGTAGGAAGCTCATTTAACCTCTTCTCCTGCACTCTGTATGTTGGGCTCTGATACTCAAGATGGATTTTTGTTAAGGATAATCTGTCTTTGTACCCCCATCCCACTTTCAAAAAGGACACAGAGCTTTGACTGTTTAAGATCCCTTTACCATTCCCCCTCTTACGTGGCTGGCAGTCATGAATACGGATAGTAACCTACTGCATAACTTCTGATATCTCATCCTCCTGTGTGGTCAGCTTCCACAAGGACAATTGGTCCAGGGGGGCCTGACATCATAAAGCTAAAGCAAGAAGTTGTCTGACATGTGGTGCCATTCTGTTGCCTAGCAGTCTGACATCATAAAGCTAAAGCAAGATGCTTTCTGACATGAGCGCCACTCTGTTGCCTAACAAAGAGTAGGATACATTTATCTTGGTAATGATATGAGTTGCAGGGTAGACAGGATGCCCAACTGAAAGTGTTGATGGTAAGATGAAAGAAATTAGGACTTTATTTAGACTTCTATATTTGTATGAACGCAAGTTTGAGCATAAGAGTCTCAACTTCACTCTTGCTGAACTGGTAGGATTTGGCTAAAGAGAAGATGGAAATGATGCTATTCATAGTTTCTATCATTCCCGTTAACTGTAGCATAACCCTTCCTCTCTCAACTTATCAGCTGGCTTAATTGCTACTGGTGTACCATATCCTAAAACTAAAGAAGTGAGAATGGTGCGCTGCCACTTGGCTGGCAAAAAGATCTATGTCCTAATGTACGTGCTACAATTGTTTAGAGAGTTTTAGCAAATGAGTCAAGGGAATGCAGAGAAGTATGGGAGGTTATAAACACAAATTGAGATTTGATTTTTTTATTGAGCTGTTGATTTTCACAATAAAACAGACTCCATAGTATAGATCTGGTAACCCTTTATATAAATCAAAACTTTTTGTATTGCTTATATTAAATGTACTAACAGTGGACTTTTCCATCTGCAGATTATACTGAATGACCAGCAGTGGCAGTGTTTCACAGCAGAGTTTCTCTGAATTGCCGAGACTGAAGCAAAAAAAAAAAGGAAGTCTTCTGGCATAGTGCATCATTTTACCAATTTACGTGGTAAGTAAAACGCCCAATCATTCTTTTGGGCATTAAAAAGATGTTCATAGCAACGGAATGTCCTCACTACTTTATAGTGGAAACCTGTGCCTGAATATCATTTCTGTCAAGAAAGAAGTAATATGGATCACATTATGTTGGTCATGATAGTTAATAAAAGACTGACTGACTCGAACTCTACTAAAACCTGCTTTAGATCCTGGTGATAGCAATGTTCCATTCGAGGAAATTGCTGCCTTTGAGGCTGAAATGCACCATCTCACGTATGAAAAATAGTGTTACATTCTCACGGTAGGAAGCTCATTTAACCTCTTCTCCTGCACTCTGTATGTTGGGCTCTGATACTCAAGATGGATTTTTGTGAAGGATAATCTGTCTTTGTACCCCCATCCCACTTTCAAAAAGGACACAGAGCTTTGACTGTTTCAGATTCCTTTACCATTCCCCCTCCTACGTGGCTGGCAGTCATGAATACGGATAGTAACCTACTGCATAACTTCTGATATCTCATCCTCCTGTGTGGTCAGCTTCCACAAGGACAATTGGTCCAGGGGGGCCTGACATCATAAAGCTAAAGCAAGAAGTTGTCTGACATGTGGTGCCATTCTGTTGCCTAGCAGTCTGACATCATAAAGCTAAAGCAAGATGCTTTCTGACATGAGAGCCACTCTGTTGCCTAACAAAGAGTAGGATACATTTATCTTGGTAATGATATGAGTTGCAGGGTAGACAGGATGCCCAACTGAAAGTGTTGATGGTAAGATGAAAGAAATTAGGGCTTTATTTAGACTTCTATATTTGTATGAACGCAAGTTTGAGCATAAGAGTCTCAACTTCACTCTTGCTGAACTGGTAGGATTTGGCTAAAGAGAAGATGGAAATGATGCTATTCATAGTTTCTATCATTCCCGTAAACTGTAGCATAACCCTTCCTCTCTCAACTTATCAGCTGGCTTAATTGCTACTGGTGTACCATATCCTAAAACTAAAGAAGTGAGAATGGTGCGCTGCCACTTGGCTGGCAAAAAGATCTATGTCCTAATGTACGTGCTACAATTGTTTAGAGAGTTTTAGCAAATGAGTCAAGGGAATGCAGAGAAGTATGGGAGGTTATAAACACAAATTGAGATTAGATTTTTTTATTGAGCTGTTGATTTTCACAATAAAACAGACTCCATAGTATAGATCTGGTAACCCTTTATATAAATCAAAACTTTTTGTATTGCTTATATTAAATGTACTAACAGTGGACTTTTCCATCTGCAGATTATACTGAATGACCAGCAGTGGCAGTGTTTCACAGCAGAGTTTCTCTGAATTGCCGAGACTGAAGCAAAAAAAAAAGGAAGTCTTCTGGCATAGTGCATCATTTTACCAATTTACGTGGTAAGTAAAACGCCCAATCATTCTTTTGGGCATTAAAAAGATGTTCATAGCAACGGAATGTCCTCACTACTTTATAGTGGAAACCTGTGCCTGAATATCATTTCTGTCAAGAAAGAAGTAATATGGATCACATTATGTTGGTCATGATAGTTAATAAAAGACTGACTGACTCGAACTCTACTAAAACCTGCTTTAGATCCTGGTGATAGCAATGTTCCATTCGAGGAAATTGCTGCCTTTGAGGCTGAAATGCACCATCTCACGTATGAAAAATAGTGTTACATTCTCACGGTAGGAAGCTCATTTAACCTCTTCTCCTGCACTCTGTATGTTGGGCTCTGATACTCAAGATGGATTTTTGTGAAGGATAATCTGTCTTTGTACCCCCATCCCACTTTCAAAAAGGACACAGAGCTTTGACTGTTTCAGATTCCTTTACCATTCCCCCTCCTACGTGGCTGGCAGTCATGAATACGGATAGTAACCTACTGCATAACTTCTGATATCTCATCCTCCTGTGTGGTCAGCTTCCACAAGGACAATTGGTCCAGGGGGGCCTGACATCATAAAGCTAAAGCAAGAAGTTGTCTGACATGTGGTGCCATTCTGTTGCCTAGCAGTCTGACATCATAAAGCTAAAGCAAGATGCTTTCTGACATGAGAGCCACTCTGTTGCCTAACAAAGAGTAGGATACATTTATCTTGGTAATGATATGAGTTGCAGGGTAGACAGGATGCCCAACTGAAAGTGTTGATGGTAAGATGAAAGAAATTAGGGCTTTATTTAGACTTCTATATTTGTATGAACGCAAGTTTGAGCATAAGAGTCTCAACTTCACTCTTGCTGAACTGGTAGGATTTGGCTAAAGAGAAGATGGAAATGATGCTATTCATAGTTTCTATCATTCCCGTTAACTGTAGCATAACCCTTCCTCTCTCAACTTATCAGCTGGCTTAATTGCTACTGGTGTACCATATCCTAAAACTAAAGAAGTGAGAATGGTGCGCTGCCACTTGGCTGGCAAAAAGATCTATGTCCTAATGTACGTGCTACAATTGTTTAGAGAGTTTTAGCAAATGAGTCAAGGGAATGCAGAGAAGTATGGGAGGTTATAAACAAAAATTGAGATTTGATTTTTTTATTGAGCTGTTGATTTTCACAATAAAACAGACTCCATAGTATAGATCTGGTAACCCTTTATATAAATCAAAACTTTTTGTATTGCTTATATTAAATGTACTAACAGTGGACTTTTCCATCTGCAGATTATACTGAATGACCAGCAGTGGCAGTGTTTCACAGCAGAGTTTCTCTGAATTGCCGAGACTGAAGCAAAAAAAAAAAGGAAGTCTTCTGGCATAGTGCATCATTTTACCAATTTACGTGGTAAGTAAAACGCCCAATCATTCTTTTGGGCATTAAAAAGATGTTCATAGCAACGGAATGTCCTCACTACTTTATAGTGGAAACCTGTGCCTGAATATCATTTCTGTCAAGAAAGAAGTAATATGGATCACATTATGTTGGTCATGATAGTTAATAAAAGACTGACTGACTCGAACTCTACTAAAACCTGCTTTAGATCCTGGTGATAGCAATGTTCCATTCGAGGAAATTGCTGCCTTTGAGGCTGAAATGCACCATCTCACGTATGAAAAATAGTGTTACATTCTCACGGTAGGAAGCTCATTTAACCTCTTCTCCTGCACTCTGTATGTTGGGCTCTGATACTCAAGATGGATTTTTGTGAAGGATAATCTGTCTTTGTACCCCCATCCCACTTTCAAAAAGGACACAGAGCTTTGACTGTTTCAGATTCCTTTACCATTCCCCCTCCTACGTGGCTGGCAGTCATGAATACGGATAGTAACCTACTGCATAACTTCTGATATCTCATCCTCCTGTGTGGTCAGCTTCCACAAGGACAATTGGTCCAGGGGGGCCTGACATCATAAAGCTAAAGCAAGAAGTTGTCTGACATGTGGTGCCATTCTGTTGCCTAGCAGTCTGACATCATAAAGCTAAAGCAAGATGCTTTCTGACATGAGAGCCACTCTGTTGCCTAACAAAGAGTAGGATACATTTATCTTGGTAATGATATGAGTTGCAGGGTAGACAGGATGCCCAACTGAAAGTGTTGATGGTAAGATGAAAGAAATTAGGGCTTTATTTAGACTTCTATATTTGTATGAACGCAAGTTTGAGCATAAGAGTCTCAACTTCACTCTTGCTGAACTGGTAGGATTTGGCTAAAGAGAAGATGGAAATGATGCTATTCATAGTTTCTATCATTCCCGTAAACTGTAGCATAACCCTTCCTCTCTCAACTTATCAGCTGGCTTAATTGCTACTGGTGTACCATATCCTAAAACTAAAGAAGTGAGAATGGTGCGCTGCCACTTGGCTGGCAAAAAGATCTATGTCCTAATGTACGTGCTACAATTGTTTAGAGAGTTTTAGCAAATGAGTCAAGGGAATGCAGAGAAGTATGGGAGGTTATAAACACAAATTGAGATTTGATTTTTTTATTGAGCTGTTGATTTTCACAATAAAACAGACTCCATAGTATAGATCTGGTAACCCTTTATATAAATCAAAACTTTTTGTATTGCTTATATTAAATGTACTAACAGTGGACTTTTCCATCTGCAGATTATACTGAATGACCAGCAGTGGCAGTGTTTCACAGCAGAGTTTCTCTGAATTGCCGAGACTGAAGCAAAAAATAAAAGGAAGTCTTCTGGCATAGTGCATCATTTTACCAATTTACGTGGTAAGTAAAACGCCCAATCATTCTTTTGGGCATTAAAAAGATGTTCATAGCAACGGAATGTCCTCACTACTTTATAGTGGAAACCTGTGCCTGAATATCATTTCTGTCAAGAAAGAAGTAATATGGATCACATTATGTTGGTCATGATAGTTAATAAAAGACTGACTGACTCGAACTCTACTAAAACCTGCTTTAGATCCTGGTGATAGCAATGTTCCATTCGAGGAAATTGCTGCCTTTGAGGCTGAAATGCACCATCTCACGTATGAAAAATAGTGTTACATTCTCACGGTAGGAAGCTCATTTAACCTCTTCTCCTGCACTCTGTATGTTGGGCTCTGATACTCAAGATGGATTTTTGTGAAGGATAATCTGTCTTTGTACCCCCATCCCACTTTCAAAAAGGACACAGAGCTTTGACTGTTTAAGATTCCTTTACCATTCCCCCTCTTACGTGGCTGGCAGTCATGAATACGGATAGTAACCTACTGCATAACTTCTGATATCTCATCCTCCTGTGTGGTCAGCTTCCACAAGGACAATTGGTCCAGGGGGGGCCTGACATCATAAAGCTAAAGCAAGAAGTTGTCTGACATGTGGTGCCATTCTGTTGCCTAGCAGTCTGACATCATAAAGCTAAAGCAAGATGCTTTCTGACATGAGAGCCACTCTGTTGCCTAACAAAGAGTAGGATACATTTATCTTGGTAATGATATGAGTTGCAGGGTAGACAGGATGCCCAACTGAAAGTGTTGATGGTAAGATGAAAGAAATTAGGACTTTATTTAGACTTCTATATTTGTATGAACGCAAGTTTGAGCATAAGAGTCTCAACTTCACTCTTGCTGAACTGGTAGGATTTGGCTAAAGAGAAGATGGAAATGATGCTATTCATAGTTTCTATCATTCCCGTTAACTGTAGCATAACCCTTCCTCTCTCAACTTATCAGCTGGCTTAATTGCTACTGGTGTACCATATCCTAAAACTAAAGAAGTGAGAATGGTGCGCTGCCACTTGGCTGGCAAAAAGATCTATGTCCTAATGTACGTGCTACAATTGTTTAGAGAGTTTTAGCAAATGAGTCAAGGGAATGCAGAGAAGTATGGGAGGTTATAAACACAAATTGAGATTTGATTTTTTTATTGAGCTGTTGATTTTCACAATAAAACAGACTCCATAGTATAGATCTGGTAACCCTTTATATAAATCAAAACTTTTTGTATTGCTTATATTAAATGTACTAACAGTGGACTTTTCCATCTGCAGATTATACTGAATGACCAGCAGTGGCAGTGTTTCACAGCAGAGTTTCTCTGAATTGCCGAGACTGAAGCAAAAAAAAAAAGGAAGTCTTCTGGCATAGTGCATCATTTTACCAATTTACGTGGTAAGTAAAACGCCCAATCATTCTTTTGGGCATTAAAAAGATGTTCATAGCAACGGAATGTCCTCACTACTTTATAGTGGAAACCTGTGCCTGAATATCATTTCTGTCAAGAAAGAAGTAATATGGATCACATTATGTTGGTCATGATAGTTAATAAAAGACTGACTGACTCGAACTCTACTAAAACCTGCTTTAGATCCTAGTGATAGCAATGTTCCATTCGAGGAAATTGCTGCCTTTGAGGCTGAAATGCACCATCTCACGTATGAAAAATAGTGTTACATTCTCACGGTAGGAAGCTCATTTAACCTCTTCTCCTGCACTCTGTATGTTGGGCTCTGATACTCAAGATGGATTTTTGTGAAGGATAATCTGTCTTTGTACCCCCATCCCACTTTCAAAAAGGACACAGAGCTTTGACTGTTTCAGATTCCTTTACCATTCCCCCTCCTACGTGGCTGGCAGTCATGAATACGGATAGTAACCTACTGCATAACTTCTGATATCTCATCCTCCTGTGTGGTCAGCTTCCACAAGGACAATTGGTCCAGGGGGGCCTGACATCATAAAGCTAAAGCAAGAAGTTGTCTGACATGTGGTGCCATTCTGTTGCCTAGCAGTCTGACATCATAAAGCTAAAGCAAGATGCTTTCTGACATGAGAGCCACTCTGTTGCCTAACAAAGAGTAGGATACATTTATCTTGGTAATGATATGAGTTGCAGGGTAGACAGGATGCCCAACTGAAAGTGTTGATGGTAAGATGAAAGAAATTAGGACTTTATTTAGACTTCTATATTTGTATGAACGCAAGTTTGAGCATAAGAGTCTCAACTTCACTCTTGCTGAACTGGTAGGATTTGGCTAAAGAGAAGATGGAAATGATGCTATTCATAGTTTCTATCATTCCCGTAAACTGTAGCATAACCCTTCCTCTCTCAACTTATCAGCTGGCTTAATTGCTACTGGTGTACCATATCCTAAAACTAAAGAAGTGAGAATGGTGCGCTGCCACTTGGCTGGCAAAAAGATCTATGTCCTAATGTACGTGCTACAATTGTTTAGAGAGTTTTAGCAAATGAGTCAAGGGAATGCAGAGAAGTATGGGAGGTTATAAACACAAATTGAGATTTGATTTTTTTATTGAGCTGTTGATTTTCACAATAAAACAGACTCCATAGTATAGATCTGGTAACCCTTTATATAAATCAAAACTTTTTGTATTGCTTATATTAAATGTACTAACAGTGGACTTTTCCATCTGCAGATTATACTGAATGACCAGCAGTGGCAGTGTTTCACAGCAGAGTTTCTCTGAATTGCCGAGACTGAAGCAAAAAAAAAAAGGAAGTCTTCTGGCATAGTGCATCATTTTACCAATTTACGTGGTAAGTAAAACACCCAATCATTCTTTTGGGCATTAAAAAGATGTTCATAGCAACGGAATGTCCTCACTACTTTATAGTGGAAACCTGTGCCTGAATATCATTTCTGTCAAGAAAGAAGTAATATGGATCACATTATGTTGGTCATGATAGTTAATAAAAGACTGACTGACTCGAACTCTACTAAAACCTGCTTTAGATCCTGGTGATAGCAATGTTCCATTCGAGGAAATTGCTGCCTTTGAGGCTGAAATGCACCATCTCACGTATGAAAAATAGTGTTACATTCTCACGGTAGGAAGCTCATTTAACCTCTTCTCCTGCACTCTGTATGTTGGGCTCTGATACTCAAGATGGATTTTTGTGAAGGATAATCTGTCTTTGTACCCCCATCCCACTTTCAAAAAGGACACAGAGCTTTGACTGTTTCAGATTCCTTTACCATTCCCCCTCCTACGTGGCTGGCAGTCATGAATACGGATAGTAACCTACTGCATAACTTCTGATATCTCATCCTCCTGTGTGGTCAGCTTCCACAAGGACAATTGGTCCAGGGGGGCCTGACATCATAAAGCTAAAGCAAGAAGTTGTCTGACATGTGGTGCCATTCTGTTGCCTAGCAGTCTGACATCATAAAGCTAAAGCAAGATGCTTTCTGACATGAGAGCCACTCTGTTGCCTAACAAAGAGTAGGATACATTTCTCTTGGTAATGATATGAGTTGCAGGGTAGACAGGATGCCCAACTGAAAGTGTTGATGGTAAGATGAAAGAAATTAGGACTTTATTTAGACTTCTATATTTGTATGAACGCAAGTTTGAGCATAAGAGTCTCAACTTCACTCTTGCTGAACTGGTAGGATTTGGCTAAAGAGAAGATGGAAATGATGCTATTCATAGTTTCTATCATTCCCGTTAACTGTAGCATAACCCTTCCTCTCTCAACTTATCAGCTGGCTTAATTGCTACTGGTGTACCATATCCTAAAACTAAAGAAGTGAGAATGGTGCGCTGCCACTTGGCTGGCAAAAAGATCTATGTCCTAATGTACGTGCTACAATTGTTTAGAGAGTTTTAGCAAATGAGTCAAGGGAATGCAGAGAAGTATGGGAGGTTATAAACAAAAATTGAGATTTGATTTTTTTATTGAGCTGTTGATTTTCACAATAAAACAGACTTCATAGTATAGATCTGGTAACCCTTTATATAAATCAAAACTTTTTGTATTGCTTATATTAAATGTACTAACAGTGGACTTTTCCATCTGCAGATTATACTGAATGACCAGCAGTGGCAGTGTTTCACAGCAGAGTTTCTCTGACTTGCCGAGACTGAAGCAAAAAAAAAGGAAGTCTTCTGGCATAGTGCATCATTTTACCAATTTACGTGGTAAGTAAAACGCCCAATCATTCTTTTGGGCATTAAAAAGATGTTCATAGCAACGGAATGTCCTCACTACTTTATAGTGGAAACCTGAGCCTGAATATCATTTCTGTCAAGAAAGAAGTAATATGGATCACATTATGTTGGTCATGATAGTTAATAAAAGACTGACTGACTCGAACTCTACTAAAACCTGCTTTAGATCCTGGTGATAGCAATGTTCCATTCGAGGAAATTGCTGCCTTTGAGGCTGAAATGCACCATCTCACGTATGAAAAATAGTGTTACATTCTCACGGTAGGAAGCTCATTTAACCTCTTCTCCTGCACTCTGTATGTTGGGCTCTGATACTCAAGATGGATTTTTGTTAAGGATAATCTGTCTTTGTACCCCATCCCACTTTCAAAAAGGACACAGAGCTTTGACTGTTTCAGATTCCTTTACCATTCCCCCTCCTACGTGGCTGGCAGTCATGAATACGGATAGTAACCTACTGCATAACTTCTGATATCTCATCCTCCTGTGTGGTCAGCTTCCACAAGGACAATTGGTCCAGGGGGGCCTGACATCATAAAGCTAAAGCAAGAAGTTGTCTGACATGTGGTGCCATTCTGTTGCCTAGCAGTCTGACATCATAAAGCTAAAGCAAGATGCTTTCTGACATGAGAGCCACTCTGTTGCCTAACAAAGAGTAGGATACATTTATCTTGGTAATGATATGAGTTGCAGGGTAGACAGGATGCCCAACTGAAAGTGTTGATGGTAAGATGAAAGAAATTGGGGCTTTATTTAGACTTCTATATTTGTATGAACGCAAGTTTGAGCATAAGAGTCTCAACTTCACTCTTGCTGAACTGGTAGGATTTGGCTAAAGAGAAGATGGAAATGATGCTATTCATAGTTTCTATCATTCCCGTAAACTGTAGCATAACCCTTCCTCTCTCAACTTATCAGCTGGCTTAATTGCTACTGGTGTACCATATCCTAAAACTAAAGAAGTGAGAATGGTGCGCTGCCACTTGGCTGGCAAAAAGATCTATGTCCTAATGTACGTGCTACAATTGTTTAGAGAGTTTTAGCAAATGAGTCAAGGGAATGCAGAGAAGTATGGGAGGTTATAAACACAAATTGAGATTTGATTTTTTTATTGAGCTGTTGATTTTCACAATAAAACAGACTCCATAGTATAGATCTGGTAACCCTTTATATAAATCAAAACTTTTTGTATTGCTTATATTAAATGTACTAACAGTGGACTTTTCCATCTGCAGATTATACTGAATGACCAGCAGTGGCAGTGTTTCACAGCAGAGTTTCTCTGAATTGCCGAGACTGAAGCAAAAAAAAAAAGGAAGTCTTCTGGCATAGTGCATCATTTTACCAATTTACGTGGTAAGTAAAACACCCAATCATTCTTTTGGGCATTAAAAAGATGTTCATAGCAACGGAATGTCCTCACTACTTTATAGTGGAAACCTGTGCCTGAATATCATTTCTGTCAAGAAAGAAGTAATATGGATCACATTATGTTGGTCATGATAGTTAATAAAAGACTGACTGACTCGAACTCTACTAAAACCTGCTTTAGATCCTGGTGATAGCAATGTTCCATTCGAGGAAATTGCTGCCTTTGAGGCTGAAATGCACCATCTCACGTATGAAAAATAGTGTTACATTCTCACGGTAGGAAGCTCATTTAACCTCTTCTCCTGCACTCTGTATGTTGGGCTCTGATACTCAAGATGGATTTTTGTGAAGGATAATCTGTCTTTGTACCCCCATCCCACTTTCAAAAAGGACACAGAGCTTTGACTGTTTCAGATTCCTTTACCATTCCCCCTCCTACGTGGCTGGCAGTCATGAATACGGATAGTAACCTACTGCATAACTTCTGATATCTCATCCTCCTGTGTGGTCAGCTTCCACAAGGACAATTGGTCCAGGGGGGCCTGACATCATAAAGCTAAAGCAAGAAGTTGTCTGACATGTGGTGCCATTCTGTTGCCTAGCAGTCTGACATCATAAAGCTAAAGCAAGATGCTTTCTGACATGAGAGCCACTCTGTTGCCTAACAAAGAGTAGGATACATTTCTCTTGGTAATGATATGAGTTGCAGGGTAGACAGGATGCCCAACTGAAAGTGTTGATGGTAAGATGAAAGAAATTAGGACTTTATTTAGACTTCTATATTTGTATGAACGCAAGTTTGAGCATAAGAGTCTCAACTTCACTCTTGCTGAACTGGTAGGATTTGGCTAAAGAGAAGATGGAAATGATGCTATTCATAGTTTCTATCATTCCCGTTAACTGTAGCATAACCCTTCCTCTCTCAACTTATCAGCTGGCTTAATTGCTACTGGTGTACCATATCCTAAAACTAAAGAAGTGAGAATGGTGCGCTGCCACTTGGCTGGCAAAAAGATCTATGTCCTAATGTACGTGCTACAATTGTTTAGAGAGTTTTAGCAAATGAGTCAAGGGAATGCAGAGAAGTATGGGAGGTTATAAACAAAAATTGAGATTTGATTTTTTTATTGAGCTGTTGATTTTCACAATAAAACAGACTTCATAGTATAGATCTGGTAACCCTTTATATAAATCAAAACTTTTTGTATTGCTTATATTAAATGTACTAACAGTGGACTTTTCCATCTGCAGATTATACTGAATGACCAGCAGTGGCAGTGTTTCACAGCAGAGTTTCTCTGACTTGCCGAGACTGAAGCAAAAAAAAAAGGAAGTCTTCTGGCATAGTGCATCATTTTACCAATTTACGTGGTAAGTAAAACGCCCAATCATTCTTTTGGGCATTAAAAAGATGTTCATAGCAACGGAATGTCCTCACTACTTTATAGTGGAAACCTGAGCCTGAATATCATTTCTGTCAAGAAAGAAGTAATATGGATCACATTATGTTGGTCATGATAGTTAATAAAAGACTGACTGACTCGAACTCTACTAAAACCTGCTTTAGATCCTGGTGATAGCAATGTTCCATTCGAGGAAATTACTGCCTTTGAGGCTGAAATGCACCATCTCACGTATGAAAAATAGTGTTACATTCTCACGGTAGGAAGCTCATTTAACCTCTTCTCCTGCACTCTGTATGTTGGGCTCTGATACTCAAGATGGATTTTTGTGAAGGATAATCTGTCTTTGTACCCCCATCCCACTTTCAAAAAGGACACAGAGCTTTGACTGTTTCAGATTCCTTTACCATTCCCCCTCCTACGTGGCTGGCAGTCATGAATACGGATAGTAACCTACTGCATAACTTCTGATATCTCATCCTCCTGTGTGGTCAGCTTCCACAAGGACAATTGGTCCAGGGGGGCCTGACATCATAAAGCTAAAGCAAGAAGTTGTCTGACATGTGGTGCCATTCTGTTGCCTAGCAGTCTGACATCATAAAGCTAAAGCAAGATGCTTTCTGACATGAGAGCCACTCTGTTGCCTAACAAAGAGTAGGATACATTTATCTTGGTAATGATATGAGTTGCAGGGTAGACAGGATGCCCAACTGAAAGTGTTGATGGTAAGATGAAAGAAATTAGGGCTTTATTTAGACTTCTATATTTGTATGAACGCAAGTTTGAGCATAAGAGTCTCAACTTCACTCTTGCTGAACTGGTAGGATTTGGCTAAAGAGAAGATGGAAATGATGCTATTCATAGTTTCTATCATTCCCGTAAACTGTAGCATAACCCTTCCTCTCTCAACTTATCAGCTGGCTTAATTGCTACTGGTGTACCATATCCTAAAACTAAAGAAGTGAGAATGGTGCGCTGCCACTTGGCTGGCAAAAAGATCTATGTCCTAATGTACGTGCTACAATTGTTTAGAGAGTTTTAGCAAATGAGTCAAGGGAATGCAGAGAAGTATGGGAGGTTATAAACACAAATTGAGATTAGATTTTTTTATTGAGCTGTTGATTTTCACAATAAAACAGACTCCATAGTATAGATCTGGTAACCCTTTATATAAATCAAAACTTTTTGTATTGCTTATATTAAATGTACTAACAGTGGACTTTTCCATCTGCAGATTATACTGAATGACCAGCAGTGGCAGTGTTTCACAGCAGAGTTTCTCTGACTTGCCGAGACTGAAGCAAAAAAAAAAGGAAGTCTTCTGGCATAGTGCATCATTTTACCAATTTACGTGGTAAGTAAAACGCCCAATCATTCTTTTGGGCATTAAAAAGATGTTCATAGCAACGGAATGTCCTCACTACTTTATAGTGGAAACCTGAGCCTGAATATCATTTCTGTCAAGAAAGAAGTAATATGGATCACATTATGTTGGTCATGATAGTTAATAAAAGACTGACTGACTCGAACTCTACTAAAACCTGCTTTAGATCCTGGTGATAGCAATGTTCCATTCGAGGAAATTGCTGCCTTTGAGGCTGAAATGCACCATCTCACGTATGAAAAATAGTGTTACATTCTCACGGTAGGAAGCTCATTTAACCTCTTCTCCTGCACTCTGTATGTTGGGCTCTGATACTCAAGATGGATTTTTGTTAAGGATAATCTGTCTTTGTACCCCCATCCCACTTTCAAAAAGGACACAGAGCTTTGACTGTTTAAGATCCCTTTACCATTCCCCCTCTTACGTGGCTGGCAGTCATGAATACGGATAGTAACCTACTGCATAACTTCTGATATCTCATCCTCCTGTGTGGTCAGCTTCCACAAGGACAATTGGTCCAGGGGGGCCTGACATCATAAAGCTAAAGCAAGAAGTTGTCTGACATGTGGTGCCATTCTGTTGCCTAGCAGTCTGACATCATAAAGCTAAAGCAAGATGCTTTCTGACATGAGAGCCACTCTGTTGCCTAACAAAGAGTAGGATACATTTATCTTGGTAATGATATGAGTTGCAGGGTAGACAGGATGCCCAACTGAAAGTGTTGATGGTAAGATGAAAGAAATTAGGACTTTATTTAGACTTCTATATTTGTATGAACGCAAGTTTGAGCATAAGAGTCTCAACTTCACTCTTGCTGAACTGGTAGGATTTGGCTAAAGAGAAGATGGAAATGATGCTATTCATAGTTTCTATCATTCCCGTTAACTGTAGCATAACCCTTCCTCTCTCAACTTATCAGCTGGCTTAATTGCTACTGGTGTACCATATCCTAAAACTAAAGAAGTGAGAATGGTGCGCTGCCACTTGGCTGGCAAAAAGATCTATGTCCTAATGTACGTGCTACAATTGTTTAGAGAGTTTTAGCAAATGAGTCAAGGGAATGCAGAGAAGTATGGGAGGTTATAAACACAAATTGAGATTTGATTTTTTTATTGAGCTGTTGATTTTCACAATAAAACAGACTCCATAGTATAGATCTGGTAACCCTTTATATAAATCAAAACTTTTTGTATTGCTTATATTAAATGTACTAACAGTGGACTTTTCCATCTGCAGATTATACTGAATGACCAGCAGTGGCAGTGTTTCACAGCAGAGTTTCTCTGAATTGCCGAGACTGAAGCAAAAAAAAAAAGGAAGTCTTCTGGCATAGTGCATCATTTTACCAATTTACGTGGTAAGTAAAACGCCCAATCATTCTTTTGGGCATTAAAAAGATGTTCATAGCAACGGAATGTCCTCACTACTTTATAGTGGAAACCTGTGCCTGAATATCATTTCTGTCAAGAAAGAAGTAATATGGATCACATTATGTTGGTCATGATAGTTAATAAAAGACTGACTGACTCGAACTCTACTAAAACCTGCTTTAGATCCTGGTGATAGCAATGTTCCATTCGAGGAAATTGCTGCCTTTGAGGCTGAAATGCACCATCTCACGTATGAAAAATAGTGTTACATTCTCACGGTAGGAAGCTCATTTAACCTCTTCTCCTGCACTCTGTATGTTGGGCTCTGATACTCAAGATGGATTTTTGTGAAGGATAATCTGTCTTTGTACCCCCATCCCACTTTCAAAAAGGACACAGAGCTTTGACTGTTTCAGATTCCTTTACCATTCCCCCTCCTACGTGGCTGGCAGTCATGAATACGGATAGTAACCTACTGCATAACTTCTGATATCTCATCCTCCTGTGTGGTCAGCTTCCACAAGGACAATTGGTCCAGGGGGGCCTGACATCATAAAGCTAAAGCAAGAAGTTGTCTGACATGTGGTGCCATTCTGTTGCCTAGCAGTCTGACATCATAAAGCTAAAGCAAGATGCTTTCTGACATGAGAGCCACTCTGTTGCCTAACAAAGAGTAGGATACATTTCTCTTGGTAATGATATGAGTTGCAGGGTAGACAGGATGCCCAACTGAAAGTGTTGATGGTAAGATGAAAGAAATTAGGACTTTATTTAGACTTCTATATTTGTATGAACGCAAGTTTGAGCATAAGAGTCTCAACTTCACTCTTGCTGAACTGGTAGGATTTGGCTAAAGAGAAGATGGAAATGATGCTATTCATAGTTTCTATCATTCCCGTTAACTGTAGCATAACCCTTCCTCTCTCAACTTATCAGCTGGCTTAATTGCTACTGGTGTACCATATCCTAAAACTAAAGAAGTGAGAATGGTGCGCTGCCACTTGGCTGGCAAAAAGATCTATGTCCTAATGTACGTGCTACAATTGTTTAGAGAGTTTTAGCAAATGAGTCAAGGGAATGCAGAGAAGTATGGGAGGTTATAAACAAAAATTGAGATTTGATTTTTTTATTGAGCTGTTGATTTTCACAATAAAACAGACTTCATAGTATAGATCTGGTAACCCTTTATATAAATCAAAACTTTTTGTATTGCTTATATTAAATGTACTAACAGTGGACTTTTCCATCTGCAGATTATACTGAATGACCAGCAGTGGCAGTGTTTCACAGCAGAGTTTCTCTGACTTGCCGAGACTGAAGCAAAAAAAAAGGAAGTCTTCTGGCATAGTGCATCATTTTACCAATTTACGTGGTAAGTAAAACGCCCAATCATTCTTTTGGGCATTAAAAAGATGTTCATAGCAACGGAATGTCCTCACTACTTTATAGTGGAAACCTGAGCCTGAATATCATTTCTGTCAAGAAAGAAGTAATATGGATCACATTATGTTGGTCATGATAGTTAATAAAAGACTGACTGACTCGAACTCTACTAAAACCTGCTTTAGATCCTGGTGATAGCAATGTTCCATTCGAGGAAATTGCTGCCTTTGAGGCTGAAATGCACCATCTCACGTATGAAAAATAGTGTTACATTCTCACGGTAGGAAGCTCATTTAACCTCTTCTCCTGCACTCTGTATGTTGGGCTCTGATACTCAAGATGGATTTTTGTTAAGGATAATCTGTCTTTGTACCCCATCCCACTTTCAAAAAGGACACAGAGCTTTGACTGTTTCAGATTCCTTTACCATTCCCCCTCCTACGTGGCTGGCAGTCATGAATACGGATAGTAACCTACTGCATAACTTCTGATATCTCATCCTCCTGTGTGGTCAGCTTCCACAAGGACAATTGGTCCAGGGGGGCCTGACATCATAAAGCTAAAGCAAGAAGTTGTCTGACATGTGGTGCCATTCTGTTGCCTAGCAGTCTGACATCATAAAGCTAAAGCAAGATGCTTTCTGACATGAGAGCCACTCTGTTGCCTAACAAAGAGTAGGATACATTTATCTTGGTAATGATATGAGTTGCAGGGTAGACAGGATGCCCAACTGAAAGTGTTGATGGTAAGATGAAAGAAATTGGGGCTTTATTTAGACTTCTATATTTGTATGAACGCAAGTTTGAGCATAAGAGTCTCAACTTCACTCTTGCTGAACTGGTAGGATTTGGCTAAAGAGAAGATGGAAATGATGCTATTCATAGTTTCTATCATTCCCGTAAACTGTAGCATAACCCTTCCTCTCTCAACTTATCAGCTGGCTTAATTGCTACTGGTGTACCATATCCTAAAACTAAAGAAGTGAGAATGGTGCGCTGCCACTTGGCTGGCAAAAAGATCTATGTCCTAATGTACGTGCTACAATTGTTTAGAGAGTTTTAGCAAATGAGTCAAGGGAATGCAGAGAAGTATGGGAGGTTATAAACACAAATTGAGATTTGATTTTTTTATTGAGCTGTTGATTTTCACAATAAAACAGACTCCATAGTATAGATCTGGTAACCCTTTATATAAATCAAAACTTTTTGTATTGCTTATATTAAATGTACTAACAGTGGACTTTTCCATCTGCAGATTATACTGAATGACCAGCAGTGGCAGTGTTTCACAGCAGAGTTTCTCTGAATTGCCGAGACTGAAGCAAAAAAAAAAAGGAAGTCTTCTGGCATAGTGCATCATTTTACCAATTTACGTGGTAAGTAAAACACCCAATCATTCTTTTGGGCATTAAAAAGATGTTCATAGCAACGGAATGTCCTCACTACTTTATAGTGGAAACCTGTGCCTGAATATCATTTCTGTCAAGAAAAAAGTAATATGGATCACATTATGTTGGTCATGATAGTTAATAAAAGACTGACTGACTCGAACTCTACTAAAACCTGCTTTAGATCCTGGTGATAGCAATGTTCCATTCGAGGAAATTGCTGCCTTTGAGGCTGAAATGCACCATCTCACGTATGAAAAATAGTGTTACATTCTCACGGTAGGAAGCTCATTTAACCTCTTCTCCTGCACTCTGTATGTTGGGCTCTGATACTCAAGATGGATTTTTGTGAAGGATAATCTGTCTTTGTACCCCCATCCCACTTTCAAAAAGGACACAGAGCTTTGACTGTTTCAGATTCCTTTACCATTCCCCCTCCTACGTGGCTGGCAGTCATGAATACGGATAGTAACCTACTGCATAACTTCTGATATCTCATCCTCCTGTGTGGTCAGCTTCCACAAGGACAATTGGTCCAGGGGGGCCTGACATCATAAAGCTAAAGCAAGAAGTTGTCTGACATGTGGTGCCATTCTGTTGCCTAGCAGTCTGACATCATAAAGCTAAAGCAAGATGCTTTCTGACATGAGAGCCACTCTGTTGCCTAACAAAGAGTAGGATACATTTCTCTTGGTAATGATATGAGTTGCAGGGTAGACAGGATGCCCAACTGAAAGTGTTGATGGTAAGATGAAAGAAATTAGGACTTTATTTAGACTTCTATATTTGTATGAACGCAAGTTTGAGCATAAGAGTCTCAACTTCACTCTTGCTGAACTGGTAGGATTTGGCTAAAGAGAAGATGGAAATGATGCTATTCATAGTTTCTATCATTCCCGTTAACTGTAGCATAACCCTTCCTCTCTCAACTTATCAGCTGGCTTAATTGCTACTGGTGTACCATATCCTAAAACTAAAGAAGTGAGAATGGTGCGCTGCCACTTGGCTGGCAAAAAGATCTATGTCCTAATGTACGTGCTACAATTGTTTAGAGAGTTTTAGCAAATGAGTCAAGGGAATGCAGAGAAGTATGGGAGGTTATAAACAAAAATTGAGATTTGATTTTTTTATTGAGCTGTTGATTTTCACAATAAAACAGACTTCATAGTATAGATCTGGTAACCCTTTATATAAATCAAAACTTTTTGTATTGCTTATATTAAATGTACTAACAGTGGACTTTTCCATCTGCAGATTATACTGAATGACCAGCAGTGGCAGTGTTTCACAGCAGAGTTTCTCTGACTTGCCGAGACTGAAGCAAAAAAAAAAGGAAGTCTTCTGGCATAGTGCATCATTTTACCAATTTACGTGGTAAGTAAAACGCCCAATCATTCTTTTGGGCATTAAAAAGATGTTCATAGCAACGGAATGTCCTCACTACTTTATAGTGGAAACCTGAGCCTGAATATCATTTCTGTCAAGAAAGAAGTAATATGGATCACATTATGTTGGTCATGATAGTTAATAAAAGACTGACTGACTCGAACTCTACTAAAACCTGCTTTAGATCCTGGTGATAGCAATGTTCCATTCGAGGAAATTACTGCCTTTGAGGCTGAAATGCACCATCTCACGTATGAAAAATAGTGTTACATTCTCACGGTAGGAAGCTCATTTAACCTCTTCTCCTGCACTCTGTATGTTGGGCTCTGATACTCAAGATGGATTTTTGTGAAGGATAATCTGTCTTTGTACCCCCATCCCACTTTCAAAAAGGACACAGAGCTTTGACTGTTTCAGATTCCTTTACCATTCCCCCTCCTACGTGGCTGGCAGTCATGAATACGGATAGTAACCTACTGCATAACTTCTGATATCTCATCCTCCTGTGTGGTCAGCTTCCACAAGGACAATTGGTCCAGGGGGGCCTGACATCATAAAGCTAAAGCAAGAAGTTGTCTGACATGTGGTGCCATTCTGTTGCCTAGCAGTCTGACATCATAAAGCTAAAGCAAGATGCTTTCTGACATGAGAGCCACTCTGTTGCCTAACAAAGAGTAGGATACATTTATCTTGGTAATGATATGAGTTGCAGGGTAGACAGGATGCCCAACTGAAAGTGTTGATGGTAAGATGAAAGAAATTAGGGCTTTATTTAGACTTCTATATTTGTATGAACGCAAGTTTGAGCATAAGAGTCTCAACTTCACTCTTGCTGAACTGGTAGGATTTGGCTAAAGAGAAGATGGAAATGATGCTATTCATAGTTTCTATCATTCCCGTAAACTGTAGCATAACCCTTCCTCTCTCAACTTATCAGCTGGCTTAATTGCTACTGGTGTACCATATCCTAAAACTAAAGAAGTGAGAATGGTGCGCTGCCACTTGGCTGGCAAAAAGATCTATGTCCTAATGTACGTGCTACAATTGTTTAGAGAGTTTTAGCAAATGAGTCAAGGGAATGCAGAGAAGTATGGGAGGTTATAAACACAAATTGAGATTAGATTTTTTTATTGAGCTGTTGATTTTCACAATAAAACAGACTCCATAGTATAGATCTGGTAACCCTTTATATAAATCAAAACTTTTTGTATTGCTTATATTAAATGTACTAACAGTGGACTTTTCCATCTGCAGATTATACTGAATGACCAGCAGTGGCAGTGTTTCACAGCAGAGTTTCTCTGACTTGCCGAGACTGAAGCAAAAAAAAAAGGAAGTCTTCTGGCATAGTGCATCATTTTACCAATTTACGTGGTAAGTAAAACGCCCAATCATTCTTTTGGGCATTAAAAAGATGTTCATAGCAACGGAATGTCCTCACTACTTTATAGTGGAAACCTGAGCCTGAATATCATTTCTGTCAAGAAAGAAGTAATATGGATCACATTATGTTGGTCATGATAGTTAATAAAAGACTGACTGACTCGAACTCTACTAAAACCTGCTTTAGATCCTGGTGATAGCAATGTTCCATTCGAGGAAATTGCTGCCTTTGAGGCTGAAATGCACCATCTCACGTATGAAAAATAGTGTTACATTCTCACGGTAGGAAGCTCATTTAACCTCTTCTCCTGCACTCTGTATGTTGGGCTCTGATACTCAAGATGGATTTTTGTTAAGGATAATCTGTCTTTGTACCCCCATCCCACTTTCAAAAAGGACACAGAGCTTTGACTGTTTAAGATCCCTTTACCATTCCCCCTCTTACGTGGCTGGCAGTCATGAATACGGATAGTAACCTACTGCATAACTTCTGATATCTCATCCTCCTGTGTGGTCAGCTTCCACAAGGACAATTGGTCCAGGGGGGCCTGACATCATAAAGCTAAAGCAAGAAGTTGTCTGACATGTGGTGCCATTCTGTTGCCTAGCAGTCTGACATCATAAAGCTAAAGCAAGATGCTTTCTGACATGAGAGCCACTCTGTTGCCTAACAAAGAGTAGGATACATTTATCTTGGTAATGATATGAGTTGCAGGGTAGACAGGATGCCCAACTGAAAGTGTTGATGGTAAGATGAAAGAAATTAGGACTTTATTTAGACTTCTATATTTGTATGAACGCAAGTTTGAGCATAAGAGTCTCAACTTCACTCTTGCTGAACTGGTAGGATTTGGCTAAAGAGAAGATGGAAATGATGCTATTCATAGTTTCTATCATTCCCGTTAACTGTAGCATAACCCTTCCTCTCTCAACTTATCAGCTGGCTTAATTGCTACTGGTGTACCATATCCTAAAACTAAAGAAGTGAGAATGGTGCGCTGCCACTTGGCTGGCAAAAAGATCTATGTCCTAATGTACGTGCTACAATTGTTTAGAGAGTTTTAGCAAATGAGTCAAGGGAATGCAGAGAAGTATGGGAGGTTATAAACACAAATTGAGATTTGATTTTTTTATTGAGCTGTTGATTTTCACAATAAAACAGACTCCATAGTATAGATCTGGTAACCCTTTATATAAATCAAAACTTTTTGTATTGCTTATATTAAATGTACTAACAGTGGACTTTTCCATCTGCAGATTATACTGAATGACCAGCAGTGGCAGTGTTTCACAGCAGAGTTTCTCTGAATTGCCGAGACTGAAGCAAAAAAAAAAAGGAAGTCTTCTGGCATAGTGCATCATTTTACCAATTTACGTGGTAAGTAAAACGCCCAATCATTCTTTTGGGCATTAAAAAGATGTTCATAGCAACGGAATGTCCTCACTACTTTATAGTGGAAACCTGTGCCTGAATATCATTTCTGTCAAGAAAGAAGTAATATGGATCACATTATGTTGGTCATGATAGTTAATAAAAGACTGACTGACTCGAACTCTACTAAAACCTGCTTTAGATCCTGGTGATAGCAATGTTCCATTCGAGGAAATTGCTGCCTTTGAGGCTGAAATGCACCATCTCACGTATGAAAAATAGTGTTACATTCTCACGGTAGGAAGCTCATTTAACCTCTTCTCCTGCACTCTGTATGTTGGGCTCTGATACTCAAGATGGATTTTTGTGAAGGATAATCTGTCTTTGTACCCCCATCCCACTTTCAAAAAGGACACAGAGCTTTGACTGTTTCAGATTCCTTTACCATTCCCCCTCCTACGTGGCTGGCAGTCATGAATACGGATAGTAACCTACTGCATAACTTCTGATATCTCATCCTCCTGTGTGGTCAGCTTCCACAAGGACAATTGGTCCAGGGGGGCCTGACATCATAAAGCTTAAGCAAGAAGTTGTCTGACATGTGGTGCCATTCTGTTGCCTAGCAGTCTGACATCATAAAGCTAAAGCAAGATGCTTTCTGACATGAGAGCCACTCTGTTGCCTAACAAAGAGTAGGATACATTTATCTTGGTAATGATATGAGTTGCAGGGTAGACAGGATGCCCAACTGAAAGTGTTGATGGTAAGATGAAAGAAATTAGGGCTTTATTTAGACTTCTATATTTGTATGAACGCAAGTTTGAGCATAAGAGTCTCAACTTCACTCTTGCTGAACTGGTAGGATTTGGCTAAAGAGAAGACGGAAATGATGCTATTCATAGTTTCTATCATTCCCGTTAACTGTAGCATAACCCTTCCTCTCTCAACTTATCAGCTGGCTTAATTGCTACTGGTGTACCATATCCTAAAACTAAAGAAGTGAGAATGGTGCGCTGCCACTTGGCTGGCAAAAAGATCTATGTCCTAATGTACGTGCTACAATTGTTTAGAGAGTTTTAGCAAATGAGTCAAGGGAATGCAGAGAAGTATGGGAGGTTATAAACAAAAATTGAGATTTGATTTTTTTATTGAGCTGTTGATTTTCACAATAAAACAGACTCCATAGTATAGATCTGGTAACCCTTTATATAAATCAAAACTTTTTGTATTGCTTATATTAAATGTACTAACAGTGGACTTTTCCATCTGCAGATTATACTGAATGACCAGCAGTGGCAGTGTTTCACAGCAGAGTTTCTCTGAATTGCCGAGACTGAAGCAAAAAATAAAAGGAAGTCTTCTGGCATAGTGCATCATTTTACCAATTTACGTGGTAAGTAAAACGCCCAATCATTCTTTTGGGCATTAAAAAGATGTTCATAGCAACGGAATGTCCTCACTACTTTATAGTGGAAACCTGTGCCTGAATATCATTTCTGTCAAGAAAGAAGTAATATGGATCACATTATGTTGGTCATGATAGTTAATAAAAGACTGACTGACTCGAACTCTACTAAAACCTGCTTTAGATCCTGGTGATAGCAATGTTCCATTCGAGGAAATTGCTGCCTTTGAGGCTGAAATGCACCATCTCACGTATGAAAAATAGTGTTACATTCTCACGGTAGGAAGCTCATTTAACCTCTTCTCCTGCACTCTGTATGTTGGGCTCTGATACTCAAGATGGATTTTTGTGAAGGATAATCTGTCTTTGTACCCCCATCCCACTTTCAAAAAGGACACAGAGCTTTGACTGTTTCAGATTCCTTTACCATTCCCCCTCCTACGTGGCTGGCAGTCATGAATACGGATAGTAACCTACTGCATAACTTCTGATATCTCATCCTCCTGTGTGGTCAGCTTCCACAAGGACAATTGGTCCAGGGGGGCCTGACATCATAAAGCTAAAGCAAGAAGTTGTCTGACATGTGGTGCCATTCTGTTGCCTAGCAGTCTGACATCATAAAGCTAAAGCAAGATGCTTTCTGACATGAGAGCCACTCTGTTGCCTAACAAAGAGTAGGATACATTTATCTTGGTAATGATATGAGTTGCAGGGTAGACAGGATGCCCAACTGAAAGTGTTGATGGTAAGATGAAAGAAATTAGGGCTTTATTTAGACTTCTATATTTGTATGAACGCAAGTTTGAGCATAAGAGTCTCAACTTCACTCTTGCTGAACTGGTAGGATTTGGCTAAAGAGAAGATGGAAATGATGCTATTCATAGTTTCTATCATTCCCGTAAACTGTAGCATAACCCTTCCTCTCTCAACTTATCAGCTGGCTTAATTGCTACTGGTGTACCATATCCTAAAACTAAAGAAGTGAGAATGGTGCGCTGCCACTTGGCTGGCAAAAAGATCTATGTCCTAATGTACGTGCTACAATTGTTTAGAGAGTTTTAGCAAATGAGTCAAGGGAATGCAGAGAAGTATGGGAGGTTATAAACACAAATTGAGATTAGATTTTTTTATTGAGCTGTTGATTTTCACAATAAAACAGACTCCATAGTATAGATCTGGTAACCCTTTATATAAATCAAAACTTTTTGTATTGCTTATATTAAATGTACTAACAGTGGACTTTTCCATCTGCAGATTATACTGAATGACCAGCAGTGGCAGTGTTTCACAGCAGAGTTTCTCTGACTTGCCGAGACTGAAGCAAAAAAAAAAGGAAGTCTTCTGGCATAGTGCATCATTTTACCAATTTACGTGGTAAGTAAAACGCCCAATCATTCTTTTGGGCATTAAAAAGATGTTCATAGCAACGGAATGTCCTCACTACTTTATAGTGGAAACCTGAGCCTGAATATCATTTCTGTCAAGAAAGAAGTAATATGGATCACATTATGTTGGTCATGATAGTTAATAAAAGACTGACTGACTCGAACTCTACTAAAACCTGCTTTAGATCCTGGTGATAGCAATGTTCCATTCGAGGAAATTGCTGCCTTTGAGGCTGAAATGCACCATCTCACGTATGAAAAATAGTGTTACATTCTCACGGTAGGAAGCTCATTTAACCTCTTCTCCTGCACTCTGTATGTTGGGCTCTGATACTCAAGATGGATTTTTGTTAAGGATAATCTGTCTTTGTACCCCCATCCCACTTTCAAAAAGGACACAGAGCTTTGACTGTTTAAGATCCCTTTACCATTCCCCCTCTTACGTGGCTGGCAGTCATGAATACGGATAGTAACCTACTGCATAACTTCTGATATCTCATCCTCCTGTGTGGTCAGCTTCCACAAGGACAATTGGTCCAGGGGGGCCTGACATCATAAAGCTAAAGCAAGAAGTTGTCTGACATGTGGTGCCATTCTGTTGCCTAGCAGTCTGACATCATAAAGCTAAAGCAAGATGCTTTCTGACATGAGAGCCACTCTGTTGCCTAACAAAGAGTAGGATACATTTATCTTGGTAATGATATGAGTTGCAGGGTAGACAGGATGCCCAACTGAAAGTGTTGATGGTAAGATGAAAGAAATTAGGACTTTATTTAGACTTCTATATTTGTATGAACGCAAGTTTGAGCATAAGAGTCTCAACTTCACTCTTGCTGAACTGGTAGGATTTGGCTAAAGAGAAGATGGAAATGATGCTATTCATAGTTTCTATCATTCCCGTTAACTGTAGCATAACCCTTCCTCTCTCAACTTATCAGCTGGCTTAATTGCTACTGGTGTACCATATCCTAAAACTAAAGAAGTGAGAATGGTGCGCTGCCACTTGGCTGGCAAAAAGATCTATGTCCTAATGTACGTGCTACAATTGTTTAGAGAGTTTTAGCAAATGAGTCAAGGGAATGCAGAGAAGTATGGGAGGTTATAAACACAAATTGAGATTTGATTTTTTTATTGAGCTGTTGATTTTCACAATAAAACAGACTCCATAGTATAGATCTGGTAACCCTTTATATAAATCAAAACTTTTTGTATTGCTTATATTAAATGTACTAACAGTGGACTTTTCCATCTGCAGATTATACTGAATGACCAGCAGTGGCAGTGTTTCACAGCAGAGTTTCTCTGAATTGCCGAGACTGAAGCAAAAAAAAAAAGGAAGTCTTCTGGCATAGTGCATCATTTTACCAATTTACGTGGTAAGTAAAACGCCCAATCATTCTTTTGGGCATTAAAAAGATGTTCATAGCAACGGAATGTCCTCACTACTTTATAGTGGAAACCTGTGCCTGAATATCATTTCTGTCAAGAAAGAAGTAATATGGATCACATTATGTTGGTCATGATAGTTAATAAAAGACTGACTGACTCGAACTCTACTAAAACCTGCTTTAGATCCTGGTGATAGCAATGTTCCATTCGAGGAAATTGCTGCCTTTGAGGCTGAAATGCACCATCTCACGTATGAAAAATAGTGTTACATTCTCACGGTAGGAAGCTCATTTAACCTCTTCTCCTGCACTCTGTATGTTGGGCTCTGATACTCAAGATGGATTTTTGTGAAGGATAATCTGTCTTTGTACCCCCATCCCACTTTCAAAAAGGACACAGAGCTTTGACTGTTTCAGATTCCTTTACCATTCCCCCTCCTACGTGGCTGGCAGTCATGAATACGGATAGTAACCTACTGCATAACTTCTGATATCTCATCCTCCTGTGTGGTCAGCTTCCACAAGGACAATTGGTCCAGGGGGGCCTGACATCATAAAGCTAAAGCAAGAAGTTGTCTGACATGTGGTGCCATTCTGTTGCCTAGCAGTCTGACATCATAAAGCTAAAGCAAGATGCTTTCTGACATGAGAGCCACTCTGTTGCCTAACAAAGAGTAGGATACATTTATCTTGGTAATGATATGAGTTGCAGGGTAGACAGGATGCCCAACTGAAAGTGTTGATGGTAAGATGAAAGAAATTAGGGCTTTATTTAGACTTCTATATTTGTATGAACGCAAGTTTGAGCATAAGAGTCTCAACTTCACTCTTGCTGAACTGGTAGGATTTGGCTAAAGAGAAGACGGAAATGATGCTATTCATAGTTTCTATCATTCCCGTTAACTGTAGCATAACCCTTCCTCTCTCAACTTATCAGCTGGCTTAATTGCTACTGGTGTACCATATCCTAAAACTAAAGAAGTGAGAATGGTGCGCTGCCACTTGGCTGGCAAAAAGATCTATGTCCTAATGTACGTGCTACAATTGTTTAGAGAGTTTTAGCAAATGAGTCAAGGGAATGCAGAGAAGTATGGGAGGTTATAAACAAAAATTGAGATTTGATTTTTTTATTGAGCTGTTGATTTTCACAATAAAACAGACTCCATAGTATAGATCTGGTAACCCTTTATATAAATCAAAACTTTTTGTATTGCTTATATTAAATGTACTAACAGTGGACTTTTCCATCTGCAGATTATACTGAATGACCAGCAGTGGCAGTGTTTCACAGCAGAGTTTCTCTGAATTGCCGAGACTGAAGCAAAAAATAAAAGGAAGTCTTCTGGCATAGTGCATCATTTTACCAATTTACGTGGTAAGTAAAACGCCCAATCATTCTTTTGGGCATTAAAAAGATGTTCATAGCAACGGAATGTCCTCACTACTTTATAGTGGAAACCTGTGCCTGAATATCATTTCTGTCAAGAAAGAAGTAATATGGATCACATTATGTTGGTCATGATAGTTAATAAAAGACTGACTGACTCGAACTCTACTAAAACCTGCTTTAGATCCTGGTGATAGCAATGTTCCATTCGAGGAAATTGCTGCCTTTGAGGCTGAAATGCACCATCTCACGTATGAAAAATAGTGTTACATTCTCACGGTAGGAAGCTCATTTAACCTCTTCTCCTGCACTCTGTATGTTGGGCTCTGATACTCAAGATGGATTTTTGTGAAGGATAATCTGTCTTTGTACCCCCATCCCACTTTCAAAAAGGACACAGAGCTTTGACTGTTTCAGATTCCTTTACCATTCCCCCTCCTACGTGGCTGGCAGTCATGAATACGGATAGTAACCTACTGCATAACTTCTGATATCTCATCCTCCTGTGTGGTCAGCTTCCACAAGGACAATTGGTCCAGGGGGGCCTGACATCATAAAGCTAAAGCAAGAAGTTGTCTGACATGTGGTGCCATTCTGTTGCCTAGCAGTCTGACATCATAAAGCTAAAGCAAGATGCTTTCTGACATGAGAGCCACTCTGTTGCCTAACAAAGAGTAGGATACATTTATCTTGGTAATGATATGAGTTGCAGGGTAGACAGGATGCCCAACTGAAAGTGTTGATGGTAAGATGAAAGAAATTAGGGCTTTATTTAGACTTCTATATTTGTATGAACGCAAGTTTGAGCATAAGAGTCTCAACTTCACTCTTGCTGAACTGGTAGGATTTGGCTAAAGAGAAGATGGAAATGATGCTATTCATAGTTTCTATCATTCCCGTAAACTGTAGCATAACCCTTCCTCTCTCAACTTATCAGCTGGCTTAATTGCTACTGGTGTACCATATCCTAAAACTAAAGAAGTGAGAATGGTGCGCTGCCACTTGGCTGGCAAAAAGATCTATGTCCTAATGTACGTGCTACAATTGTTTAGAGAGTTTTAGCAAATGAGTCAAGGGAATGCAGAGAAGTATGGGAGGTTATAAACACAAATTGAGATTTGATTTTTTTATTGAGCTGTTGATTTTCACAATAAAACAGACTCCATAGTATAGATCTGGTAACCCTTTATATAAATCAAAACTTTTTGTATTGCTTATATTAAATGTACTAACAGTGGACTTTTCCATCTGCAGATTATACTGAATGACCAGCAGTGGCAGTGTTTCACAGCAGAGTTTCTCTGAATTGCCGAGACTGAAGCAAAAAAAAAAAGGAAGTCTTCTGGCATAGTGCATCATTTTACCAATTTACGTGGTAAGTAAAACACCCAATCATTCTTTTGGGCATTAAAAAGATGTTCATAGCAACGGAATGTCCTCACTACTTTATAGTGGAAACCTGTGCCTGAATATCATTTCTGTCAAGAAAGAAGTAATATGGATCACATTATGTTGGTCATGATAGTTAATAAAAGACTGACTGACTCGAACTCTACTAAAACCTGCTTTAGATCCTGGTGATAGCAATGTTCCATTCGAGGAAATTGCTGCCTTTGAGGCTGAAATGCACCATCTCACGTATGAAAAATAGTGTTACATTCTCACGGTAGGAAGCTCATTTAACCTCTTCTCCTGCACTCTGTATGTTGGGCTCTGATACTCAAGATGGATTTTTGTGAAGGATAATCTGTCTTTGTACCCCCATCCCACTTTCAAAAAGGACACAGAGCTTTGACTGTTTAAGATTCCTTTACCATTCCCCCTCTTACGTGGCTGGCAGTCATGAATACGGATAGTAACCTACTGCATAACTTCTGATATCTCATCCTCCTGTGTGGTCAGCTTCCACAAGGACAATTGGTCCAGGGGGGGCCTGACATCATAAAGCTAAAGCAAGAAGTTGTCTGACATGTGGTGCCATTCTGTTGCCTAGCAGTCTGACATCATAAAGCTAAAGCAAGATGCTTTCTGACATGAGAGCCACTCTGTTGCCTAACAAAGAGTAGGATACATTTATCTTGGTAATGATATGAGTTGCAGGGTAGACAGGATGCCCAACTGAAAGTGTTGATGGTAAGATGAAAGAAATTAGGACTTTATTTAGACTTCTATATTTGTATGAACGCAAGTTTGAGCATAAGAGTCTCAACTTCACTCTTGCTGAACTGGTAGGATTTGGCTAAAGAGAAGATGGAAATGATGCTATTCATAGTTTCTATCATTCCCGTTAACTGTAGCATAACCCTTCCTCTCTCAACTTATCAGCTGGCTTAATTGCTACTGGTGTACCATATCCTAAAACTAAAGAAGTGAGAATGGTGCGCTGCCACTTGGCTGGCAAAAAGATCTATGTCCTAATGTACATGCTACAATTGTTTAGAGAGTTTTAGCAAATGAGTCAAGGGAATGCAGAGAAGTATGGGAGGTTATAAACACAAATTGAGATTTGATTTTTTTATTGAGCTGTTGATTTTCACAATAAAACAGACTCCATAGTATAGATCTGGTAACCCTTTATATAAATCAAAACTTTTTGTATTGCTTATATTAAATGTACTAACAGTGGACTTTTCCATCTGCAGATTATACTGAATGACCAGCAGTGGCAGTGTTTCACAGCAGAGTTTCTCTGAATTGCCGAGACTGAAGCAAAAAAAAAAAGGAAGTCTTCTGGCATAGTGCATCATTTTACCAATTTACGTGGTAAGTAAAACACCCAATCATTCTTTTGGGCATTAAAAAGATGTTCATAGCAACGGAATGTCCTCACTACTTTATAGTGGAAACCTGTGCCTGAATATCATTTCTGTCAAGAAAGAAGTAATATGGATCACATTATGTTGGTCATGATAGTTAATAAAAGACTGACTGACTCGAACTCTACTAAAACCTGCTTTAGATCCTGGTGATAGCAATGTTCCATTCGAGGAAATTGCTGCCTTTGAGGCTGAAATGCACCATCTCACGTATGAAAAATAGTGTTACATTCTCACGGTAGGAAGCTCATTTAACCTCTTCTCCTGCACTCTGTATGTTGGGCTCTGATACTCAAGATGGATTTTTGTTAAGGATAATCTGTCTTTGTACCCCATCCCACTTTCAAAAAGGACACAGAGCTTTGACTGTTTCAGATTCCTTTACCATTCCCCCTCCTACGTGGCTGGCAGTCATGAATACGGATAGTAACCTACTGCATAACTTCTGATATCTCATCCTCCTGTGTGGTCAGCTTCCACAAGGACAATTGGTCCAGGGGGGCCTGACATCATAAAGCTAAAGCAAGAAGTTGTCTGACATGTGGTGCCATTCTGTTGCCTAGCAGTCTGACATCATAAAGCTAAAGCAAGATGCTTTCTGACATGAGAGCCACTCTGTTGCCTAACAAAGAGTAGGATACATTTATCTTGGTAATGATATGAGTTGCAGGGTAGACAGGATGCCCAACTGAAAGTGTTGATGGTAAGATGAAAGAAATTAGGGCTTTATTTAGACTTCTATATTTGTATGAACGCAAGTTTGAGCATAAGAGTCTCAACTTCACTCTTGCTGAACTGGTAGGATTTGGCTAAAGAGAAGATGGAAATGATGCTATTCATAGTTTCTATCATTCCCGTAAACTGTAGCATAACCCTTCCTCTCTCAACTTATCAGCTGGCTTAATTGCTACTGGTGTACCATATCCTAAAACTAACGAAGTGAGAATGGTGCGCTGCCACTTGGCTGGCAAAAAGATCTATGTCCTAATGTACGTGCTACAATTGTTTAGAGAGTTTTAGCAAATGAGTCAAGGGAATGCAGAGAAGTATGGGAGGTTATAAACACAAATTGAGATTTGATTTTTTTATTGAGCTGTTGATTTTCACAATAAAACAGACTCCATAGTATAGATCTGGTAACCCTTTATATAAATCAAAACTTTTTGTATTGCTTATATTAAATGTACTAACAGTGGACTTTTCCATCTGCAGATTATACTGAATGACCAGCAGTGGCAGTGTTTCACAGCAGAGTTTCTCTGAATTGCCGAGACTGAAGCAAAAAAAAAAAGGAAGTCTTCTGGCATAGTGCATCATTTTACCAATTTACGTGGTAAGTAAAACACCCAATCATTCTTTTGGGCATTAAAAAGATGTTCATAGCAACGGAATGTCCTCACTACTTTATAGTGGAAACCTGTGCCTGAATATCATTTCTGTCAAGAAAGAAGTAATATGGATCACATTATGTTGGTCATGATAGTTAATAAAAGACTGACTGACTCGAACTCTACTAAAACCTGCTTTAGATCCTGGTGATAGCAATGTTCCATTCGAGGAAATTGCTGCCTTTGAGGCTGAAATGCACCATCTCACGTATGAAAAATAGTGTTACATTCTCACGGTAGGAAGCTCATTTAACCTCTTCTCCTGCACTCTGTATGTTGGGCTCTGATACTCAAGATGGATTTTTGTGAAGGATAATCTGTCTTTGTACCCCCATCCCACTTTCAAAAAGGACACAGAGCTTTGACTGTTTCAGATTCCTTTACCATTCCCCCTCCTACGTGGCTGGCAGTCATGAATACGGATAGTAACCTACTGCATAACTTCTGATATCTCATCCTCCTGTGTGGTCAGCTTCCACAAGGACAATTGGTCCAGGGGGGCCTGACATCATAAAGCTAAAGCAAGAAGTTGTCTGACATGTGGTGCCATTCTGTTGCCTAGCAGTCTGACATCATAAAGCTAAAGCAAGATGCTTTCTGACATGAGAGCCACTCTGTTGCCTAACAAAGAGTAGGATACATTTATCTTGGTAATGATATGAGTTGCAGGGTAGACAGGATGCCCAACTGAAAGTGTTGATGGTAAGATGAAAGAAATTAGGGCTTTATTTAGACTTCTATATTTGTATGAACGCAAGTTTGAGCATAAGAGTCTCAACTTCACTCTTGCTGAACTGGTAGGATTTGGCTAAAGAGAAGATGGAAATGATGCTATTCATAGTTTCTATCATTCCCGTAAACTGTAGCATAACCCTTCCTCTCTCAACTTATCAGCTGGCTTAATTGCTACTGGTGTACCATATCCTAAAACTAACGAAGTGAGAATGGTGCGCTGCCACTTGGCTGGCAAAAAGATCTATGTCCTAATGTACGTGCTACAATTGTTTAGAGAGTTTTAGCAAATGAGTCAAGGGAATGCAGAGAAGTATGGGAGGTTATAAACACAAATTGAGATTTGATTTTTTTATTGAGCTGTTGATTTTCACAATAAAACAGACTCCATAGTATAGATCTGGTAACCCTTTATATAAATCAAAACTTTTTGTATTGCTTATATTAAATGTACTAACAGTGGACTTTTCCATCTGCAGATTATACTGAATGACCAGCAGTGGCAGTGTTTCACAGCAGAGTTTCTCTGAATTGCCGAGACTGAAGCAAAAAAAAAAAGGAAGTCTTCTGGCATAGTGCATCATTTTACCAATTTACGTGGTAAGTAAAACACCCAATCATTCTTTTGGGCATTAAAAAGATGTTCATAGCAACGGAATGTCCTCACTACTTTATAGTGGAAACCTGTGCCTGAATATCATTTCTGTCAAGAAAGAAGTAATATGGATCACATTATGTTGGTCATGATAGTTAATAAAAGACTGACTGACTCGAACTCTACTAAAACCTGCTTTAGATCCTGGTGATAGCAATGTTCCATTCGAGGAAATTGCTGCCTTTGAGGCTGAAATGCACCATCTCACGTATGAAAAATAGTGTTACATTCTCACGGTAGGAAGCTCATTTAACCTCTTCTCCTGCACTCTGTATGTTGGGCTCTGATACTCAAGATGGATTTTTGTGAAGGATAATCTGTCTTTGTACCCCCATCCCACTTTCAAAAAGGACACAGAGCTTTGACTGTTTCAGATTCCTTTACCATTCCCCCTCCTACGTGGCTGGCAGTCATGAATACGGATAGTAACCTACTGCATAACTTCTGATATCTCATCCTCCTGTGTGGTCAGCTTCCACAAGGACAATTGGTCCAGGGGGGCCTGACATCATAAAGCTAAAGCAAGAAGTTGTCTGACATGTGGTGCCATTCTGTTGCCTAGCAGTCTGACATCATAAAGCTAAAGCAAGATGCTTTCTGACATGAGAGCCACTCTGTTGCCTAACAAAGAGTAGGATACATTTCTCTTGGTAATGATATGAGTTGCAGGGTAGACAGGATGCCCAACTGAAAGTGTTGATGGTAAGATGAAAGAAATTAGGACTTTATTTAGACTTCTATATTTGTATGAACGCAAGTTTGAGCATAAGAGTCTCAACTTCACTCTTGCTGAACTGGTAGGATTTGGCTAAAGAGAAGATGGAAATGATGCTATTCATAGTTTCTATCATTCCCGTTAACTGTAGCATAACCCTTCCTCTCTCAACTTATCAGCTGGCTTAATTGCTACTGGTGTACCATATCCTAAAACTAAAGAAGTGAGAATGGTGCGCTGCCACTTGGCTGGCAAAAAGATCTATGTCCTAATGTACGTGCTACAATTGTTTAGAGAGTTTTAGCAAATGAGTCAAGGGAATGCAGAGAAGTATGGGAGGTTATAAACAAAAATTGAGATTTGATTTTTTTATTGAGCTGTTGATTTTCACAATAAAACAGACTTCATAGTATAGATCTGGTAACCCTTTATATAAATCAAAACTTTTTGTATTGCTTATATTAAATGTACTAACAGTGGACTTTTCCATCTGCAGATTATACTGAATGACCAGCAGTGGCAGTGTTTCACAGCAGAGTTTCTCTGACTTGCCGAGACTGAAGCAAAAAAAAAAGGAAGTCTTCTGGCATAGTGCATCATTTTACCAATTTACGTGGTAAGTAAAACGCCCAATCATTCTTTTGGGCATTAAAAAGATGTTCATAGCAACGGAATGTCCTCACTACTTTATAGTGGAAACCTGAGCCTGAATATCATTTCTGTCAAGAAAGAAGTAATATGGATCACATTATGTTGGTCATGATAGTTAATAAAAGACTGACTGACTCGAACTCTACTAAAACCTGCTTTAGATCCTGGTGATAGCAATGTTCCATTCGAGGAAATTGCTGCCTTTGAGGCTGAAATGCACCATCTCACGTATGAAAAATAGTGTTACATTCTCACGGTAGGAAGCTCATTTAACCTCTTCTCCTGCACTCTGTATGTTGGGCTCTGATACTCAAGATGGATTTTTGTTAAGGATAATCTGTCTTTGTACCCCCATCCCACTTTCAAAAAGGACACAGAGCTTTGACTGTTTAAGATCCCTTTACCATTCCCCCTCTTACGTGGCTGGCAGTCATGAATACGGATAGTAACCTACTGCATAACTTCTGATATCTCATCCTCCTGTGTGGTCAGCTTCCACAAGGACAATTGGTCCAGGGGGGCCTGACATCATAAAGCTAAAGCAAGAAGTTGTCTGACATGTGGTGCCATTCTGTTGCCTAGCAGTCTGACATCATAAAGCTAAAGCAAGATGCTTTCTGACATGAGAGCCACTCTGTTGCCTAACAAAGAGTAGGATACATTTATCTTGGTAATGATATGAGTTGCAGGGTAGACAGGATGCCCAACTGAAAGTGTTGATGGTAAGATGAAAGAAATTAGGACTTTATTTAGACTTCTATATTTGTATGAACGCAAGTTTGAGCATAAGAGTCTCAACTTCACTCTTGCTGAACTGGTAGGATTTGGCTAAAGAGAAGATGGAAATGATGCTATTCATAGTTTCTATCATTCCCGTTAACTGTAGCATAACCCTTCCTCTCTCAACTTATCAGCTGGCTTAATTGCTACTGGTGTACCATATCCTAAAACTAAAGAAGTGAGAATGGTGCGCTGCCACTTGGCTGGCAAAAAGATCTATGTCCTAATGTACGTGCTACAATTGTTTAGAGAGTTTTAGCAAATGAGTCAAGGGAATGCAGAGAAGTATGGGAGGTTATAAACACAAATTGAGATTAGATTTTTTTATTGAGCTGTTGATTTTCACAATAAAACAGACTCCATAGTATAGATCTGGTAACCCTTTATATAAATCAAAACTTTTTGTATTGCTTATATTAAATGTACTAACAGTGGACTTTTCCATCTGTAGATTATACTGAATGACCAGCAGTGGCAGTGTTTCACAGCAGAGTTTCTCTGAATTGCCGAGACTGAAGCAAAAAAAAAAAGGAAGTCTTCTGGCATAGTGCATCATTTTACCAATTTACGTGGTAAGTAAAACGCCCAATCATTCTTTTGGGCATTAAAAAGATGTTCATAGCAACGCAATGTCCTCACTACTTTATAGTGGAAACCTGTGCCTGAATATCATTTCTGTCAAGAAAGAAGTAATATGGATCACATTATGTTGGTCATGATAGTTAATAAAAGACTGACTGACTCGAACTCTACTAAAACCTGCTTTAGATCCTGGTGATAGCAATGTTCCATTCGAGGAAATTGCTGCCTTTGAGGCTGAAATGCACCATCTCACGTATGAAAAATAGTGTTACATTCTCACGGTAGGAAGCTCATTTAACCTCTTCTCCTGCACTCTGTATGTTGGGCTCTGATACTCAAGATGGATTTTTGTTAAGGATAATCTGTCTTTGTACCCCATCCCACTTTCAAAAAGGACACAGAGCTTTGACTGTTTCAGATTCCTTTACCATTCCCCCTCCTACGTGGCTGGCAGTCATGAATACGGATAGTAACCTACTGCATAACTTCTGATATCTCATCCTCCTGTGTGGTCAGCTTCCACAAGGACAATTGGTCCAGGGGGGCCTGACATCATAAAGCTAAAGCAAGAAGTTGTCTGACATGTGGTGCCATTCTGTTGCCTAGCAGTCTGACATCATAAAGCTAAAGCAAGATGCTTTCTGACATGAGAGCCACTCTGTTGCCTAACAAAGAGTAGGATACATTTATCTTGGTAATGATATGAGTTGCAGGGTAGACAGGATGCCCAACTGAAAGTGTTGATGGTAAGATGAAAGAAATTAGGGCTTTATTTAGACTTCTATATTTGTATGAACGCAAGTTTGAGCATAAGAGTCTCAACTTCACTCTTGCTGAACTGGTAGGATTTGGCTAAAGAGAAGATGGAAATGATGCTATTCATAGTTTCTATCATTCCCGTAAACTGTAGCATAACCCTTCCTCTCTCAACTTATCAGCTGGCTTAATTGCTACTGGTGTACCATATCCTAAAACTAACGAAGTGAGAATGGTGCGCTGCCACTTGGCTGGCAAAAAGATCTATGTCCTAATGTACGTGCTACAATTGTTTAGAGAGTTTTAGCAAATGAGTCAAGGGAATGCAGAGAAGTATGGGAGGTTATAAACACAAATTGAGATTTGATTTTTTTATTGAGCTGTTGATTTTCACAATAAAACAGACTCCATAGTATAGATCTGGTAACCCTTTATATAAATCAAAACTTTTTGTATTGCTTATATTAAATGTACTAACAGTGGACTTTTCCATCTGCAGATTATACTGAATGACCAGCAGTGGCAGTGTTTCACAGCAGAGTTTCTCTGAATTGCCGAGACTGAAGCAAAAAAAAAAAGGAAGTCTTCTGGCATAGTGCATCATTTTACCAATTTACGTGGTAAGTAAAACACCCAATCATTCTTTTGGGCATTAAAAAGATGTTCATAGCAACGGAATGTCCTCACTACTTTATAGTGGAAACCTGTGCCTGAATATCATTTCTGTCAAGAAAGAAGTAATATGGATCACATTATGTTGGTCATGATAGTTAATAAAAGACTGACTGACTCGAACTCTACTAAAACCTGCTTTAGATCCTGGTGATAGCAATGTTCCATTCGAGGAAATTGCTGCCTTTGAGGCTGAAATGCACCATCTCACGTATGAAAAATAGTGTTACATTCTCACGGTAGGAAGCTCATTTAACCTCTTCTCCTGCACTCTGTATGTTGGGCTCTGATACTCAAGATGGATTTTTGTGAAGGATAATCTGTCTTTGTACCCCCATCCCACTTTCAAAAAGGACACAGAGCTTTGACTGTTTCAGATTCCTTTACCATTCCCCCTCCTACGTGGCTGGCAGTCATGAATACGGATAGTAACCTACTGCATAACTTCTGATATCTCATCCTCCTGTGTGGTCAGCTTCCACAAGGACAATTGGTCCAGGGGGGCCTGACATCATAAAGCTAAAGCAAGAAGTTGTCTGACATGTGGTGCCATTCTGTTGCCTAGCAGTCTGACATCATAAAGCTAAAGCAAGATGCTTTCTGACATGAGAGCCACTCTGTTGCCTAACAAAGAGTAGGATACATTTCTCTTGGTAATGATATGAGTTGCAGGGTAGACAGGATGCCCAACTGAAAGTGTTGATGGTAAGATGAAAGAAATTAGGACTTTATTTAGACTTCTATATTTGTATGAACGCAAGTTTGAGCATAAGAGTCTCAACTTCACTCTTGCTGAACTGGTAGGATTTGGCTAAAGAGAAGATGGAAATGATGCTATTCATAGTTTCTATCATTCCCGTTAACTGTAGCATAACCCTTCCTCTCTCAACTTATCAGCTGGCTTAATTGCTACTGGTGTACCATATCCTAAAACTAAAGAAGTGAGAATGGTGCGCTGCCACTTGGCTGGCAAAAAGATCTATGTCCTAATGTACGTGCTACAATTGTTTAGAGAGTTTTAGCAAATGAGTCAAGGGAATGCAGAGAAGTATGGGAGGTTATAAACAAAAATTGAGATTTGATTTTTTTATTGAGCTGTTGATTTTCACAATAAAACAGACTTCATAGTATAGATCTGGTAACCCTTTATATAAATCAAAACTTTTTGTATTGCTTATATTAAATGTACTAACAGTGGACTTTTCCATCTGCAGATTATACTGAATGACCAGCAGTGGCAGTGTTTCACAGCAGAGTTTCTCTGACTTGCCGAGACTGAAGCAAAAAAAAAAGGAAGTCTTCTGGCATAGTGCATCATTTTACCAATTTACGTGGTAAGTAAAACGCCCAATCATTCTTTTGGGCATTAAAAAGATGTTCATAGCAACGGAATGTCCTCACTACTTTATAGTGGAAACCTGAGCCTGAATATCATTTCTGTCAAGAAAGAAGTAATATGGATCACATTATGTTGGTCATGATAGTTAATAAAAGACTGACTGACTCGAACTCTACTAAAACCTGCTTTAGATCCTGGTGATAGCAATGTTCCATTCGAGGAAATTGCTGCCTTTGAGGCTGAAATGCACCATCTCACGTATGAAAAATAGTGTTACATTCTCACGGTAGGAAGCTCATTTAACCTCTTCTCCTGCACTCTGTATGTTGGGCTCTGATACTCAAGATGGATTTTTGTTAAGGATAATCTGTCTTTGTACCCCCATCCCACTTTCAAAAAGGACACAGAGCTTTGACTGTTTAAGATCCCTTTACCATTCCCCCTCTTACGTGGCTGGCAGTCATGAATACGGATAGTAACCTACTGCATAACTTCTGATATCTCATCCTCCTGTGTGGTCAGCTTCCACAAGGACAATTGGTCCAGGGGGGCCTGACATCATAAAGCTAAAGCAAGAAGTTGTCTGACATGTGGTGCCATTCTGTTGCCTAGCAGTCTGACATCATAAAGCTAAAGCAAGATGCTTTCTGACATGAGAGCCACTCTGTTGCCTAACAAAGAGTAGGATACATTTATCTTGGTAATGATATGAGTTGCAGGGTAGACAGGATGCCCAACTGAAAGTGTTGATGGTAAGATGAAAGAAATTAGGACTTTATTTAGACTTCTATATTTGTATGAACGCAAGTTTGAGCATAAGAGTCTCAACTTCACTCTTGCTGAACTGGTAGGATTTGGCTAAAGAGAAGATGGAAATGATGCTATTCATAGTTTCTATCATTCCCGTTAACTGTAGCATAACCCTTCCTCTCTCAACTTATCAGCTGGCTTAATTGCTACTGGTGTACCATATCCTAAAACTAAAGAAGTGAGAATGGTGCGCTGCCACTTGGCTGGCAAAAAGATCTATGTCCTAATGTACGTGCTACAATTGTTTAGAGAGTTTTAGCAAATGAGTCAAGGGAATGCAGAGAAGTATGGGAGGTTATAAACACAAATTGAGATTAGATTTTTTTATTGAGCTGTTGATTTTCACAATAAAACAGACTCCATAGTATAGATCTGGTAACCCTTTATATAAATCAAAACTTTTTGTATTGCTTATATTAAATGTACTAACAGTGGACTTTTCCATCTGTAGATTATACTGAATGACCAGCAGTGGCAGTGTTTCACAGCAGAGTTTCTCTGAATTGCCGAGACTGAAGCAAAAAAAAAAAGGAAGTCTTCTGGCATAGTGCATCATTTTACCAATTTACGTGGTAAGTAAAACGCCCAATCATTCTTTTGGGCATTAAAAAGATGTTCATAGCAACGCAATGTCCTCACTACTTTATAGTGGAAACCTGTGCCTGAATATCATTTCTGTCAAGAAAGAAGTAATATGGATCACATTATGTTGGTCATGATAGTTAATAAAAGACTGACTGACTCGAACTCTACTAAAACCTGCTTTAGATCCTGGTGATAGCAATGTTCCATTCGAGGAAATTGCTGCCTTTGAGGCTGAAATGCACCATCTCACGTATGAAAAATAGTGTTACATTCTCACGGTAGGAAGCTCATTTAACCTCTTCTCCTGCACTCTGTATGTTGGGCTCTGATACTCAAGATGGATTTTTGTGAAGGATAATCTGTCTTTGTACCCCCATCCCACTTTCAAAAAGGACACAGAGCTTTGACTGTTTCAGATTCCTTTACCATTCCCCCTCCTACGTGGCTGGCAGTCATGAATACGGATAGTAACCTACTGCATAACTTCTGATATCTCATCCTCCTGTGTGGTCAGCTTCCACAAGGACAATTGGTCCAGGGGGGCCTGACATCATAAAGCTAAAGCAAGAAGTTGTCTGACATGTGGTGCCATTCTGTTGCCTAGCAGTCTGACATCATAAAGCTAAAGCAAGATGCTTTCTGACATGAGAGCCACTCTGTTGCCTAACAAAGAGTAGGATACATTTATCTTGGTAATGATATGAGTTGCAGGGTAGACAGGATGCCCAACTGAAAGTGTTGATGGTAAGATGAAAGAAATTAGGGCTTTATTTAGACTTCTATATTTGTATGAACGCAAGTTTGAGCATAAGAGTCTCAACTTCACTCTTGCTGAACTGGTAGGATTTGGCTAAAGAGAAGATGGAAATGATGCTATTCATAGTTTCTATCATTCCCGTAAACTGTAGCATAACCCTTCCTCTCTCAACTTATCAGCTGGCTTAATTGCTACTGGTGTACCATATCCTAAAACTAAAGAAGTGAGAATGGTGCGCTGCCACTTGGCTGGCAAAAAGATCTATGTCCTAATGTACGTGCTACAATTGTTTAGAGAGTTTTAGCAAATGAGTCAAGGGAATGCAGAGAAGTATGGGAGGTTATAAACACAAATTGAGATTAGATTTTTTTATTGAGCTGTTGATTTTCACAATAAAACAGACTCCATAGTATAGATCTGGTAACCCTTTATATAAATCAAAACTTTTTGTATTGCTTATATTAAATGTACTAACAGTGGACTTTTCCATCTGCAGATTATACTGAATGACCAGCAGTGGCAGTGTTTCACAGCAGAGTTTCTCTGACTTGCCGAGACTGAAGCAAAAAAAAAAGGAAGTCTTCTGGCATAGTGCATCATTTTACCAATTTACGTGGTAAGTAAAACGCCCAATCATTCTTTTGGGCATTAAAAAGATGTTCATAGCAACGGAATGTCCTCACTACTTTATAGTGGAAACCTGAGCCTGAATATCATTTCTGTCAAGAAAGAAGTAATATGGATCACATTATGTTGGTCATGATAGTTAATAAAAGACTGACTGACTCGAACTCTACTAAAACCTGCTTTAGATCCTGGTGATAGCAATGTTCCATTCGAGGAAATTGCTGCCTTTGAGGCTGAAATGCACCATCTCACGTATGAAAAATAGTGTTACATTCTCACGGTAGGAAGCTCATTTAACCTCTTCTCCTGCACTCTGTATGTTGGGCTCTGATACTCAAGATGGATTTTTGTTAAGGATAATCTGTCTTTGTACCCCCATCCCACTTTCAAAAAGGACACAGAGCTTTGACTGTTTAAGATCCCTTTACCATTCCCCCTCTTACGTGGCTGGCAGTCATGAATACGGATAGTAACCTACTGCATAACTTCTGATATCTCATCCTCCTGTGTGGTCAGCTTCCACAAGGACAATTGGTCCAGGGGGGCCTGACATCATAAAGCTAAAGCAAGAAGTTGTCTGACATGTGGTGCCATTCTGTTGCCTAGCAGTCTGACATCATAAAGCTAAAGCAAGATGCTTTCTGACATGAGAGCCACTCTGTTGCCTAACAAAGAGTAGGATACATTTATCTTGGTAATGATATGAGTTGCAGGGTAGACAGGATGCCCAACTGAAAGTGTTGATGGTAAGATGAAAGAAATTAGGACTTTATTTAGACTTCTATATTTGTATGAACGCAAGTTTGAGCATAAGAGTCTCAACTTCACTCTTGCTGAACTGGTAGGATTTGGCTAAAGAGAAGATGGAAATGATGCTATTCATAGTTTCTATCATTCCCGTTAACTGTAGCATAACCCTTCCTCTCTCAACTTATCAGCTGGCTTAATTGCTACTGGTGTACCATATCCTAAAACTAAAGAAGTGAGAATGGTGCGCTGCCACTTGGCTGGCAAAAAGATCTATGTCCTAATGTACGTGCTACAATTGTTTAGAGAGTTTTAGCAAATGAGTCAAGGGAATGCAGAGAAGTATGGGAGGTTATAAACACAAATTGAGATTTGATTTTTTTATTGAGCTGTTGATTTTCACAATAAAACAGACTCCATAGTATAGATCTGGTAACCCTTTATATAAATCAAAACTTTTTGTATTGCTTATATTAAATGTACTAACAGTGGACTTTTCCATCTGCAGATTATACTGAATGACCAGCAGTGGCAGTGTTTCACAGCAGAGTTTCTCTGAATTGCCGAGACTGAAGCAAAAAAAAAAAGGAAGTCTTCTGGCATAGTGCATCATTTTACCAATTTACGTGGTAAGTAAAACGCCCAATCATTCTTTTGGGCATTAAAAAGATGTTCATAGCAACGGAATGTCCTCACTACTTTATAGTGGAAACCTGTGCCTGAATATCATTTCTGTCAAGAAAGAAGTAATATGGATCACATTATGTTGGTCATGATAGTTAATAAAAGACTGACTGACTCGAACTCTACTAAAACCTGCTTTAGATCCTGGTGATAGCAATGTTCCATTCGAGGAAATTGCTGCCTTTGAGGCTGAAATGCACCATCTCACGTATGAAAAATAGTGTTACATTCTCACGGTAGGAAGCTCATTTAACCTCTTCTCCTGCACTCTGTATGTTGGGCTCTGATACTCAAGATGGATTTTTGTGAAGGATAATCTGTCTTTGTACCCCCATCCCACTTTCAAAAAGGACACAGAGCTTTGACTGTTTCAGATTCCTTTACCATTCCCCCTCCTACGTGGCTGGCAGTCATGAATACGGATAGTAACCTACTGCATAACTTCTGATATCTCATCCTCCTGTGTGGTCAGCTTCCACAAGGACAATTGGTCCAGGGGGGCCTGACATCATAAAGCTAAAGCAAGAAGTTGTCTGACATGTGGTGCCATTCTGTTGCCTAGCAGTCTGACATCATAAAGCTAAAGCAAGATGCTTTCTGACATGAGAGCCACTCTGTTGCCTAACAAAGAGTAGGATACATTTATCTTGGTAATGATATGAGTTGCAGGGTAGACAGGATGCCCAACTGAAAGTGTTGATGGTAAGATGAAAGAAATTAGGGCTTTATTTAGACTTCTATATTTGTATGAACGCAAGTTTGAGCATAAGAGTCTCAACTTCACTCTTGCTGAACTGGTAGGATTTGGCTAAAGAGAAGATGGAAATGATGCTATTCATAGTTTCTATCATTCCCGTAAACTGTAGCATAACCCTTCCTCTCTCAACTTATCAGCTGGCTTAATTGCTACTGGTGTACCATATCCTAAAACTAAAGAAGTGAGAATGGTGCGCTGCCACTTGGCTGGCAAAAAGATCTATGTCCTAATGTACGTGCTACAATTGTTTAGAGAGTTTTAGCAAATGAGTCAAGGGAATGCAGAGAAGTATGGGAGGTTATAAACACAAATTGAGATTTGAATTTTTTATTGAGCTGTTGATTTTCACAATAAAACAGACTCCATAGTATAGATCTGGTAACCCTTTATATAAATCAAAACTTTTTGTATTGCTTATATTAAATGTACTAACAGTGGACTTTTCCATCTGCAGATTATACTGAATGACCAGCAGTGGCAGTGTTTCACAGCAGAGTTTCTCTGAATTGCCGAGACTGAAGCAAAAAAAAAAAGGAAGTCTTCTGGCATAGTGCATCATTTTACCAATTTACGTGGTAAGTAAAACGCCCAATCATTCTTTTGGGCATTAAAAAGATGTTCATAGCAACGGAATGTCCTCACTACTTTATAGTGGAAACCTGTGCCTGAATATCATTTCTGTCAAGAAAGAAGTAATATGGATCACATTATGTTGGTCATGATAGTTAATAAAAGACTGACTGACTCGAACTCTACTAAAACCTGCTTTAGATCCTGGTGATAGCAATGTTCCATTCGAGGAAATTGCTGCCTTTGAGGCTGAAATGCACCATCTCACGTATGAAAAATAGTGTTACATTCTCACGGTAGGAAGCTCATTTAACCTCTTCTCCTGCACTCTGTATGTTGGGCTCTGATACTCAAGATGGATTTTTGTGAAGGATAATCTGTCTTTGTACCCCCATCCCACTTTCAAAAAGGACACAGAGCTTTGACTGTTTCAGATTCCTTTACCATTCCCCCTCCTACGTGGCTGGCAGTCATGAATACGGATAGTAACCTACTGCATAACTTCTGATATCTCATCCTCCTGTGTGGTCAGCTTCCACAAGGACAATTGGTCCAGGGGGGCCTGACATCATAAAGCTAAAGCAAGAAGTTGTCTGACATGTGGTGCCATTCTGTTGCCTAGCAGTCTGACATCATAAAGCTAAAGCAAGATGCTTTCTGACATGAGAGCCACTCTGTTGCCTAACAAAGAGTAGGATACATTTATCTTGGTAATGATATGAGTTGCAGGGTAGACAGGATGCCCAACTGAAAGTGTTGATGGTAAGATGAAAGAAATTAGGGCTTTATTTAGACTTCTATATTTGTATGAACGCAAGTTTGAGCATAAGAGTCTCAACTTCACTCTTGCTGAACTGGTAGGATTTGGCTAAAGAGAAGATGGAAATGATGCTATTCATAGTTTCTATCATTCCCTTTAACTGTAGCATAACCCTTCCTCTCTCAACTTATAAGCTGGCTTAATTGCTACTGGTGTACCATATCCTAAAACTAAAGAAGTGAGAATGGTGCGCTGCCACTTGGCTGGCAAAAAGATCTATGTCCTAATGTACGTGCTACAATTGTTTAGAGAGTTTTAGCAAATGAGTCAAGGGAATGCAGAGAAGTATGGGAGGTTATAAACAAAAATTGAGATTTGATTTTTTTATTGAGCTGTTGATTTTCACAATAAAACAGACTCCATAGTATAGATCTGGTAACCCTTTATATAAATCAAAACTTTTTGTATTGCTTATATTAAATGTACTAACAGTGGACTTTTCCATCTGCAGATTATACTGAATGACCAGCAGTGGCAGTGTTTCACAGCAGAGTTTCTCTGAATTGCCGAGACTGAAGCAAAAAATAAAAGGAAGTCTTCTGGCATAGTGCATCATTTTACCAATTTACGTGGTAAGTAAAACGCCCAATCATTCTTTTGGGCATTAAAAAGATGTTCATAGCAACGGAATGTCCTCACTACTTTATAGTGGAAACCTGTACCTGAATATCATTTCTGTCAAGAAAGAAGTAATATGGATCACATTATGTTGGTCATGATAGTTAATAAAAGACTGACTGACTCGAACTCTACTAAAACCTGCTTTAGATCCTGGTGATAGCAATGTTCCATTCGAGGAAATTGCTGCCTTTGAGGCTGAAATGCACCATCTCACGTATGAAAAATAGTGTTACATTCTCACGGTAGGAAGCTCATTTAACCTCTTCTCCTGCACTCTGTATGTTGGGCTCTGATACTCAAGATGGATTTTTGTGAAGGATAATCTGTCTTTGTACCCCCATCCCACTTTCAAAAAGGACACAGAGCTTTGACTGTTTCAGATTCCTTTACCATTCCCCCTCCTACGTGGCTGGCAGTCATGAATACGGATAGTAACCTACTGCATAACTTCTGATATCTCATCCTCCTGTGTGGTCAGCTTCCACAAGGACAATTGGTCCAGGGGGGCCTGACATCATAAAGCTAAAGCAAGAAGTTGTCTGACATGTGGTGCCATTCTGTTGCCTAGCAGTCTGACATCATAAAGCTAAAGCAAGATGCTTTCTGACATGAGAGCCACTCTGTTGCCTAACAAAGAGTAGGATACATTTATCTTGGTAATGATATGAGTTGCAGGGTAGACAGGATGCCCAACTGAAAGTGTTGATGGTAAGATGAAAGAAATTAGGGCTTTATTTAGACTTCTATATTTGTATGAACGCAAGTTTGAGCATAAGAGTCTCAACTTCACTCTTGCTGAACTGGTAGGATTTGGCTAAAGAGAAGATGGAAATGATGCTATTCATAGTTTCTATCATTCCCGTAAACTGTAGCATAACCCTTCCTCTCTCAACTTATCAGCTGGCTTAATTGCTACTGGTGTACCATATCCTAAAACTAAAGAAGTGAGAATGGTGCGCTGCCACTTGGCTGGCAAAAAGATCTATGTCCTAATGTACGTGCTACAATTGTTTAGAGAGTTTTAGCAAATGAGTCAAGGGAATGCAGAGAAGTATGGGAGGTTATAAACACAAATTGAGATTAGATTTTTTTATTGAGCTGTTGATTTTCACAATAAAACAGACTCCATAGTATAGATCTGGTAACCCTTTATATAAATCAAAACTTTTTGTATTGCTTATATTAAATGTACTAACAGTGGACTTTTCCATCTGCAGATTATACTGAATGACCAGCAGTGGCAGTGTTTCACAGCAGAGTTTCTCTGAATTGCCGAGACTGAAGCAAAAAAAAAAAGGAAGTCTTCTGGCATAGTGCATCATTTTACCAATTTACGTGGTAAGTAAAACGCCCAATCATTCTTTTGGGCATTAAAAAGATGTTCATAGCAACGGAATGTCCTCACTACTTTATAGTGGAAACCTGTGCCTGAATATCATTTCTGTCAAGAAAGAAGTAATATGGATCACATTATGTTGGTCATGATAGTTAATAAAAGACTGACTGACTCGAACTCTACTAAAACCTGCTTTAGATCCTGGTGATAGCAATGTTCCATTCGAGGAAATTGCTGCCTTTGAGGCTGAAATGCACCATCTCACGTATGAAAAATAGTGTTACATTCTCACGGTAGGAAGCTCATTTAACCTCTTCTCCTGCACTCTGTATGTTGGGCTCTGATACTCAAGATGGATTTTTGTGAAGGATAATCTGTCTTTGTACCCCCATCCCACTTTCAAAAAGGACACAGAGCTTTGACTGTTTCAGATTCCTTTACCATTCCCCCTCCTACGTGGCTGGCAGTCATGAATACGGATAGTAACCTACTGCATAACTTCTGATATCTCATCCTCCTGTGTGGTCAGCTTCCACAAGGACAATTGGTCCAGGGGGGCCTGACATCATAAAGCTAAAGCAAGAAGTTGTCTGACATGTGGTGCCATTCTGTTGCCTAGCAGTCTGACATCATAAAGCTAAAGCAAGATGCTTTCTGACATGAGAGCCACTCTGTTGCCTAACAAAGAGTAGGATACATTTATCTTGGTAATGATATGAGTTGCAGGGTAGACAGGATGCCCAACTGAAAGTGTTGATGGTAAGATGAAAGAAATTAGGGCTTTATTTAGACTTCTATATTTGTATGAACGCAAGTTTGAGCATAAGAGTCTCAACTTCACTCTTGCTGAACTGGTAGGATTTGGCTAAAGAGAAGATGGAAATGATGCTATTCATAGTTTCTATCATTCCCGTTAACTGTAGCATAACCCTTCCTCTCTCAACTTATCAGCTGGCTTAATTGCTACTGGTGTACCATATCCTAAAACTAAAGAAGTGAGAATGGTGCGCTGCCACTTGGCTGGCAAAAAGATCTATGTCCTAATGTACGTGCTACAATTGTTTAGAGAGTTTTAGCAAATGAGTCAAGGGAATGCAGAGAAGTATGGGAGGTTATAAACAAAAATTGAGATTTGATTTTTTTATTGAGCTGTTGATTTTCACAATAAAACAGACTCCATAGTATAGATCTGGTAACCCTTTATATAAATCAAAACTTTTTGTATTGCTTATATTAAATGTACTAACAGTGGACTTTTCCATCTGCAGATTATACTGAATGACCAGCAGTGGCAGTGTTTCACAGCAGAGTTTCTCTGAATTGCCGAGACTGAAGCAAAAAATAAAAGGAAGTCTTCTGGCATAGTGCATCATTTTACCAATTTACGTGGTAAGTAAAACGCCCAATCATTCTTTTGGGCATTAAAAAGATGTTCATAGCAACGGAATGTCCTCACTACTTTATAGTGGAAACCTGTGCCTGAATATCATTTCTGTCAAGAAAGAAGTAATATGGATCACATTATGTTGGTCATGATAGTTAATAAAAGACTGACTGACTCGAACTCTACTAAAACCTGCTTTAGATCCTGGTGATAGCAATGTTCCATTCGAGGAAATTGCTGCCTTTGAGGCTGAAATGCACCATCTCACGTATGAAAAATAGTGTTACATTCTCACGGTAGGAAGCTCATTTAACCTCTTCTCCTGCACTCTGTATGTTGGGCTCTGATACTCAAGATGGATTTTTGTGAAGGATAATCTGTCTTTGTACCCCCATCCCACTTTCAAAAAGGACACAGAGCTTTGACTGTTTCAGATTCCTTTACCATTCCCCCTCCTACGTGGCTGGCAGTCATGAATACGGATAGTAACCTACTGCATAACTTCTGATATCTCATCCTCCTGTGTGGTCAGCTTCCACAAGGACAATTGGTCCAGGGGGGCCTGACATCATAAAGCTAAAGCAAGAAGTTGTCTGACATGTGGTGCCATTCTGTTGCCTAGCAGTCTGACATCATAAAGCTAAAGCAAGATGCTTTCTGACATGAGAGCCACTCTGTTGCCTAACAAAGAGTAGGATACATTTATCTTGGTAATGATATGAGTTGCAGGGTGGTAGACAGGATGCCCAACTGAAAGTGTTGATGGTAAGATGAAAGAAATTAGGGCTTTATTTAGACTTCTATATTTGTATGAACGCAAGTTTGAGCATAAGAGTCTCAACTTCACTCTTGCTGAACTGGTAGGATTTGGCTAAAGAGAAGATGGAAATGATGCTATTCATAGTTTCTATCATTCCCGTAAACTGTAGCATAACCCTTCCTCTCTCAACTTATCAGCTGGCTTAATTGCTACTGGTGTACCATATCCTAAAACTAAAGAAGTGAGAATGGTGCGCTGCCACTTGGCTGGCAAAAAGATCTATGTCCTAATGTACGTGCTACAATTGTTTAGAGAGTTTTAGCAAATGAGTCAAGGGAATGCAGAGAAGTATGGGAGGTTATAAACACAAATTGAGATTTGATTTTTTTATTGAGCTGTTGATTTTCACAATAAAACAGACTCCATAGTATAGATCTGGTAACCCTTTATATAAATCAAAACTTTTTGTATTGCTTATATTAAATGTACTAACAGTGGACTTTTCCATCTGCAGATTATACTGAATGACCAGCAGTGGCAGTGTTTCACAGCAGAGTTTCTCTGAATTGCCGAGACTGAAGCAAAAAATAAAAGGAAGTCTTCTGGCATAGTGCATCATTTTACCAATTTACGTGGTAAGTAAAACACCCAATCATTCTTTTGGGCATTAAAAAGATGTTCATAGCAACGGAATGTCCTCACTACTTTATAGTGGAAACCTGTGCCTGAATATCATTTCTGTCAAGAAAGAAGTAATATGGATCACATTATGTTGGTCATGATAGTTAATAAAAGACTGACTGACTCGAACTCTACTAAAACCTGCTTTAGATCCTGGTGATAGCAATGTTCCATTCGAGGAAATTGCTGCCTTTGAGGCTGAAATGCACCATCTCACGTATGAAAAATAGTGTTACATTCTCACGGTAGGAAGCTCATTTAACCTCTTCTCCTGCACTCTGTATGTTGGGCTCTGATACTCAAGATGGATTTTTGTGAAGGATAATCTGTCTTTGTATCCCCATCCCACTTTCAAAAAGGACACAGAGCTTTGACTGTTTCAGATTCCTTTACCATTCCCCCTCCTACGTGGCTGGCAGTCATGAATACGGATAGTAACCTACTGCATAACTTCTGATATCTCATCCTCCTGTGTGGTCAGCTTCCACAAGGACAATTGGTCCAGGGGGGCCTGACATCATAAAGCTAAAGCAAGAAGTTGTCTGACATGTGGTGCCATTCTGTTGCCTAGCAGTCTGACATCATAAAGCTAAAGCAAGATGCTTTCTGACATGAGAGCCACTCTGTTGCCTAACAAAGAGTAGGATACATTTCTCTTGGTAATGATATGAGTTGCAGGGTAGACAGGATGCCCAACTGAAAGTGTTGATGGTAAGATGAAAGAAATTAGGACTTTATTTAGACTTCTATATTTGTATGAACGCAAGTTTGAGCATAAGAGTCTCAACTTCACTCTTGCTGAACTGGTAGGATTTGGCTAAAGAGAAGATGGAAATGATGCTATTCATAGTTTCTATCATTCCCGTTAACTGTAGCATAACCCTTCCTCTCTCAACTTATCAGCTGGCTTAATTGCTACTGGTGTACCATATCCTAAAACTAAAGAAGTGAGAATGGTGCGCTGCCACTTGGCTGGCAAAAAGATCTATGTCCTAATGTACGTGCTACAATTGTTTAGAGAGTTTTAGCAAATGAGTCAAGGGAATGCAGAGAAGTATGGGAGGTTATAAACAAAAATTGAGATTTGATTTTTTTATTGAGCTGTTGATTTTCACAATAAAACAGACTTCATAGTATAGATCTGGTAACCCTTTATATAAATCAAAACTTTTTGTATTGCTTATATTAAATGTACTAACAGTGGACTTTTCCATCTGCAGATTATACTGAATGACCAGCAGTGGCAGTGTTTCACAGCAGAGTTTCTCTGACTTGCCGAGACTGAAGCAAAAAAAAAAGGAAGTCTTCTGGCATAGTGCATCATTTTACCAATTTACGTGGTAAGTAAAACGCCCAATCATTCTTTTGGGCATTAAAAAGATGTTCATAGCAACGGAATGTCCTCACTACTTTATAGTGGAAACCTGAGCCTGAATATCATTTCTGTCAAGAAAGAAGTAATATGGATCACATTATGTTGGTCATGATAGTTAATAAAAGACTGACTGACTCGAACTCTACTAAAACCTGCTTTAGATCCTGGTGATAGCAATGTTCCATTCGAGGAAATTGCTGCCTTTGAGGCTGAAATGCACCATCTCACGTATGAAAAATAGTGTTACATTCTCACGGTAGGAAGCTCATTTAACCTCTTCTCCTGCACTCTGTATGTTGGGCTCTGATACTCAAGATGGATTTTTGTTAAGGATAATCTGTCTTTGTACCCCCATCCCACTTTCAAAAAGGACACAGAGCTTTGACTGTTTAAGATTCCTTTACCATTCCCCCTCTTACGTGGCTGGCAGTCATGAATACGGATAGTAACCTACTGCATAACTTCTGATATCTCATCCTCCTGTGTGGTCAGCTTCCACAAGGACAATTGGTCCAGGGGGGGCCTGACATCATAAAGCTAAAGCAAGAAGTTGTCTGACATGTGGTGCCATTCTGTTGCCTAGCAGTCTGACATCATAAAGCTAAAGCAAGATGCTTTCTGACATGAGAGCCACTCTGTTGCCTAACAAAGAGTAGGATACATTTATCTTGGTAATGATATGAGTTGCAGGGTAGACAGGATGCCCAACTGAAAGTGTTGATGGTAAGATGAAAGAAATTAGGACTTTATTTAGACTTCTATATTTGTATGAACGTAAGTTTGAGCATAAGAGTCTCAACTTCACTCTTGCTGAACTGGTAGGATTTGGCTAAAGAGAAGATGGAAATGATGCTATTCATAGTTTCTATCATTCCCGTTAACTGTAGCATAACCCTTCCTCTCTCAACTTATCAGCTGGCTTAATTGCTACTGGTGTACCATATCCTAAAACTAAAGAAGTGAGAATGGTGCGCTGCCACTTGGCTGGCAAAAAGATCTATGTCCTAATGTACATGCTACAATTGTTTAGAGAGTTTTAGCAAATGAGTCAAGGGAATGCAGAGAAGTATGGGAGGTTATAAACACAAATTGAGATTTGATTTTTTTATTGAGCTGTTGATTTTCACAATAAAACAGACTCCATAGTATAGATCTGGTAACCCTTTATATAAATCAAAACTTTTTGTATTGCTTATATTAAATGTACTAACAGTGGACTTTTCCATCTGCAGATTATACTGAATGACCAGCAGTGGCAGTGTTTCACAGCAGAGTTTCTCTGAATTGCCGAGACTGAAGCAAAAAAAAAAAGGAAGTCTTCTGGCATAGTGCATCATTTTACCAATTTACGTGGTAAGTAAAACACCCAATCATTCTTTTGGGCATTAAAAAGATGTTCATAGCAACGGAATGTCCTCACTACTTTATAGTGGAAACCTGTGCCTGAATATCATTTCTGTCAAGAAAGAAGTAATATGGATCACATTATGTTGGTCATGATAGTTAATAAAAGACTGACTGACTCGAACTCTACTAAAACCTGCTTTAGATCCTGGTGATAGCAATGTTCCATTCGAGGAAATTGCTGCCTTTGAGGCTGAAATGCACCATCTCACGTATGAAAAATAGTGTTACATTCTCACGGTAGGAAGCTCATTTAACCTCTTCTCCTGCACTCTGTATGTTGGGCTCTGATACTCAAGATGGATTTTTGTTAAGGATAATCTGTCTTTGTACCCCATCCCACTTTCAAAAAGGACACAGAGCTTTGACTGTTTCAGATTCCTTTACCATTCCCCCTCCTACGTGGCTGGCAGTCATGAATACGGATAGTAACCTACTGCATAACTTCTGATATCTCATCCTCCTGTGTGGTCAGCTTCCACAAGGACAATTGGTCCAGGGGGGCCTGACATCATAAAGCTAAAGCAAGAAGTTGTCTGACATGTGGTGCCATTCTGTTGCCTAGCAGTCTGACATCATAAAGCTAAAGCAAGATGCTTTCTGACATGAGAGCCACTCTGTTGCCTAACAAAGAGTAGGATACATTTATCTTGGTAATGATATGAGTTGCAGGGTAGACAGGATGCCCAACTGAAAGTGTTGATGGTAAGATGAAAGAAATTAGGGCTTTATTTAGACTTCTATATTTGTATGAACGCAAGTTTGAGCATAAGAGTCTCAACTTCACTCTTGCTGAACTGGTAGGATTTGGCTAAAGAGAAGATGGAAATGATGCTATTCATAGTTTCTATCATTCCCGTAAACTGTAGCATAACCCTTCCTCTCTCAACTTATCAGCTGGCTTAATTGCTACTGGTGTACCATATCCTAAAACTAACGAAGTGAGAATGGTGCGCTGCCACTTGGCTGGCAAAAAGATCTATGTCCTAATGTACGTGCTACAATTGTTTAGAGAGTTTTAGCAAATGAGTCAAGGGAATGCAGAGAAGTATGGGAGGTTATAAACACAAATTGAGATTTGATTTTTTTATTGAGCTGTTGATTTTCACAATAAAACAGACTCCATAGTATAGATCTGGTAACCCTTTATATAAATCAAAACTTTTTGTATTGCTTATATTAAATGTACTAACAGTGGACTTTTCCATCTGCAGATTATACTGAATGACCAGCAGTGGCAGTGTTTCACAGCAGAGTTTCTCTGAATTGCCGAGACTGAAGCAAAAAAAAAAAGGAAGTCTTCTGGCATAGTGCATCATTTTACCAATTTACGTGGTAAGTAAAACACCCAATCATTCTTTTGGGCATTAAAAAGATGTTCATAGCAACGGAATGTCCTCACTACTTTATAGTGGAAACCTGTGCCTGAATATCATTTCTGTCAAGAAAGAAGTAATATGGATCACATTATGTTGGTCATGATAGTTAATAAAAGACTGACTGACTCGAACTCTACTAAAACCTGCTTTAGATCCTGGTGATAGCAATGTTCCATTCGAGGAAATTGCTGCCTTTGAGGCTGAAATGCACCATCTCACGTATGAAAAATAGTGTTACATTCTCACGGTAGGAAGCTCATTTAACCTCTTCTCCTGCACTCTGTATGTTGGGCTCTGATACTCAAGATGGATTTTTGTGAAGGATAATCTGTCTTTGTACCCCCATCCCACTTTCAAAAAGGACACAGAGCTTTGACTGTTTCAGATTCCTTTACCATTCCCCCTCCTACGTGGCTGGCAGTCATGAATACGGATAGTAACCTACTGCATAACTTCTGATATCTCATCCTCCTGTGTGGTCAGCTTCCACAAGGACAATTGGTCCAGGGGGGCCTGACATCATAAAGCTAAAGCAAGAAGTTGTCTGACATGTGGTGCCATTCTGTTGCCTAGCAGTCTGACATCATAAAGCTAAAGCAAGATGCTTTCTGACATGAGAGCCACTCTGTTGCCTAACAAAGAGTAGGATACATTTATCTTGGTAATGATATGAGTTGCAGGGTAGACAGGATGCCCAACTGAAAGTGTTGATGGTAAGATGAAAGAAATTAGGGCTTTATTTAGACTTCTATATTTGTATGAACGCAAGTTTGAGCATAAGAGTCTCAACTTCACTCTTGCTGAACTGGTAGGATTTGGCTAAAGAGAAGATGGAAATGATGCTATTCATAGTTTCTATCATTCCCTTTAACTGTAGCATAACCCTTCCTCTCTCAACTTATAAGCTGGCTTAATTGCTACTGGTGTACCATATCCTAAAACTAAAGAAGTGAGAATGGTGCGCTGCCACTTGGCTGGCAAAAAGATCTATGTCCTAATGTACGTGCTACAATTGTTTAGAGAGTTTTAGCAAATGAGTCAAGGGAATGCAGAGAAGTATGGGAGGTTATAAACAAAAATTGAGATTTGATTTTTTTATTGAGCTGTTGATTTTCACAATAAAACAGACTCCATAGTATAGATCTGGTAACCCTTTATATAAATCAAAACTTTTTGTATTGCTTATATTAAATGTACTAACAGTGGACTTTTCCATCTGCAGATTATACTGAATGACCAGCAGTGGCAGTGTTTCACAGCAGAGTTTCTCTGAATTGCCGAGACTGAAGCAAAAAATAAAAGGAAGTCTTCTGGCATAGTGCATCATTTTACCAATTTACGTGGTAAGTAAAACGCCCAATCATTCTTTTGGGCATTAAAAAGATGTTCATAGCAACGGAATGTCCTCACTACTTTATAGTGGAAACCTGTACCTGAATATCATTTCTGTCAAGAAAGAAGTAATATGGATCACATTATGTTGGTCATGATAGTTAATAAAAGACTGACTGACTCGAACTCTACTAAAACCTGCTTTAGATCCTGGTGATAGCAATGTTCCATTCGAGGAAATTGCTGCCTTTGAGGCTGAAATGCACCATCTCACGTATGAAAAATAGTGTTACATTCTCACGGTAGGAAGCTCATTTAACCTCTTCTCCTGCACTCTGTATGTTGGGCTCTGATACTCAAGATGGATTTTTGTGAAGGATAATCTGTCTTTGTACCCCCATCCCACTTTCAAAAAGGACACAGAGCTTTGACTGTTTCAGATTCCTTTACCATTCCCCCTCCTACGTGGCTGGCAGTCATGAATACGGATAGTAACCTACTGCATAACTTCTGATATCTCATCCTCCTGTGTGGTCAGCTTCCACAAGGACAATTGGTCCAGGGGGGCCTGACATCATAAAGCTAAAGCAAGAAGTTGTCTGACATGTGGTGCCATTCTGTTGCCTAGCAGTCTGACATCATAAAGCTAAAGCAAGATGCTTTCTGACATGAGAGCCACTCTGTTGCCTAACAAAGAGTAGGATACATTTATCTTGGTAATGATATGAGTTGCAGGGTAGACAGGATGCCCAACTGAAAGTGTTGATGGTAAGATGAAAGAAATTAGGGCTTTATTTAGACTTCTATATTTGTATGAACGCAAGTTTGAGCATAAGAGTCTCAACTTCACTCTTGCTGAACTGGTAGGATTTGGCTAAAGAGAAGATGGAAATGATGCTATTCATAGTTTCTATCATTCCCGTAAACTGTAGCATAACCCTTCCTCTCTCAACTTATCAGCTGGCTTAATTGCTACTGGTGTACCATATCCTAAAACTAAAGAAGTGAGAATGGTGCGCTGCCACTTGGCTGGCAAAAAGATCTATGTCCTAATGTACGTGCTACAATTGTTTAGAGAGTTTTAGCAAATGAGTCAAGGGAATGCAGAGAAGTATGGGAGGTTATAAACACAAATTGAGATTAGATTTTTTTATTGAGCTGTTGATTTTCACAATAAAACAGACTCCATAGTATAGATCTGGTAACCCTTTATATAAATCAAAACTTTTTGTATTGCTTATATTAAATGTACTAACAGTGGACTTTTCCATCTGCAGATTATACTGAATGACCAGCAGTGGCAGTGTTTCACAGCAGAGTTTCTCTGAATTGCCGAGACTGAAGCAAAAAAAAAAAGGAAGTCTTCTGGCATAGTGCATCATTTTACCAATTTACGTGGTAAGTAAAACGCCCAATCATTCTTTTGGGCATTAAAAAGATGTTCATAGCAACGGAATGTCCTCACTACTTTATAGTGGAAACCTGTGCCTGAATATCATTTCTGTCAAGAAAGAAGTAATATGGATCACATTATGTTGGTCATGATAGTTAATAAAAGACTGACTGACTCGAACTCTACTAAAACCTGCTTTAGATCCTGGTGATAGCAATGTTCCATTCGAGGAAATTGCTGCCTTTGAGGCTGAAATGCACCATCTCACGTATGAAAAATAGTGTTACATTCTCACGGTAGGAAGCTCATTTAACCTCTTCTCCTGCACTCTGTATGTTGGGCTCTGATACTCAAGATGGATTTTTGTGAAGGATAATCTGTCTTTGTACCCCCATCCCACTTTCAAAAAGGACACAGAGCTTTGACTGTTTCAGATTCCTTTACCATTCCCCCTCCTACGTGGCTGGCAGTCATGAATACGGATAGTAACCTACTGCATAACTTCTGATATCTCATCCTCCTGTGTGGTCAGCTTCCACAAGGACAATTGGTCCAGGGGGGCCTGACATCATAAAGCTAAAGCAAGAAGTTGTCTGACATGTGGTGCCATTCTGTTGCCTAGCAGTCTGACATCATAAAGCTAAAGCAAGATGCTTTCTGACATGAGAGCCACTCTGTTGCCTAACAAAGAGTAGGATACATTTATCTTGGTAATGATATGAGTTGCAGGGTAGACAGGATGCCCAACTGAAAGTGTTGATGGTAAGATGAAAGAAATTAGGGCTTTATTTAGACTTCTATATTTGTATGAACGCAAGTTTGAGCATAAGAGTCTCAACTTCACTCTTGCTGAACTGGTAGGATTTGGCTAAAGAGAAGATGGAAATGATGCTATTCATAGTTTCTATCATTCCCGTTAACTGTAGCATAACCCTTCCTCTCTCAACTTATCAGCTGGCTTAATTGCTACTGGTGTACCATATCCTAAAACTAAAGAAGTGAGAATGGTGCGCTGCCACTTGGCTGGCAAAAAGATCTATGTCCTAATGTACGTGCTACAATTGTTTAGAGAGTTTTAGCAAATGAGTCAAGGGAATGCAGAGAAGTATGGGAGGTTATAAACAAAAATTGAGATTTGATTTTTTTATTGAGCTGTTGATTTTCACAATAAAACAGACTCCATAGTATAGATCTGGTAACCCTTTATATAAATCAAAACTTTTTGTATTGCTTATATTAAATGTACTAACAGTGGACTTTTCCATCTGCAGATTATACTGAATGACCAGCAGTGGCAGTGTTTCACAGCAGAGTTTCTCTGAATTGCCGAGACTGAAGCAAAAAATAAAAGGAAGTCTTCTGGCATAGTGCATCATTTTACCAATTTACGTGGTAAGTAAAACGCCCAATCATTCTTTTGGGCATTAAAAAGATGTTCATAGCAACGGAATGTCCTCACTACTTTATAGTGGAAACCTGTGCCTGAATATCATTTCTGTCAAGAAAGAAGTAATATGGATCACATTATGTTGGTCATGATAGTTAATAAAAGACTGACTGACTCGAACTCTACTAAAACCTGCTTTAGATCCTGGTGATAGCAATGTTCCATTCGAGGAAATTGCTGCCTTTGAGGCTGAAATGCACCATCTCACGTATGAAAAATAGTGTTACATTCTCACGGTAGGAAGCTCATTTAACCTCTTCTCCTGCACTCTGTATGTTGGGCTCTGATACTCAAGATGGATTTTTGTGAAGGATAATCTGTCTTTGTACCCCCATCCCACTTTCAAAAAGGACACAGAGCTTTGACTGTTTCAGATTCCTTTACCATTCCCCCTCCTACGTGGCTGGCAGTCATGAATACGGATAGTAACCTACTGCATAACTTCTGATATCTCATCCTCCTGTGTGGTCAGCTTCCACAAGGACAATTGGTCCAGGGGGGCCTGACATCATAAAGCTAAAGCAAGAAGTTGTCTGACATGTGGTGCCATTCTGTTGCCTAGCAGTCTGACATCATAAAGCTAAAGCAAGATGCTTTCTGACATGAGAGCCACTCTGTTGCCTAACAAAGAGTAGGATACATTTATCTTGGTAATGATATGAGTTGCAGGGTGGTAGACAGGATGCCCAACTGAAAGTGTTGATGGTAAGATGAAAGAAATTAGGGCTTTATTTAGACTTCTATATTTGTATGAACGCAAGTTTGAGCATAAGAGTCTCAACTTCACTCTTGCTGAACTGGTAGGATTTGGCTAAAGAGAAGATGGAAATGATGCTATTCATAGTTTCTATCATTCCCGTAAACTGTAGCATAACCCTTCCTCTCTCAACTTATCAGCTGGCTTAATTGCTACTGGTGTACCATATCCTAAAACTAAAGAAGTGAGAATGGTGCGCTGCCACTTGGCTGGCAAAAAGATCTATGTCCTAATGTACGTGCTACAATTGTTTAGAGAGTTTTAGCAAATGAGTCAAGGGAATGCAGAGAAGTATGGGAGGTTATAAACACAAATTGAGATTTGATTTTTTTATTGAGCTGTTGATTTTCACAATAAAACAGACTCCATAGTATAGATCTGGTAACCCTTTATATAAATCAAAACTTTTTGTATTGCTTATATTAAATGTACTAACAGTGGACTTTTCCATCTGCAGATTATACTGAATGACCAGCAGTGGCAGTGTTTCACAGCAGAGTTTCTCTGAATTGCCGAGACTGAAGCAAAAAATAAAAGGAAGTCTTCTGGCATAGTGCATCATTTTACCAATTTACGTGGTAAGTAAAACACCCAATCATTCTTTTGGGCATTAAAAAGATGTTCATAGCAACGGAATGTCCTCACTACTTTATAGTGGAAACCTGTGCCTGAATATCATTTCTGTCAAGAAAGAAGTAATATGGATCACATTATGTTGGTCATGATAGTTAATAAAAGACTGACTGACTCGAACTCTACTAAAACCTGCTTTAGATCCTGGTGATAGCAATGTTCCATTCGAGGAAATTGCTGCCTTTGAGGCTGAAATGCACCATCTCACGTATGAAAAATAGTGTTACATTCTCACGGTAGGAAGCTCATTTAACCTCTTCTCCTGCACTCTGTATGTTGGGCTCTGATACTCAAGATGGATTTTTGTGAAGGATAATCTGTCTTTGTATCCCCATCCCACTTTCAAAAAGGACACAGAGCTTTGACTGTTTCAGATTCCTTTACCATTCCCCCTCCTACGTGGCTGGCAGTCATGAATACGGATAGTAACCTACTGCATAACTTCTGATATCTCATCCTCCTGTGTGGTCAGCTTCCACAAGGACAATTGGTCCAGGGGGGCCTGACATCATAAAGCTAAAGCAAGAAGTTGTCTGACATGTGGTGCCATTCTGTTGCCTAGCAGTCTGACATCATAAAGCTAAAGCAAGATGCTTTCTGACATGAGAGCCACTCTGTTGCCTAACAAAGAGTAGGATACATTTCTCTTGGTAATGATATGAGTTGCAGGGTAGACAGGATGCCCAACTGAAAGTGTTGATGGTAAGATGAAAGAAATTAGGACTTTATTTAGACTTCTATATTTGTATGAACGCAAGTTTGAGCATAAGAGTCTCAACTTCACTCTTGCTGAACTGGTAGGATTTGGCTAAAGAGAAGATGGAAATGATGCTATTCATAGTTTCTATCATTCCCGTTAACTGTAGCATAACCCTTCCTCTCTCAACTTATCAGCTGGCTTAATTGCTACTGGTGTACCATATCCTAAAACTAAAGAAGTGAGAATGGTGCGCTGCCACTTGGCTGGCAAAAAGATCTATGTCCTAATGTACGTGCTACAATTGTTTAGAGAGTTTTAGCAAATGAGTCAAGGGAATGCAGAGAAGTATGGGAGGTTATAAACAAAAATTGAGATTTGATTTTTTTATTGAGCTGTTGATTTTCACAATAAAACAGACTTCATAGTATAGATCTGGTAACCCTTTATATAAATCAAAACTTTTTGTATTGCTTATATTAAATGTACTAACAGTGGACTTTTCCATCTGCAGATTATACTGAATGACCAGCAGTGGCAGTGTTTCACAGCAGAGTTTCTCTGACTTGCCGAGACTGAAGCAAAAAAAAAAGGAAGTCTTCTGGCATAGTGCATCATTTTACCAATTTACGTGGTAAGTAAAACGCCCAATCATTCTTTTGGGCATTAAAAAGATGTTCATAGCAACGGAATGTCCTCACTACTTTATAGTGGAAACCTGAGCCTGAATATCATTTCTGTCAAGAAAGAAGTAATATGGATCACATTATGTTGGTCATGATAGTTAATAAAAGACTGACTGACTCGAACTCTACTAAAACCTGCTTTAGATCCTGGTGATAGCAATGTTCCATTCGAGGAAATTGCTGCCTTTGAGGCTGAAATGCACCATCTCACGTATGAAAAATAGTGTTACATTCTCACGGTAGGAAGCTCATTTAACCTCTTCTCCTGCACTCTGTATGTTGGGCTCTGATACTCAAGATGGATTTTTGTTAAGGATAATCTGTCTTTGTACCCCCATCCCACTTTCAAAAAGGACACAGAGCTTTGACTGTTTAAGATTCCTTTACCATTCCCCCTCTTACGTGGCTGGCAGTCATGAATACGGATAGTAACCTACTGCATAACTTCTGATATCTCATCCTCCTGTGTGGTCAGCTTCCACAAGGACAATTGGTCCAGGGGGGGCCTGACATCATAAAGCTAAAGCAAGAAGTTGTCTGACATGTGGTGCCATTCTGTTGCCTAGCAGTCTGACATCATAAAGCTAAAGCAAGATGCTTTCTGACATGAGAGCCACTCTGTTGCCTAACAAAGAGTAGGATACATTTATCTTGGTAATGATATGAGTTGCAGGGTAGACAGGATGCCCAACTGAAAGTGTTGATGGTAAGATGAAAGAAATTAGGACTTTATTTAGACTTCTATATTTGTATGAACGTAAGTTTGAGCATAAGAGTCTCAACTTCACTCTTGCTGAACTGGTAGGATTTGGCTAAAGAGAAGATGGAAATGATGCTATTCATAGTTTCTATCATTCCCGTTAACTGTAGCATAACCCTTCCTCTCTCAACTTATCAGCTGGCTTAATTGCTACTGGTGTACCATATCCTAAAACTAAAGAAGTGAGAATGGTGCGCTGCCACTTGGCTGGCAAAAAGATCTATGTCCTAATGTACATGCTACAATTGTTTAGAGAGTTTTAGCAAATGAGTCAAGGGAATGCAGAGAAGTATGGGAGGTTATAAACACAAATTGAGATTTGATTTTTTTATTGAGCTGTTGATTTTCACAATAAAACAGACTCCATAGTATAGATCTGGTAACCCTTTATATAAATCAAAACTTTTTGTATTGCTTATATTAAATGTACTAACAGTGGACTTTTCCATCTGCAGATTATACTGAATGACCAGCAGTGGCAGTGTTTCACAGCAGAGTTTCTCTGAATTGCCGAGACTGAAGCAAAAAAAAAAAGGAAGTCTTCTGGCATAGTGCATCATTTTACCAATTTACGTGGTAAGTAAAACACCCAATCATTCTTTTGGGCATTAAAAAGATGTTCATAGCAACGGAATGTCCTCACTACTTTATAGTGGAAACCTGTGCCTGAATATCATTTCTGTCAAGAAAGAAGTAATATGGATCACATTATGTTGGTCATGATAGTTAATAAAAGACTGACTGACTCGAACTCTACTAAAACCTGCTTTAGATCCTGGTGATAGCAATGTTCCATTCGAGGAAATTGCTGCCTTTGAGGCTGAAATGCACCATCTCACGTATGAAAAATAGTGTTACATTCTCACGGTAGGAAGCTCATTTAACCTCTTCTCCTGCACTCTGTATGTTGGGCTCTGATACTCAAGATGGATTTTTGTTAAGGATAATCTGTCTTTGTACCCCATCCCACTTTCAAAAAGGACACAGAGCTTTGACTGTTTCAGATTCCTTTACCATTCCCCCTCCTACGTGGCTGGCAGTCATGAATACGGATAGTAACCTACTGCATAACTTCTGATATCTCATCCTCCTGTGTGGTCAGCTTCCACAAGGACAATTGGTCCAGGGGGGCCTGACATCATAAAGCTAAAGCAAGAAGTTGTCTGACATGTGGTGCCATTCTGTTGCCTAGCAGTCTGACATCATAAAGCTAAAGCAAGATGCTTTCTGACATGAGAGCCACTCTGTTGCCTAACAAAGAGTAGGATACATTTATCTTGGTAATGATATGAGTTGCAGGGTAGACAGGATGCCCAACTGAAAGTGTTGATGGTAAGATGAAAGAAATTAGGGCTTTATTTAGACTTCTATATTTGTATGAACGCAAGTTTGAGCATAAGAGTCTCAACTTCACTCTTGCTGAACTGGTAGGATTTGGCTAAAGAGAAGATGGAAATGATGCTATTCATAGTTTCTATCATTCCCGTAAACTGTAGCATAACCCTTCCTCTCTCAACTTATCAGCTGGCTTAATTGCTACTGGTGTACCATATCCTAAAACTAACGAAGTGAGAATGGTGCGCTGCCACTTGGCTGGCAAAAAGATCTATGTCCTAATGTACGTGCTACAATTGTTTAGAGAGTTTTAGCAAATGAGTCAAGGGAATGCAGAGAAGTATGGGAGGTTATAAACACAAATTGAGATTTGATTTTTTTATTGAGCTGTTGATTTTCACAATAAAACAGACTCCATAGTATAGATCTGGTAACCCTTTATATAAATCAAAACTTTTTGTATTGCTTATATTAAATGTACTAACAGTGGACTTTTCCATCTGCAGATTATACTGAATGACCAGCAGTGGCAGTGTTTCACAGCAGAGTTTCTCTGAATTGCCGAGACTGAAGCAAAAAAAAAAAGGAAGTCTTCTGGCATAGTGCATCATTTTACCAATTTACGTGGTAAGTAAAACACCCAATCATTCTTTTGGGCATTAAAAAGATGTTCATAGCAACGGAATGTCCTCACTACTTTATAGTGGAAACCTGTGCCTGAATATCATTTCTGTCAAGAAAGAAGTAATATGGATCACATTATGTTGGTCATGATAGTTAATAAAAGACTGACTGACTCGAACTCTACTAAAACCTGCTTTAGATCCTGGTGATAGCAATGTTCCATTCGAGGAAATTGCTGCCTTTGAGGCTGAAATGCACCATCTCACGTATGAAAAATAGTGTTACATTCTCACGGTAGGAAGCTCATTTAACCTCTTCTCCTGCACTCTGTATGTTGGGCTCTGATACTCAAGATGGATTTTTGTGAAGGATAATCTGTCTTTGTACCCCCATCCCACTTTCAAAAAGGACACAGAGCTTTGACTGTTTCAGATTCCTTTACCATTCCCCCTCCTACGTGGCTGGCAGTCATGAATACGGATAGTAACCTACTGCATAACTTCTGATATCTCATCCTCCTGTGTGGTCAGCTTCCACAAGGACAATTGGTCCAGGGGGGCCTGACATCATAAAGCTAAAGCAAGAAGTTGTCTGACATGTGGTGCCATTCTGTTGCCTAGCAGTCTGACATCATAAAGCTAAAGCAAGATGCTTTCTGACATGAGAGCCACTCTGTTGCCTAACAAAGAGTAGGATACATTTATCTTGGTAATGATATGAGTTGCAGGGTAGACAGGATGCCCAACTGAAAGTGTTGATGGTAAGATGAAAGAAATTAGGGCTTTATTTAGACTTCTATATTTGTATGAACGCAAGTTTGAGCATAAGAGTCTCAACTTCACTCTTGCTGAACTGGTAGGATTTGGCTAAAGAGAAGATGGAAATGATGCTATTCATAGTTTCTATCATTCCCGTTAACTGTAGCATAACCCTTCCTCTCTCAACTTATCAGCTGGCTTAATTGCTACTGGTGTACCATATCCTAAAACTAAAGAAGTGAGAATGGTGCGCTGCCACTTGGCTGGCAAAAAGATCTATGTCCTAATGTACGTGCTACAATTGTTTAGAGAGTTTTAGCAAATGAGTCAAGGGAATGCAGAGAAGTATGGGAGGTTATAAACAAAAATTGAGATTTGATTTTTTTATTGAGCTGTTGATTTTCACAATAAAACAGACTCCATAGTATAGATCTGGTAACCCTTTATATAAATCAAAACTTTTTGTATTGCTTATATTAAATGTACTAACAGTGGACTTTTCCATCTGCAGATTATACTGAATGACCAGCAGTGGCAGTGTTTCACAGCAGAGTTTCTCTGAATTGCCGAGACTGAAGCAAAAAATAAAAGGAAGTCTTCTGGCATAGTGCATCATTTTACCAATTTACGTGGTAAGTAAAACGCCCAATCATTCTTTTGGGCATTAAAAAGATGTTCATAGCAACGGAATGTCCTCACTACTTTATAGTGGAAACCTGTGCCTGAATATCATTTCTGTCAAGAAAGAAGTAATATGGATCACATTATGTTGGTCATGATAGTTAATAAAAGACTGACTGACTCGAACTCTACTAAAACCTGCTTTAGATCCTGGTGATAGCAATGTTCCATTCGAGGAAATTGCTGCCTTTGAGGCTGAAATGCACCATCTCACGTATGAAAAATAGTGTTACATTCTCACGGTAGGAAGCTCATTTAACCTCTTCTCCTGCACTCTGTATGTTGGGCTCTGATACTCAAGATGGATTTTTGTGAAGGATAATCTGTCTTTGTACCCCCATCCCACTTTCAAAAAGGACACAGAGCTTTGACTGTTTCAGATTCCTTTACCATTCCCCCTCCTACGTGGCTGGCAGTCATGAATACGGATAGTAACCTACTGCATAACTTCTGATATCTCATCCTCCTGTGTGGTCAGCTTCCACAAGGACAATTGGTCCAGGGGGGCCTGACATCATAAAGCTAAAGCAAGAAGTTGTCTGACATGTGGTGCCATTCTGTTGCCTAGCAGTCTGACATCATAAAGCTAAAGCAAGATGCTTTCTGACATGAGAGCCACTCTGTTGCCTAACAAAGAGTAGGATACATTTATCTTGGTAATGATATGAGTTGCAGGGTAGACAGGATGCCCAACTGAAAGTGTTGATGGTAAGATGAAAGAAATTAGGGCTTTATTTAGACTTCTATATTTGTATGAACGCAAGTTTGAGCATAAGAGTCTCAACTTCACTCTTGCTGAACTGGTAGGATTTGGCTAAAGAGAAGATGGAAATGATGCTATTCATAGTTTCTATCATTCCCGTAAACTGTAGCATAACCCTTCCTCTCTCAACTTATCAGCTGGCTTAATTGCTACTGGTGTACCATATCCTAAAACTAAAGAAGTGAGAATGGTGCGCTGCCACTTGGCTGGCAAAAAGATCTATGTCCTAATGTACGTGCTACAATTGTTTAGAGAGTTTTAGCAAATGAGTCAAGGGAATGCAGAGAAGTATGGGAGGTTATAAACACAAATTGAGATTTGATTTTTTTATTGAGCTGTTGATTTTCACAATAAAACAGACTCCATAGTATAGATCTGGTAACCCTTTATATAAATCAAAACTTTTTGTATTGCTTATATTAAATGTACTAACAGTGGACTTTTCCATCTGCAGATTATACTGAATGACCAGCAGTGGCAGTGTTTCACAGCAGAGTTTCTCTGAATTGCCGAGACTGAAGCAAAAAATAAAAGGAAGTCTTCTGGCATAGTGCATCATTTTACCAATTTACGTGGTAAGTAAAACACCCAATCATTCTTTTGGGCATTAAAAAGATGTTCATAGCAACGGAATGTCCTCACTACTTTATAGTGGAAACCTGTGCCTGAATATCATTTCTGTCAAGAAAGAAGTAATATGGATCACATTATGTTGGTCATGATAGTTAATAAAAGACTGACTGACTCGAACTCTACTAAAACCTGCTTTAGATCCTGGTGATAGCAATGTTCCATTCGAGGAAATTGCTGCCTTTGAGGCTGAAATGCACCATCTCACGTATGAAAAATAGTGTTACATTCTCACGGTAGGAAGCTCATTTAACCTCTTCTCCTGCACTCTGTATGTTGGGCTCTGATACTCAAGATGGATTTTTGTGAAGGATAATCTGTCTTTGTATCCCCATCCCACTTTCAAAAAGGACACAGAGCTTTGACTGTTTCAGATTCCTTTACCATTCCCCCTCCTACGTGGCTGGCAGTCATGAATACGGATAGTAACCTACTGCATAACTTCTGATATCTCATCCTCCTGTGTGGTCAGCTTCCACAAGGACAATTGGTCCAGGGGGGCCTGACATCATAAAGCTAAAGCAAGAAGTTGTCTGACATGTGGTGCCATTCTGTTGCCTAGCAGTCTGACATCATAAAGCTAAAGCAAGATGCTTTCTGACATGAGAGCCACTCTGTTGCCTAACAAAGAGTAGGATACATTTCTCTTGGTAATGATATGAGTTGCAGGGTAGACAGGATGCCCAACTGAAAGTGTTGATGGTAAGATGAAAGAAATTAGGACTTTATTTAGACTTCTATATTTGTATGAACGCAAGTTTGAGCATAAGAGTCTCAACTTCACTCTTGCTGAACTGGTAGGATTTGGCTAAAGAGAAGATGGAAATGATGCTATTCATAGTTTCTATCATTCCCGTTAACTGTAGCATAACCCTTCCTCTCTCAACTTATCAGCTGGCTTAATTGCTACTGGTGTACCATATCCTAAAACTAAAGAAGTGAGAATGGTGCGCTGCCACTTGGCTGGCAAAAAGATCTATGTCCTAATGTACGTGCTACAATTGTTTAGAGAGTTTTAGCAAATGAGTCAAGGGAATGCAGAGAAGTATGGGAGGTTATAAACAAAAATTGAGATTTGATTTTTTTATTGAGCTGTTGATTTTCACAATAAAACAGACTTCATAGTATAGATCTGGTAACCCTTTATATAAATCAAAACTTTTTGTATTGCTTATATTAAATGTACTAACAGTGGACTTTTCCATCTGCAGATTATACTGAATGACCAGCAGTGGCAGTGTTTCACAGCAGAGTTTCTCTGACTTGCCGAGACTGAAGCAAAAAAAAAAGGAAGTCTTCTGGCATAGTGCATCATTTTACCAATTTACGTGGTAAGTAAAACGCCCAATCATTCTTTTGGGCATTAAAAAGATGTTCATAGCAACGGAATGTCCTCACTACTTTATAGTGGAAACCTGAGCCTGAATATCATTTCTGTCAAGAAAGAAGTAATATGGATCACATTATGTTGGTCATGATAGTTAATAAAAGACTGACTGACTCGAACTCTACTAAAACCTGCTTTAGATCCTGGTGATAGCAATGTTCCATTCGAGGAAATTGCTGCCTTTGAGGCTGAAATGCACCATCTCACGTATGAAAAATAGTGTTACATTCTCACGGTAGGAAGCTCATTTAACCTCTTCTCCTGCACTCTGTATGTTGGGCTCTGATACTCAAGATGGATTTTTGTTAAGGATAATCTGTCTTTGTACCCCCATCCCACTTTCAAAAAGGACACAGAGCTTTGACTGTTTAAGATTCCTTTACCATTCCCCCTCTTACGTGGCTGGCAGTCATGAATACGGATAGTAACCTACTGCATAACTTCTGATATCTCATCCTCCTGTGTGGTCAGCTTCCACAAGGACAATTGGTCCAGGGGGGGCCTGACATCATAAAGCTAAAGCAAGAAGTTGTCTGACATGTGGTGCCATTCTGTTGCCTAGCAGTCTGACATCATAAAGCTAAAGCAAGATGCTTTCTGACATGAGAGCCACTCTGTTGCCTAACAAAGAGTAGGATACATTTATCTTGGTAATGATATGAGTTGCAGGGTAGACAGGATGCCCAACTGAAAGTGTTGATGGTAAGATGAAAGAAATTAGGACTTTATTTAGACTTCTATATTTGTATGAACGTAAGTTTGAGCATAAGAGTCTCAACTTCACTCTTGCTGAACTGGTAGGATTTGGCTAAAGAGAAGATGGAAATGATGCTATTCATAGTTTCTATCATTCCCGTTAACTGTAGCATAACCCTTCCTCTCTCAACTTATCAGCTGGCTTAATTGCTACTGGTGTACCATATCCTAAAACTAAAGAAGTGAGAATGGTGCGCTGCCACTTGGCTGGCAAAAAGATCTATGTCCTAATGTACATGCTACAATTGTTTAGAGAGTTTTAGCAAATGAGTCAAGGGAATGCAGAGAAGTATGGGAGGTTATAAACACAAATTGAGATTTGATTTTTTTATTGAGCTGTTGATTTTCACAATAAAACAGACTCCATAGTATAGATCTGGTAACCCTTTATATAAATCAAAACTTTTTGTATTGCTTATATTAAATGTACTAACAGTGGACTTTTCCATCTGCAGATTATACTGAATGACCAGCAGTGGCAGTGTTTCACAGCAGAGTTTCTCTGAATTGCCGAGACTGAAGCAAAAAAAAAAAGGAAGTCTTCTGGCATAGTGCATCATTTTACCAATTTACGTGGTAAGTAAAACACCCAATCATTCTTTTGGGCATTAAAAAGATGTTCATAGCAACGGAATGTCCTCACTACTTTATAGTGGAAACCTGTGCCTGAATATCATTTCTGTCAAGAAAGAAGTAATATGGATCACATTATGTTGGTCATGATAGTTAATAAAAGACTGACTGACTCGAACTCTACTAAAACCTGCTTTAGATCCTGGTGATAGCAATGTTCCATTCGAGGAAATTGCTGCCTTTGAGGCTGAAATGCACCATCTCACGTATGAAAAATAGTGTTACATTCTCACGGTAGGAAGCTCATTTAACCTCTTCTCCTGCACTCTGTATGTTGGGCTCTGATACTCAAGATGGATTTTTGTTAAGGATAATCTGTCTTTGTACCCCATCCCACTTTCAAAAAGGACACAGAGCTTTGACTGTTTCAGATTCCTTTACCATTCCCCCTCCTACGTGGCTGGCAGTCATGAATACGGATAGTAACCTACTGCATAACTTCTGATATCTCATCCTCCTGTGTGGTCAGCTTCCACAAGGACAATTGGTCCAGGGGGGCCTGACATCATAAAGCTAAAGCAAGAAGTTGTCTGACATGTGGTGCCATTCTGTTGCCTAGCAGTCTGACATCATAAAGCTAAAGCAAGATGCTTTCTGACATGAGAGCCACTCTGTTGCCTAACAAAGAGTAGGATACATTTATCTTGGTAATGATATGAGTTGCAGGGTAGACAGGATGCCCAACTGAAAGTGTTGATGGTAAGATGAAAGAAATTAGGGCTTTATTTAGACTTCTATATTTGTATGAACGCAAGTTTGAGCATAAGAGTCTCAACTTCACTCTTGCTGAACTGGTAGGATTTGGCTAAAGAGAAGATGGAAATGATGCTATTCATAGTTTCTATCATTCCCGTAAACTGTAGCATAACCCTTCCTCTCTCAACTTATCAGCTGGCTTAATTGCTACTGGTGTACCATATCCTAAAACTAACGAAGTGAGAATGGTGCGCTGCCACTTGGCTGGCAAAAAGATCTATGTCCTAATGTACGTGCTACAATTGTTTAGAGAGTTTTAGCAAATGAGTCAAGGGAATGCAGAGAAGTATGGGAGGTTATAAACACAAATTGAGATTTGATTTTTTTATTGAGCTGTTGATTTTCACAATAAAACAGACTCCATAGTATAGATCTGGTAACCCTTTATATAAATCAAAACTTTTTGTATTGCTTATATTAAATGTACTAACAGTGGACTTTTCCATCTGCAGATTATACTGAATGACCAGCAGTGGCAGTGTTTCACAGCAGAGTTTCTCTGAATTGCCGAGACTGAAGCAAAAAAAAAAAGGAAGTCTTCTGGCATAGTGCATCATTTTACCAATTTACGTGGTAAGTAAAACACCCAATCATTCTTTTGGGCATTAAAAAGATGTTCATAGCAACGGAATGTCCTCACTACTTTATAGTGGAAACCTGTGCCTGAATATCATTTCTGTCAAGAAAGAAGTAATATGGATCACATTATGTTGGTCATGATAGTTAATAAAAGACTGACTGACTCGAACTCTACTAAAACCTGCTTTAGATCCTGGTGATAGCAATGTTCCATTCGAGGAAATTGCTGCCTTTGAGGCTGAAATGCACCATCTCACGTATGAAAAATAGTGTTACATTCTCACGGTAGGAAGCTCATTTAACCTCTTCTCCTGCACTCTGTATGTTGGGCTCTGATACTCAAGATGGATTTTTGTGAAGGATAATCTGTCTTTGTACCCCCATCCCACTTTCAAAAAGGACACAGAGCTTTGACTGTTTCAGATTCCTTTACCATTCCCCCTCCTACGTGGCTGGCAGTCATGAATACGGATAGTAACCTACTGCATAACTTCTGATATCTCATCCTCCTGTGTGGTCAGCTTCCACAAGGACAATTGGTCCAGGGGGGCCTGACATCATAAAGCTAAAGCAAGAAGTTGTCTGACATGTGGTGCCATTCTGTTGCCTAGCAGTCTGACATCATAAAGCTAAAGCAAGATGCTTTCTGACATGAGAGCCACTCTGTTGCCTAACAAAGAGTAGGATACATTTCTCTTGGTAATGATATGAGTTGCAGGGTAGACAGGATGCCCAACTGAAAGTGTTGATGGTAAGATGAAAGAAATTAGGGCTTTATTTAGACTTCTATATTTGTATGAACGCAAGTTTGAGCATAAGAGTCTCAACTTCACTCTTGCTGAACTGGTAGGATTTGGCTAAAGAGAAGATGGAAATGATGCTATTCATAGTTTCTATCATTCCCGTAAACTGTAGCATAACCCTTCCTCTCTCAACTTATCAGCTGGCTTAATTGCTACTGGTGTACCATATCCTAAAACTAAAGAAGTGAGAATGGTGCGCTGCCACTTGGCTGGCAAAAAGATCTATGTCCTAATGTACGTGCTACAATTGTTTAGAGAGTTTTAGCAAATGAGTCAAGGGAATGCAGAGAAGTATGGGAGGTTATAAACACAAATTGAGATTAGATTTTTTTATTGAGCTGTTGATTTTCACAATAAAACAGACTCCATAGTATAGATCTGGTAACCCTTTATATAAATCAAAACTTTTTGTATTGCTTATATTAAATGTACTAACAGTGGACTTTTCCATCTGCAGATTATACTGAATGACCAGCAGTGGCAGTGTTTCACAGCAGAGTTTCTCTGAATTGCCGAGACTGAAGCAAAAAAAAAAAGGAAGTCTTCTGGCATAGTGCATCATTTTACCAATTTACGTGGTAAGTAAAACGCCCAATCATTCTTTTGGGCATTAAAAAGATGTTCATAGCAACGGAATGTCCTCACTACTTTATAGTGGAAACCTGTGCCTGAATATCATTTCTGTCAAGAAAGAAGTAATATGGATCACATTATGTTGGTCATGATAGTTAATAAAAGACTGACTGACTCGAACTCTACTAAAACCTGCTTTAGATCCTGGTGATAGCAATGTTCCATTCGAGGAAATTGCTGCCTTTGAGGCTGAAATGCACCATCTCACGTATGAAAAATAGTGTTACATTCTCACGGTAGGAAGCTCATTTAACCTCTTCTCCTGCACTCTGTATGTTGGGCTCTGATACTCAAGATGGATTTTTGTGAAGGATAATCTGTCTTTGTACCCCCATCCCACTTTCAAAAAGGACACAGAGCTTTGACTGTTTCAGATTCCTTTACCATTCCCCCTCCTACGTGGCTGGCAGTCATGAATACGGATAGTAACCTACTGCATAACTTCTGATATCTCATCCTCCTGTGTGGTCAGCTTCCACAAGGACAATTGGTCCAGGGGGGCCTGACATCATAAAGCTAAAGCAAGAAGTTGTCTGACATGTGGTGCCATTCTGTTGCCTAGCAGTCTGACATCATAAAGCTAAAGCAAGATGCTTTCTGACATGAGAGCCACTCTGTTGCCTAACAAAGAGTAGGATACATTTATCTTGGTAATGATATGAGTTGCAGGGTAGACAGGATGCCCAACTGAAAGTGTTGATGGTAAGATGAAAGAAATTAGGGCTTTATTTAGACTTCTATATTTGTATGAACGCAAGTTTGAGCATAAGAGTCTCAACTTCACTCTTGCTGAACTGGTAGGATTTGGCTAAAGAGAAGATGGAAATGATGCTATTCATAGTTTCTATCATTCCCGTTAACTGTAGCATAACCCTTCCTCTCTCAACTTATCAGCTGGCTTAATTGCTACTGGTGTACCATATCCTAAAACTAAAGAAGTGAGAATGGTGCGCTGCCACTTGGCTGGCAAAAAGATCTATGTCCTAATGTACGTGCTACAATTGTTTAGAGAGTTTTAGCAAATGAGTCAAGGGAATGCAGAGAAGTATGGGAGGTTATAAACAAAAATTGAGATTTGATTTTTTTATTGAGCTGTTGATTTTCACAATAAAACAGACTCCATAGTATAGATCTGGTAACCCTTTATATGAATCAAAACTTTTTGTATTGCTTATATTAAATGTACTAACAGTGGACTTTTCCATCTGCAGATTATACTGAATGACCAGCAGTGGCAGTGTTTCACAGCAGAGTTTCTCTGAATTGCCGAGACTGAAGCAAAAAAAAAAAGGAAGTCTTCTGGCATAGTGCATCATTTTACCAATTTACGTGGTAAGTAAAACGCCCAATCATTCTTTTGGGCATTAAAAAGATGTTCATAGCAACGGAATGTCCTCACTACTTTATAGTGGAAACCTGTGCCTGAATATCATTTCTGTCAAGAAAGAAGTAATATGGATCACATTATGTTGGTCATGATAGTTAATAAAAGACTGACTGACTCGAACTCTACTAAAACCTGCTTTAGATCCTGGTGATAGCAATGTTCCATTCGAGGAAATTGCTGCCTTTGAGGCTGAAATGCACCATCTCACGTATGAAAAATAGTGTTACATTCTCACGGTAGGAAGCTCATTTAACCTCTTCTCCTGCACTCTGTATGTTGGGCTCTGATACTCAAGATGGATTTTTGTGAAGGATAATCTGTCTTTGTACCCCCATCCCACTTTCAAAAAGGACACAGAGCTTTGACTGTTTCAGATTCCTTTACCATTCCCCCTCCTACGTGGCTGGCAGTCATGAATACGGATAGTAACCTACTGCATAACTTCTGATATCTCATCCTCCTGTGTGGTCAGCTTCCACAAGGACAATTGGTCCAGGGGGGCCTGACATCATAAAGCTAAAGCAAGAAGTTGTCTGACATGTGGTGCCATTCTGTTGCCTAGCAGTCTGACATCATAAAGCTAAAGCAAGATGCTTTCTGACATGAGAGCCACTCTGTTGCCTAACAAAGAGTAGGATACATTTATCTTGGTAATGATATGAGTTGCAGGGTAGACAGGATGCCCAACTGAAAGTGTTGATGGTAAGATGAAAGAAATTAGGGCTTTATTTAGACTTCTATATTTGTATGAACGCAAGTTTGAGCATAAGAGTCTCAACTTCACTCTTGCTGAACTGGTAGGATTTGGCTAAAGAGAAGATGGAAATGATGCTGTTCATAGTTTCTATCATTCCCGTAAACTGTAGCATAACCCTTCCTCTCTCAACTTATCAGCTGGCTTAATTGCTACTGGTGTACCATATCCTAAAACTAAAGAAGTGAGAATGGTGCGCTGCCACTTGGCTGGCAAAAAGATCTATGTCCTAATGTACGTGCTACAATTGTTTAGAGAGTTTTAGCAAATGAGTCAAGGGAATGCAGAGAAGTATGGGAGGTTATAAACAAAAATTGAGATTTGATTTTTTTATTGAGCTGTTGATTTTCACAATAAAACAGACTCCATAGTATAGATCTGGTAACCCTTTATATAAATCAAAACTTTTTGTATTGCTTATATTAAATGTACTAACAGTGGACTTTTCCATCTGCAGATTATACTGAATGACCAGCAGTGGCAGTGTTTCACAGCAGAGTTTCTCTGAATTGCCGAGACTGAAGCAAAAAATAAAAGGAAGTCTTCTGGCATAGTGCATCATTTTACCAATTTACGTGGTAAGTAAAACGCCCAATCATTCTTTTGGGCATTAAAAAGATGTTCATAGCAACGGAATGTCCTCACTACTTTATAGTGGAAACCTGTGCCTGAATATCATTTCTGTCAAGAAAGAAGTAATATGGATCACATTATGTTGGTCATGATAGTTAATAAAAGACTGACTGACTCGAACTCTACTAAAACCTGCTTTAGATCCTGGTGATAGCAATGTTCCATTCGAGGAAATTGCTGCCTTTGAGGCTGAAATGCACCATCTCACGTATGAAAAATAGTGTTACATTCTCACGGTAGGAAGCTCATTTAACCTCTTCTCCTGCACTCTGTATGTTGGGCTCTGATACTCAAGATGGATTTTTGTGAAGGATAATCTGTCTTTGTACCCCCATCCCACTTTCAAAAAGGACACAGAGCTTTGACTGTTTCAGATTCCTTTACCATTCCCCCTCCTACGTGGCTGGCAGTCATGAATACGGATAGTAACCTACTGCATAACTTCTGATATCTCATCCCCCTGTGTGGTCAGCTTCCACAAGGACAATTGGTCCAGGGGGGCCTGACATCATAAAGCTAAAGCAAGAAGTTGTCTGACATGTGGTGCCATTCTGTTGCCTAGCAGTCTGACATCATAAAGCTAAAGCAAGATGCTTTCTGACATGAGAGCCACTCTGTTGCCTAACAAAGAGTAGGATACATTTATCTTGGTAATGATATGAGTTGCAGGGTAGACAGGATGCCCAACTGAAAGTGTTGATGGTAAGATGAAAGAAATTAGGGCTTTATTTAGACTTCTATATTTGTATGAACGCAAGTTTGAGCATAAGAGTCTCAACTTCACTCTTGCTGAACTGGTAGGATTTGGCTAAAGAGAAGATGGAAATGATGCTATTCATAGTTTCTATCATTCCCGTAAACTGTAGCATAACCCTTCCTCTCTCAACTTATCAGCTGGCTTAATTGCTACTGGTGTACCATATCCTAAAACTAAAGAAGTGAGAATGGTGCGCTGCCACTTGGCTGGCAAAAAGATCTATGTCCTAATGTACGTGCTACAATTGTTTAGAGAGTTTTAGCAAATGAGTCAAGGGAATGCAGAGAAGTATGGGAGGTTATAAACACAAATTGAGATTTGATTTTTTTATTGAGCTGTTGATTTTCACAATAAAACAGACTCCATAGTATAGATCTGGTAACCCTTTATATAAATCAAAACTTTTTGTATTGCTTATATTAAATGTACTAACAGTGGACTTTTCCATCTGCAGATTATACTGAATGACCAGCAGTGGCAGTGTTTCACAGCAGAGTTTCTCTGAATTGCCGAGACTGAAGCAAAAAATAAAAGGAAGTCTTCTGGCATAGTGCATCATTTTACCAATTTACGTGGTAAGTAAAACGCCCAATCATTCTTTTGGGCATTAAAAAGATGTTCATAGCAACGGAATGTCCTCACTACTTTATAGTGGAAACCTGAGCCTGAATATCATTTCTGTCAAGAAAGAAGTAATATGGATCACATTATGTTGGTCATGATAGTTAATAAAAGACTGACTGACTCGAACTCTACTAAAACCTGCTTTAGATCCTGGTGATAGCAATGTTCCATTCGAGGAAATTGCTGCCTTTGAGGCTGAAATGCACCATCTCACGTATGAAAAATAGTGTTACATTCTCACGGTAGGAAGCTCATTTAACCTCTTCTCCTGCACTCTGTATGTTGGGCTCTGATACTCAAGATGGATTTTTGTTAAGGATAATCTGTCTTTGTACCCCCATCCCACTTTCAAAAAGGACACAGAGCTTTGACTGTTTAAGATTCCTTTACCATTCCCCCTCTTACGTGGCTGGCAGTCATGAATACGGATAGTAACCTACTGCATAACTTCTGATATCTCATCCTCCTGTGTGGTCAGCTTCCACAAGGACAATTGGTCCAGGGGGGGCCTGACATCATAAAGCTAAAGCAAGAAGTTGTCTGACATGTGGTGCCATTCTGTTGCCTAGCAGTCTGACATCATAAAGCTAAAGCAAGATGCTTTCTGACATGAGAGCCACTCTGTTGCCTAACAAAGAGTAGGATACATTTATCTTGGTAATGATATGAGTTGCAGGGTAGACAGGATGCCCAACTGAAAGTGTTGATGGTAAGATGAAAGAAATTAGGACTTTATTTAGACTTCTATATTTGTATGAACGCAAGTTTGAGCATAAGAGTCTCAACTTCACTCTTGCTGAACTGGTAGGATTTGGCTAAAGAGAAGATGGAAATGATGCTATTCATAGTTTCTATCATTCCCGTTAACTGTAGCATAACCCTTCCTCTCTCAACTTATCAGCTGGCTTAATTGCTACTGGTGTACCATATCCTAAAACTAAAGAAGTGAGAATGGTGCGCTGCCACTTGGCTGGCAAAAAGATCTATGTCCTAATGTACGTGCTACAATTGTTTAGAGAGTTTTAGCAAATGAGTCAAGGGAATGCAGAGAAGTATGGGAGGTTATAAACACAAATTGAGATTTGATTTTTTTATTGAGCTGTTGATTTTCACAATAAAACAGACTCCATAGTATAGATCTGGTAACCCTTTATATAAATCAAAACTTTTTGTATTGCTTATATTAAATGTACTAACAGTGGACTTTTCCATCTGCAGATTATACTGAATGACCAGCAGTGGCAGTGTTTCACAGCAGAGTTTCTCTGAATTGCCGAGACTGAAGCAAAAAAAAAAAGGAAGTCTTCTGGCATAGTGCATCATTTTACCAATTTACGTGGTAAGTAAAACGCCCAATCATTCTTTTGGGCATTAAAAAGATGTTCATAGCAACGGAATGTCCTCACTACTTTATAGTGGAAACCTGTGCCTGAATATCATTTCTGTCAAGAAAGAAGTAATATGGATCACATTATGTTGGTCATGATAGTTAATAAAAGACTGACTGACTCGAACTCTACTAAAACCTGCTTTAGATCCTGGTGATAGCAATGTTCCATTCGAGGAAATTGCTGCCTTTGAGGCTGAAATGCACCATCTCACGTATGAAAAATAGTGTTACATTCTCACGGTAGGAAGCTCATTTAACCTCTTCTCCTGCACTCTGTATGTTGGGCTCTGATACTCAAGATGGATTTTTGTGAAGGATAATCTGTCTTTGTACCCCCATCCCACTTTCAAAAAGGACACAGAGCTTTGACTGTTTCAGATTCCTTTACCATTCCCCCTCCTACGTGGCTGGCAGTCATGAATACGGATAGTAACCTACTGCATAACTTCTGATATCTCATCCTCCTGTGTGGTCAGCTTCCACAAGGACAATTGGTCCAGGGGGGCCTGACATCATAAAGCTAAAGCAAGAAGTTGTCTGACATGTGGTGCCATTCTGTTGCCTAGCAGTCTGACATCATAAAGCTAAAGCAAGATGCTTTCTGACATGAGAGCCACTCTGTTGCCTAACAAAGAGTAGGATACATTTCTCTTGGTAATGATATGAGTTGCAGGGTAGACAGGATGCCCAACTGAAAGTGTTGATGGTAAGATGAAAGAAATTAGGACTTTATTTAGACTTCTATATTTGTATGAACGCAAGTTTGAGCATAAGAGTCTCAACTTCACTCTTGCTGAACTGGTAGGATTTGGCTAAAGAGAAGATGGAAATGATGCTATTCATAGTTTCTATCATTCCCGTTAACTGTAGCATAACCCTTCCTCTCTCAACTTATCAGCTGGCTTAATTGCTACTGGTGTACCATATCCTAAAACTAAAGAAGTGAGAATGGTGCGCTGCCACTTGGCTGGCAAAAAGATCTATGTCCTAATGTACGTGCTACAATTGTTTAGAGAGTTTTAGCAAATGAGTCAAGGGAATGCAGAGAAGTATGGGAGGTTATAAACAAAAATTGAGATTTGATTTTTTTATTGAGCTGTTGATTTTCACAATAAAACAGACTTCATAGTATAGATCTGGTAACCCTTTATATAAATCAAAACTTTTTGTATTGCTTATATTAAATGTACTAACAGTGGACTTTTCCATCTGCAGATTATACTGAATGACCAGCAGTGGCAGTGTTTCACAGCAGAGTTTCTCTGACTTGCCGAGACTGAAGCAAAAAAAAAAAGGAAGTCTTCTGGCATAGTGCATCATTTTACCAATTTACGTGGTAAGTAAAACGCCCAATCATTCTTTTGGGCATTAAAAAGATGTTCATAGCAACGGAATGTCCTCACTACTTTATAGTGGAAACCTGAGCCTGAATATCATTTCTGTCAAGAAAGAAGTAATATGGATCACATTATGTTGGTCATGATAGTTAATAAAAGACTGACTGACTCGAACTCTACTAAAACCTGCTTTAGATCCTGGTGATAGCAATGTTCCATTCGAGGAAACTGCTGCCTTTGAGGCTGAAATGCACCATCTCACGTATGAAAAATAGTGTTACATTCTCACGGTAGGAAGCTCATTTAACCTCTTCTCCTGCACTCTGTATGTTGGGCTCTGATACTCAAGATGGATTTTTGTTAAGGATAATCTGTCTTTGTACCCCCATCCCACTTTCAAAAAGGACACAGAGCTTTGACTGTTTAAGATTCCTTTACCATTCCCCCTCTTACGTGGCTGGCAGTCATGAATACGGATAGTAACCTACTGCATAACTTCTGATATCTCATCCTCCTGTGTGGTCAGCTTCCACAAGGACAATTGGTCCAGGGGGGCCTGACATCATAAAGCTAAAGCAAGAAGTTGTCTGACATGTGGTGCCATTCTGTTGCCTAGCAGTCTGACATCATAAAGCTAAAGCAAGATGCTTTCTGACATGAGAGCCACTCTGTTGCCTAACAAAGAGTAGGATACATTTATCTTGGTAATGATATGAGTTGCAGGGTAGACAGGATGCCCAACTGAAAGTGTTGATGGTAAGATGAAAGAAATTAGGACTTTATTTAGACTTCTATATTTGTATGAACGCAAGTTTGAGCATAAGAGTCTCAACTTCACTCTTGCTGAACTGGTAGGATTTGGCTAAAGAGAAGATGGAAATGATGCTATTCATAGTTTCTATCATTCCCGTTAACTGTAGCATAACCCTTCCTCACTCAACTTATCAGCTGGCTTAATTGCTACTGGTGTACCATATCCTAAAACTAAAGAAGTGAGAATGGTGCGCTGCCACTTGGCTGGCAAAAAGATCTATGTCCTAATGTACGTGCTACAATTGTTTAGAGAGTTTTAGCAAATGAGTCAAGGGAATGCAGAGAAGTATGGGAGGTTATAAACACAAATTGAGATTTGATTTTTTTATTGAGCTGTTGATTTTCACAATAAAACAGACTCCATAGTATAGATCTGGTAACCCTTTATATAAATCAAAACTTTTTGTATTGCTTATATTAAATGTACTAACAGTGGACTTTTCCATCTGCAGATTATACTGAATGACCAGCAGTGGCAGTGTTTCACAGCAGAGTTTCTCTGACTTGCCGAGACTGAAGCAAAAAAAAAAAGGAAGTCTTCTGGCATAGTGCATCATTTTACCAATTTACGTGGTAAGTAAAACGCCCAATCATTCTTTTGGGCATTAAAAAGATGTTCATAGCAACGGAATGTCCTCACTACTTTATAGTGGAAACCTGTGCCTGAATATCATTTCTGTCCAGAAAGAAGTAATATGGATCACATTATGTTGGTCATGATAGTTAATAAAAGACTGACTGACTCGAACTCTACTAAAACCTGCTTTAGATCCTGGTGATAGCAATGTTCCATTCGAGGAAATTGCTGCCTTTGAGGCTGAAATGCACCATCTCACGTATGAAAAATAGTGTTACATTCTCACGGTAGGAAGCTCATTTAACCTCTTCTCCTGCACTCTGTATGTTGGGCTCTGATACTCAAGATGGATTTTTGTTAAGGATAATCTGTCTTTGTACCCCCATCCCACTTTCAAAAAGGACACAGAGCTTTGACTGTTTCAGATTCCTTTACCATTCCCCCTCCTACGTGGCTGGCAGTCATGAATACGGATAGTAACCTACTGCATAACTTCTGATATCTCATCCTCCTGTGTGGTCAGCTTCCACAAGGACAATTGGTCCAGGGGGGCCTGACATCATAAAGCTAAAGCAAGAAATTGTCTGACATGTGGTGCCATTCTGTTGCCTAGCAGTCTGACATCATAAAGCTAAAGCAAGTTGCTTTCTGACATGAGAGCCACTCTGTTGCCTAACAAAGAGTAGGATACATTTATCTTGGTAATGATATGAGTTGCAGGGTAGACAGGATGCCCAACTGAAAGTGTTGATGGTAAGATGAAAGAAATTAGGACTTTATTTAGACTTCTATATTTGTATGAACGCAAGTTTGAGCATAAGAGTCTCAACTTCACTCTTGCTGAACTGGTAGGATTTGGCTAAAGAGAAGATGGAAATGATGCTATTCATAGTTTCTATCATTCCCGTTAACTGTAGCATAACCCTTCCTCTCTCAACTTATCAGCTGGCTTAATTGCTACTGGTGTACCATATCCTAAAACTAAAGAAGTGAGAATGGTGCGCTGCCACTTGGCTGGCAAAAAGATCTATGTCCTAATGTACGTGCTACAATTGTTTAGAGAGTTTTAGCAAATGAGTCAAGGGAATGCAGAGAAGTATGGGAGGTTATAAACACAAATTGAGATTTGATTTTTTTATTGAGCTGTTGATTTTCACAATAAAACAGACTCCATAGTATAGATCTGGTAACCCTTTATATAAATCAAAACTTTTTGTATTGCTTATATTAAATGTACTAACAGTGGACTTTTCCATCTGCAGATTATACTGAATGACCAGCAGTGGCAGTGTTTCACAGCAGAGTTTCTCTGAATTGCCGAGACTGAAGCAAAAAAAAAGGAAGTCTTCTGGCATAGTGCATCATTTTACCAATTTACGTGGTAAGTAAAACGCCCAATCATTCTTTTGGGCATTAAAAAGATGTTCATAGCAACGGAATGTCCTCACTACTTTATAGTGGAAACCTGAGCCTGAATATCATTTCTGTCAAGAAAGAAGTAATATGGATCACATTATGTTGGTCATGATAGTTAATAAAAGACTGACTGACTCGAACTCTACTAAAACCTGCTTTAGATCCTGGTGATAGCAATGTTCCATTCGAGGAAATTGCTGCCTTTGAGGCTGAAATGCACCATCTCACGTATGAAAAATAGTGTTACATTCTCACGGTAGGAAGCTCATTTAACCTCTTCTCCTGCACTCTGTATGTTGGGCTCTGATACTCAAGATGGATTTTTGTTAAGGATAATCTGTCTTTGTACCCCCATCCCACTTTCAAAAAGGACACAGAGCTTTGACTGTTTCAGATTCCTTTACCATTCCCCCTCCTACGTGGCTGGCAGTCATGAATACGGATAGTAACCTACTGCATAACTTCTGATATCTCATCCTCCTGTGTGGTCAGCTTCCACAAGGACAATTGGTCCAGGGGGGCCTGACATCATAAAGCTAAAGCAAGAAGTTGTCTGACATGTGGTGCCATTCTGTTGCCTAGCAGTCTGACATCATAAAGCTAAAGCAAGATGCTTTCTGACATGAGAGCCACTCTGTTGCCTAACAAAGAGTAGGATACATTTATCTTGGTAATGATATGAGTTGCAGGGTAGACAGGATGCCCAACTGAAAGTGTTGATGGTAAGATGAAAGAAATTAGGACTTTATTTAGACTTCTATATTTGTATGAACGCAAGTTTGAGCATAAGAGTCTCAACTTCACTCTTGCTGAACTGGTAGGATTTGGCTAAAGAGAAGATGGAAATGATGCTATTCATAGTTTCTATCATTCCCGTTAACTGTAGCATAACCCTTCCTCTCTCAACTTATCAGCTGGCTTAATTGCTACTGGTGTACCATATCCTAAAACTAAAGAAGTGAGAATGGTGCGCTGCCACTTGGCTGGCAAAAAGATCTATGTCCTAATGTACGTGCTACAATTGTTTAGAGAGTTTTAGCAAATGAGTCAAGGGAATGCAGAGAAGTATGGGAGGTTATAAACACAAATTGAGATTTGATTTTTTTATTGAGCTGTTGATTTTCACAATAAAACAGACTCCATAGTATAGATCTGGTAACCCTTTATATAAATCAAAACTTTTTGTATTGCTTATATTAAATGTACTAACAGTGGACTTTTCCATCTGCAGATTATACTGAATGACCAGCAGTGGCAGTGTTTCACAGCAGAGTTTCTCTGAATTGCCGAGACTGAAGCAAAAAAAAAGGAAGTCTTCTGGCATAGTGCATCATTTTACCAATTTACGTGGTAAGTAAAACGCCCAATCATTCTTTTGGGCATTAAAAAGATGTTCATAGCAACGGAATGTCCTCACTACTTTATAGTGGAAACCTGAGCCTGAATATCATTTCTGTCAAGAAAGAAGTAATATGGATCACATTATGTTGGTCATGATAGTTAATAAAAGACTGACTGACTCGAACTCTACTAAAACCTGCTTTAGATCCTGGTGATAGCAATGTTCCATTCGAGGAAATTGCTGCCTTTGAGGCTGAAATGCACCATCTCACGTATGAAAAATAGTGTTACATTCTCACGGTAGGAAGCTCATTTAACCTCTTCTCCTGCACTCTGTATGTTGGGCTCTGATACTCAAGATGGATTTTTGTTAAGGATAATCTGTCTTTGTACCCCCATCCCACTTTCAAAAAGGACACAGAGCTTTGACTGTTTAAGATTCCTTTACCATTCCCCCTCTTACGTGGCTGGCAGTCATGAATACGGATAGTAACCTACTGCATAACTTCTGATATCTCATCCTCCTGTGTGGTCAGCTTCCACAAGGACAATTGGTCCAGGGGGGCCTGACATCATAAAGCTAAAGCAAGAAGTTGTCTGACATGTGGTGCCATTCTGTTGCCTAGCAGTCTGACATCATAAAGCTAAAGCAAGATGCTTTCTGACATGAGAGCCACTCTGTTGCCTAACAAAGAGTAGGATACATTTATCTTGGTAATGATATGAGTTGCAGGGTAGACAGGATGCCCAACTGAAAGTGTTGATGGTAAGATGAAAGAAATTAGGGCTTTATTTAGACTTCTATATTTGTATGAACGCAAGTTTGAGCATAAGAGTCTCAACTTCACTCTTGCTGAACTGGTAGGATTTGGCTAAAGAGAAGATGGAAATGATGCTATTCATAGTTTCTATCATTCCCGTTAACTGTAGCATAACCCTTCCTCTCTCAACTTATCAGCTGGCTTAATTGCTACTGGTGTACCATATCCTAAAACTAAAGAAGTGAGAATGGTGCGCTGCCACTTGGCTGGCAAAAAGATCTATGTCCTAATGTACGTGCTACAATTGTTTAGAGAGTTTTAGCAAATGAGTCAAGGGAATGCAGAGAAGTATGGGAGGTTATAAACACAAATTGAGATTTGATTTTTTTATTGAGCTGTTGATTTTCACAATAAAACAGACTCCATAGTATAGATCTGGTAACCCTTTATATAAATCAAAACTTTTTGTATTGCTTATATTAAATGTACTAACAGTGGACTTTTCCATCTGCAGATTATACTGAATGACCAGCAGTGGCAGTGTTTCACAGCAGAGTTTCTCTGAATTGCCGAGACTGAAGCAAAAAATAAAAGGAAGTCTTCTGGCATAGTGCATCATTTTACCAATTTACGTGGTAAGTAAAACGCCCAATCATTCTTTTGAGCATTAAAAAGATGTTCATAGCAACGGAATGTCCTCACTACTTTATAGTGGAAACCTGAGCCTGAATATCATTTCTGTCAAGAAAGAAGTAATATGGATCACATTATGTTGGTCATGATAGTTAATAAAAGACTGACTGACTCGAACTCTACTAAAACCTGCTTTAGATCCTGGTGATAGCAATGTTCCATTCGAGGAAATTGCTGCCTTTGAGGCTGAAATGCACCATCTCCCGTATGAAAAATAGTGTTACATTCTCACGGTAGGAAGCTCATTTAACCTCTTCTCCTGCACTCTGTATGTTGGGCTCTGATACTCAAGATGGATTTTTGTTAAGGATAATCTGTCTTTGTACCCCCATCCCACTTTCAAAAAGGACACAGAGCTTTGACTGTTTAAGATTCCTTTACCATTCCCCCTCTTACGTGGCTGGCAGTCATGAATACGGATAGTAACCTACTGCATAACTTCTGATATCTCATCCTCCTGTGTGGTCAGCTTCCACAAGGACAATTGGTCCAGGGGGGCCTGACATCATAAAGCTAAAGCAAGAAGTTGTCTGACATGTGGTGCCATTCTGTTGCCTAGCAGTCTGACATCATAAAGCTAAAGCAAGATGCTTTCTGACATGAGAGCCACTCTGTTGCCTAACAAAGAGTAGGATACATTTATCTTGGTAATGATATGAGTTGCAGGGTAGACAGGATGCCCAACTGAAAGTGTTGATGGTAAGATGAAAGAAATTAGGACTTTATTTAGACTTCTATATTTGTATGAACGCAAGTTTGAGCATAAGAGTCTCAACTTCACTCTTGCTGAACTGGTAGGATTTGGCTAAAGAGAAGATGGAAATGATGCTATTCATAGTTTCTATCATTCCCGTTAACTGTAGCATAACCCTTCCTCTCTCAACTTATCAGCTGGCTTAATTGCTACTGGTGTACCATATCCTAAAACTAAAGAAGTGAGAATGGTGCGCTGCCACTTGGCTGGCAAAAAGATCTATGTCCTAATGTACGTGCTACAATTGTTTAGAGAGTTTTAGCAAATGAGTCAAGGGAATGCAGAGAAGTATGGGAGGTTATAAACACAAATTGAGATTTGATTTTTTTATTGAGCTGTTGATTTTCACAATAAAACAGACTCCATAGTATAGATCTGGTAACCCTTTATATAAATCAAAACTTTTTGTATTGCTTATATTAAATGTACTAACAGTGGACTTTTCCATCTGCAGATTATACTGAATGACCAGCAGTGGCAGTGTTTCACAGCAGAGTTTCTCTGACTTGCCGAGACTGAAGCAAAAAAAAAAAGGAAGTCTTCTGGCATAGTGCATCATTTTACCAATTTACGTGGTAAGTAAAACGCCCAATCATTCTTTTGGGCATTAAAAAGATGTTCATAGCAACGGAATGTCCTCACTACTTTATAGTGGAAACCTGTGCCTGAATATCATTTCTGTCCAGAAAGAAGTAATATGGATCACATTATGTTGGTCATGATAGTTAATAAAAGACTGACTGACTCGAACTCTACTAAAACCTGCTTTAGATCCTGGTGATAGCACTGTTCCATTCGAGGAAATTGCTGCCTTTGAGGCTGAAATGCACCATCTCACGTATGAAAAATAGTGTTACATTCTCATGGTAGGAAGCTCATTTAACCTCTTCTCCTGCACTCTGTATGTTGGGCTCTGATACTCAAGATGGATTTTTGTTAAGGATAATCTGTCTTTGTACCCCCATCCCACTTTCAAAAAGGACACAGAGCTTTGACTGTTTCAGATTCCTTTACCATTCCCCCTCCTACGTGGCTGGCAGTCATGAATACGGATAGTAACCTACTGCATAACTTCTGATATCTCATCCTCCTGTGTGGTCAGCTTCCACAAGGACAATTGGTCCAGGGGGGCCTGACATCATAAAGCTAAAGCAAGAAGTTGTCTGACATGTGGTGCCATTCTGTTGCCTAGCAGTCTGACATCATAAAGCTAAAGCAAGATGCTTTCTGACATGAGAGCCACTCTGTTGCCTAACAAAGAGTAGGATACATTTATCTTGGTAATGATATGAGTTGCAGGGTAGACAGGATGCCCAACTGAAAGTGTTGATGGTAAGATGAAAGAAATTAGGACTTTATTTAGACTTCTATATTTGTATGAACGCAAGTTTGAGCATAAGAGTCTCAACTTCACTCTTGCTGAACTGGTAGGATTTGGCTAAAGAGAAGATGGAAATGATGCTATTCATAGTTTCTATCATTCCCGTTAACTGTAGCATAACCCTTCCTCTCTCAACTTATCAGCTGGCTTAATTGCTACTGGTGTACCATATCCTAAAACTAAAGAAGTGAGAATGGTGCGCTGCCACTTGGCTGGCAAAAAGATCTATGTCCTAATGTACGTGCTACAATTGTTTAGAGAGTTTTAGCAAATGAGTCAAGGGAATGCAGAGAAGTATGGGAGGTTATAAACACAAATTGAGATTTGATTTTTTTATTGAGCTGTTGATTTTCACAATAAAACAGACTCCATAGTATAGATCTGGTAACCCTTTATATAAATCAAAACTTTTTGTATTGCTTATATTAAATGTACTAACAGTGGACTTTTCCATCTGCAGATTATACTGAATGACCAGCAGTGGCAGTGTTTCACAGCAGAGTTTCTCTGAATTGCCGAGACTGAAGCAAAAAAAAAGGAAGTCTTCTGGCATAGTGCATCATTTTACCAATTTACGTGGTAAGTAAAACGCCCAATCATTCTTTTGGGCATTAAAAAGATGTTCATAGCAACGGAATGTCCTCACTACTTTATAGTGGAAACCTGAGCCTGAATATCATTTCTGTCAAGAAAGAAGTAATATGGATCACATTATGTTGGTCATGATAGTTAATAAAAGACTGACTGACTCGAACTCTACTAAAACCTGCTTTAGATCCTGGTGATAGCAATGTTCCATTCGAGGAAATTGCTGCCTTTGAGGCTGAAATGCACCATCTCACGTATGAAAAATAGTGTTACATTCTCACGGTAGGAAGCTCATTTAACCTCTTCTCCTGCACTCTGTATGTTGGGCTCTGATACTCAAGATGGATTTTTGTTAAGGATAATCTGTCTTTGTACCCCCATCCCACTTTCAAAAAGGACACAGAGCTTTGACTGTTTAAGATTCCTTTACCATTCCCCCTCTTACGTGGCTGGCAGTCATGAATACGGATAGTAACCTACTGCATAACTTCTGATATCTCATCCTCCTGTGTGGTCAGCTTCCACAAGGACAATTGGTCCAGGGGGGCCTGACATCATAAAGCTAAAGCAAGAAGTTGTCTGACATGTGGTGCCATTCTGTTGCCTAGCAGTCTGACATCATAAAGCTAAAGCAAGATGCTTTCTGACATGAGAGCCACTCTGTTGCCTAACAAAGAGTAGGATACATTTATCTTGGTAATGATATGAGTTGCAGGGTAGACAGGATGCCCAACTGAAAGTGTTGATGGTAAGATGAAAGAAATTAGGGCTTTATTTAGACTTCTATATTTGTATGAACGCAAGTTTGAGCATAAGAGTCTCAACTTCACTCTTGCTGAACTGGTAGGATTTGGCTAAAGAGAAGATGGAAATTATGCTATTCATAGTTTCTATCATTCCCGTTAACTGTAGCATAACCCTTCCTCTCTCAACTTATCAGCTGGCTTAATTGCTACTGGTGTACCATATCCTAAAACTAAAGAAGTGAGAATGGTGCGCTGCCACTTGGCTGGCAAAAAGATCTATGTCCTAATGTACGTGCTACAATTGTTTAGAGAGTTTTAGCAAATGAGTCAAGGGAATGCAGAGAAGTATGGGAGGTTATAAACAAAAATTGAGATTTGATTTTTTTATTGAGCTGTTGATTTTCACAATAAAACAGACTCCATAGTATAGATCTGGTAACCCTTTATATAAATCAAAACTTTTTGTATTGCTTATATTAAATGTACTAACAGTGGACTTTTCCATCTGCAGATTATACTGAATGACCAGCAGTGGCAGTGTTTCACAGCAGAGTTTCTCTGAATTGCCGAGACTGAAGCAAAAAAAAAAGGAAGTCTTCTGGCATAGTGCATCATTTTACCAATTTACGTGGTAAGTAAAACGCCCAATCATTCTTTTGGGCATTAAAAAGATGTTCATAGCAACGGAATGTCCTCACTACTTTATAGTGGAAACCTGAGCCTGAATATCATTTCTGTCAAGAAAGAAGTAATATGGATCACATTATGTTGGTCATGATAGTTAATAAAAGACTGACTGACTCGAACTCTACTAAAACCTGCTTTAGATCCTGGTGATAGCAATGTTCCATTCGAGGAAATTGCTGCCTTTGAGGCTGAAATGCACCATCTCACGTATGAAAAATAGTGTTACATTCTCACGGTAGGAAGCTCATTTAACCTCTTCTCCTGCACTCTGTATGTTGGGCTCTGATACTCAAGATGGATTTTTGTTAAGGATAATCTGTCTTTGTACCCCCATCCCACTTTCAAAAAGGACACAGAGCTTTGACTGTTTAAGATTCCTTTACCATTCCCCCTCTTACGTGGCTGGCAGTCATGAATACGGATAGTAACCTACTGCATAACTTCTGATATCTCATCCTCCTGTGTGGTCAGCTTCCACAAGGACAATTGGTCCAGGGGGGCCTGACATCATAAAGCTAAAGCAAGAAGTTGTCTGACATGTGGTGCCATTCTGTTGCCTAGCAGTCTGACATCATAAAGCTAAAGCAAGATGCTTTCTGACATGAGAGCCACTCTGTTGCCTAACAAAGAGTAGGATACATTTATCTTGGTAATGATATGAGTTGCAGGGTAGACAGGATGCCCAACTGAAAGTGTTGATGGTAAGATGAAAGAAATTAGGACTTTATTTAGACTTCTATATTTGTATGAACGCAAGTTTGAGCATAAGAGTCTCAACTTCACTCTTGCTGAACTGGTAGGATTTGGCTAAAGAGAAGATGGAAATGATGCTATTCATAGTTTCTATCATTCCCGTTAACTGTAGCATAACCCTTCCTCTCTCAACTTATCAGCTGGCTTAATTGCTACTGGTGTACCATATCCTAAAACTAAAGAAGTGAGAATGGTGCGCTGCCACTTGGCTGGCAAAAAGATCTATGTCCTAATGTACGTGCTACAATTGTTTAGAGAGTTTTAGCAAATGAGTCAAGGGAATGCAGAGAAGTATGGGAGGTTATAAACACAAATTGAGATTTGATTTTTTTATTGAGCTGTTGATTTTCACAATAAAACAGACTCCATAGTATAGATCTGGTAACCCTTTATATAAATCAAAACTTTTTGTATTGCTTATATTAAATGTACTAACAGTGGACTTTTCCATCTGCAGATTATACTGAATGACCAGCAGTGGCAGTGTTTCACAGCAGAGTTTCTCTGAATTGCCGAGACTGAAGCAAAAAAAAAAGGAAGTCTTCTGGCATAGTGCATCATTTTACCAATTTACGTGGTAAGTAAAACGCCCAATCATTCTTTTGGGCATTAAAAAGATGTTCATAGCAACGGAATGTCCTCACTACTTTATAGTGGAAACCTGAGCCTGAATATCATTTCTGTCAAGAAAGAAGTAATATGGATCACATTATGTTGGTCATGATAGTTAATAAAAGACTGACTGACTCGAACTCTACTACAACCTGCTTTAGATCCTGGTGATAGCAATGTTCCATTCGAGGAAATTGCTGCCTTTGAGGCTGAAATGCACCATCTCACGTATGAAAAATAGTGTTACATTCTCACGGTAGGAAGCTCATTTAACCTCTTCTCCTGCACTCTGTATGTTGGGCTCTGATACTCAAGATGGATTTTTGTTAAGGATAATCTGTCTTTGTACCCCCATCCCACTTTCAAAAAGGACACAGAGCTTTGACTGTTTAAGATTCCTTTACCATTCCCCCTCTTACGTGGCTGGCAGTCATGAATACGGATAGTAACCTACTGCATAACTTCTGATATCTCATCCTCCTGTGTGGTCAGCTTCCACAAGAACAATTGGTCCAGGGGGGCCTGACATCATAAAGCTAAAGCAAGAAGTTGTCTGACATGTGGTGCCATTCTGTTGCCTAGCAGTCTGACATCATAAAGCTAAAGCAAGATGCTTTCTGACATGAGAGCCACTCTGTTGCCTAACAAAGAGTAGGATACATTTATCTTGGTAATGATATGAGTTGCAGGGTAGACAGGATGCCCAACTGAAAGTGTTGATGGTAAGATGAAAGAAATTAGGACTTTATTTAGACTTCTATATTTGTATGAACGCAAGTTTGAGCATAAGAGTCTCAACTTCACTCTTGCTGAACTGGTAGGATTTGGCTAAAGAGAAGATGGAAATGATGCTATTCATAGTTTCTATCATTCCCGTTAACTGTAGCATAACCCTTCCTCTCTCAACTTATCAGCTGGCTTAATTGCTACTGGTGTACCATATCCTAAAACTAAAGAAGTGAGAATGGTGCGCTGCCACTTGGCTGGCAAAAAGATCTATGTCCTAATGTACGTGCTACAATTGTTTAGAGAGTTTTAGCAAATGAGTCAAGGGAATGCAGAGAAGTATGGGAGGTTATAAACACAAATTGAGATTTGATTTTTTTATTGAGCTGTTGATTTTCACAATAAAACAGACTCCATAGTATAGATCTGGTAACCCTTTATATAAATCAAAACTTTTTGTATTGCTTATATTAAATGTACTAACAGTGGACTTTTCCATCTGCAGATTATACTGAATGACCAGCAGTGGCAGTGTTTCACAGCAGAGTTTCTCTGAATTGCCGAGACTGAAGCAAAAAAAAAAGGAAGTCTTCTGGCATAGTGCATCATTTTACCAATTTACGTGGTAAGTAAAACGCCCAATCATTCTTTTGGGCATTAAAAAGATGTTCATAGCAACGGAATGTCCTCACTACTTTATAGTGGAAACCTGTGCCTGAATATCATTTCTGTCAAGAAAGAAGTAATATGGATCACATTATGTTGGTCATGATAGTTAATAAAAGACTGACTGACTCGAACTCTACTAAAACCTGCTTTAGATCCTGGTGATAGCAATGTTCCATTCGAGGAAATTGCTGCCTTTGAGGCTGAAATGCACCATCTCACGTATGAAAAATAGTGTTACATTCTCACGGTAGGAAGCTCATTTAACCTCTTCTCCTGCACTCTGTATGTTGGGCTCTGATACTCAAGATGGATTTTTGTTAAGGATAATCTGTCTTTGTACCCCATCCCACTTTCAAAAAGGACACAGAGCTTTGACTGTTTCAGATTCCTTTACCATTCCCCCTCCTACGTGGCTGGCAGTCATGAATACGGATAGTAACCTACTGCATAACTTCTGATATCTCATCCTCCTGTGTGGTCAGCTTCCACAAGGACAATTGGTCCAGGGGGGCCTGACATCATAAAGCTAAAGCAAGAAGTTGTCTGACATGTGGTGCCATTCTGTTGCCTAGCAGTCTGACATCATAAAGCTAAAGCAAGATGCTTTCTGACATGAGAGCCACTCTGTTGCCTAACAAAGAGTAGGATACATTTATCTTGGTAATGATATGAGTTGCAGGGTAGACAGGATGCCCAACTGAAAGTGTTGATGGTAAGATGAAAGAAATTAGGACTTTATTTAGACTTCTATATTTGTATGAACGCAAGTTTGAGCATAAGAGTCTCAACTTCACTCTTGCTGAACTGGTAGGATTTGGCTAAAGAGAAGATGGAAATGATGCTATTCATAGTTTCTATCATTCCCGTTAACTGTAGCATAACCCTTCCTCTCTCAACTTATCAGCTGGCTTAATTGCTACTGGTGTACCATATCCTAAAACTAAAGAAGTGAGAATGGTGCGCTGCCACTTGGCTGGCAAAAAGATCTATGTCCTAATGTACGTGCTACAATTGTTTAGAGAGTTTTAGCAAATGAGTCAAGGGAATGCAGAGAAGTATGGGAGGTTATAAACACAAATTGAGATTTGATTTTTTTATTGAGCTGTTGATTTTCACAATAAAACAGACTCCATAGTATAGATCTGGTAACCCTTTATATAAATCAAAACTTTTTGTATTGCTTATATTAAATGTACTAACAGTGGACTTTTCCATCTGCAGATTATACTGAATGACCAGCAGTGGCAGTGTTTCACAGCAGAGTTTCTCTGAATTGCCGAGACTGAAGCAAAAAAAAAAGGAAGTCTTCTGGCATAGTGCATCATTTTACCAATTTACGTGGTAAGTAAAACGCCCAATCATTCTTTTGGGCATTAAAAAGATGTTCATAGCAACGGAATGTCCTCACTACTTTATAGTGGAAACCTGAGCCTGAATATCATTTCTGTCAAGAAAGAAGTAATATGGATCACATTATGTTGGTCATGATAGTTAATAAAAGACTGACTGACTCGAACTCTACTAAAACCTGCTTTAGATCCTGGTGATAGCAATGTTCCATTCGAGGAAATTGCTGCCTTTGAGGCTGAAATGCACCATCTCACGTATGAAAAATAGTGTTACATTCTCACGGTAGGAAGCTCATTTAACCTCTTCTCCTGCACTCTGTATGTTGGGCTCTGATACTCAAGATGGATTTTTGTTAAGGATAATCTGTCTTTGTACCCCCATCCCACTTTCAAAAAGGACACAGAGCTTTGACTGTTTCAGATTCCTTTACCATTCCCCCTCCTACGTGGCTGGCAGTCATGAATACGGATAGTAACCTACTGCATAACTTCTGATATCTCATCCTCCTGTGTGGTCAGCTTCCACAAGGACAATTGGTCCAGGGGGGCCTGACATCATAAAGCTAAAGCAAGAAGTTGTCTGACATGTGGTGCCATTCTGTTGCCTAGCAGTCTGACATCATAAAGCTAAAGCAAGATGCTTTCTGACATGAGAGCCACTCTGTTGCCTAACAAAGAGTAGGATACATTTATCTTGGTAATGATATGAGTTGCAGGGTAGACAGGATGCCCAACTGAAAGTGTTGATGGTAAGATGAAAGAAATTAGGACTTTATTTAGACTTCTATATTTGTATGAACGCAAGTTTGAGCATAAGAGTCTCAACTTCACTCTTGCTGAACTGGTAGGATTTGGCTAAAGAGAAGATGGAAATGATGCTATTCATAGTTTCTATCATTCCCGTTAACTGTAGCATAACCCTTCCTCTCTCAACTTATCAGCTGGCTTAATTGCTACTGGTGTACCATATCCTAAAACTAAAGAAGTGAGAATGGTGCGCTGCCACTTGGCTGGCAAAAAGATCTATGTCCTAATGTACGTGCTACAATTGTTTAGAGAGTTTTAGCAAATGAGTCAAGGGAATGCAGAGAAGTATGGGAGGTTATAAACACAAATTGAGATTTGATTTTTTTATTGAGCTGTTGATTTTCACAATAAAACAGACTCCATAGTATAGATCTGGTAACCCTTTATATAAATCAAAACTTTTTGTATTGCTTATATTAAATGTACTAACAGTGGACTTTTCCATCTGCAGATTATACTGAATGACCAGCAGTGGCAGTGTTTCACAGCAGAGTTTCTCTGAATTGCCGAGACTGAAGCAAAAAAAAAAAGGAAGTCTTCTGGCATAGTGCATCATTTTACCAATTTACGTGGTAAGTAAAACGCCCAATCATTCTTTTAGGCATTAAAAAGATGTTCATAGCAACGGAATGTCCTCACTACTTTATAGTGGAAACCTGTGCCTGAATATCATTTCTGTCAAGAAAGAAGTAATATGGATCACATTATGTTGGTCATGATAGTTAATAAAAGACTGACTGACTCGAACTCTACTAAAACCTGCTTTAGATCCTGGTGATAGCAATGTTCCATTCGAGGAAATTGCTGCCTTTGAGGCTGAAATGCACCATCTCGCGTATGAAAAATAGTGTTACATTCTCACGGTAGGAAGCTCATTTAACCTCTTCTCCTGCACTCTGTATGTTGGGCTCTGATACTCAAGATGGATTTTTGTTAAGGATAATCTGTCTTTGTACCCCCATCCCACTTTCAAAAAGGACACAGAGCTTTGACTGTTTCAGATTCCTTTACCATTCCCCATCCTACGTGGCTGGCAGTCATGAATACGGATAGTAACCTACTGCATAACTTCTGATATCTCATCCTCCTGTGTGGTCAGCTTCCACAAGGACAATTGGTCCAGTGGTGTCTGACATCATAAAGCTAAAGCAAGAAGTTGTCTGACATGTGGTGCCATTCTGTTGCCTAGCAGTCTGACATCATAAAGCTAAAGCAAGATGCTTTCTGACATGAGAGCCACTCTGTTGCCTAACAAAGAGTAGGATACATTTATCTTGGTAATGATATGAGTTGCAGGGTAGACAGGATGCCCAACTGAAAGTGTTGATGGTAAGATGAAAGAAATTAGGACTTTATTTAGACTTCTATATTTGTATGAACGCAAGTTTGAGCATAAGAGTCTCAACTTCACTCTTGCTGAACTGGTAGGATTTGGCTAAAGAGAAGATGGAAATGATGCTAGTCATAGTTTCTATCATTCCCGTTAACTGTAGCATAACCCTTCCTCTCTCAACTTATCAGCTGGCTTAATTGCTACTGGTGTACCATATCCTAAAACTAAAGAAGTGAGAATGGTGCGCTGCCACTTGGCTGGCAAAAAGATCTATGTCCTAATGTACGTGCTACAATTGTTTAGAGAGTTTTAGCAAATGAGTCAAGGGAATGCAGAGAAGTATGGGAGGTTATAAACACAAATTGAGATTTGATTTTTTTATTGAGCTGTTGATTTTCACAATAAAACAGACTCCATAGTATAGATCTGGTAACCCTTTATATAAATCAAAACTTTTTGTATTGCTTATATTAAATGTACTAACAGTGGACTTTTCCATCTGCAGATTATACTGAATGACCAGCAGTGGCAGTGTTTCACAGCAGAGTTTCTCTGAATTGCCGAGACTGAAGCAAAAAAAAAAGGAAGTCTTCTGGCATAGTGCATCATTTTACCAATTTACGTGGTAAGTAAAATGCCCAATCATTCTTTTGGGCATTAAAAAGATGTTCATAGCAACGGAATGTCCTCACTACTTTATAGTGGAAACCTGAGCCTGAATATAATTTCTGTCAAGAAAGAAGTAATATGGATCACATTATGTTGGTCATGATAGTTAATAAAAGACTGACTGACTCGAACTCTACTAAAACCTGCTTTAGATCCTGGTGATAGCAATGTTCCATTCGAGGAAATTGCTGCCTTTGAGGCTGAAATGCACCATCACACGTATGAAAAATAGTGTTACATTCTCACGGTAGGAAGCTCATTTAACCTCTTCTCCTGCACTCTGTATGTTGGGCTCTGATACTCAAGATGGATTTTTGTTAAGGATAATCTGTCTTTGTACCCCCATCCCACTTTCAAAAAGGACACAGAGCTTTGACTGTTTCAGATTCCTTTACCATTCCCCCTCCTACGTGGCTGGCAGTCATGAATACGGATAGTAACCTACTGCATAACTTCTGATATCTCATCCTCCTGTGTGGTCAGCTTCCACAAGGACAATTGGTCCAGGGGGGCCTGACATCATAAAGCTAAAGCAAGAAGTTGTCTGACATGTGGTGCCATTCTGTTGCCTAGCAGTCTGACATCATAAAGCTAAAGCAAGATGCTTTCTGACATGAGAGCCACTCTGTTGCCTAACAAAGAGTAGGATACATTTATCTTGGTTAATGATATGAGTTGCAGGGTAGACAGGATGCCCAACTGAAAGTGTTGATGGTAAGATGAAAGAAATTAGGACTTTATTTAGACTTCTATATTTGTATGAACGCAAGTTTGAGCATAAGAGTCTCAACTTCACTCTTGCTGAACTGGTAGGATTTGGCTAAAGAGAAGATGGAAATGATGCTATTCATAGTTTCTATCATTCCCGTTAACTGTAGCATAACCCTTCCTCTCTCAACTTATCAGCTGGCTTAATTGCTACTGGTGTACCATATCCTAAAACTAAAGAAGTGAGAATGGTGCGCTGCCACTTGGCTGGCAAAAAGATCTATGTCCTAATGTACGTGCTACAATTGTTTAGAGAGTTTTAGCAAATGAGTCAAGGGAATGCAGAGAAGTATGGGAGGTTATAAACACAAATTGAGATTTGATTTTTTTATTGAGCTGTTGATTTTCACAATAAAACAGACTCCATAGTATAGATCTGGTAACCCTTTATATAAATCAAAACTTTTTGTATTGCTTATATTAAATGTACTAACAGTGGACTTTTCCATCTGCAGATTATACTGAATGACCAGCAGTGGCAGTGTTTCACAGCAGAGTTTCTCTGAATTGCCGAGACTGAAGCAAAAAAAAAAAGGAAGTCTTCTGGCATAGTGCATCATTTTACCAATTTACGTGGTAAGTAAAACGCCCAATCATTCTTTTAGGCATTAAAAAGATGTTCATAGCAACGGAATGTCCTCACTACTTTATAGTGGAAACCTGTGCCTGAATATCATTTCTGTCAAGAAAGAAGTAATATGGATCACATTATGTTGGTCATGATAGTTAATAAAAGACTGACTGACTCGAACTCTACTAAAACCTGCTTTAGATCCTGGTGATAGCAATGTTCCATTCGAGGAAATTGCTGCCTTTGAGGCTGAAATGCACCATCTCGCGTATGAAAAATAGTGTTACATTCTCACGGTAGGAAGCTCATTTAACCTCTTCTCCTGCACTCTGTATGTTGGGCTCTGATACTCAAGATGGATTTTTGTTAAGGATAATCTGTCTTTGTACCCCCATCCCACTTTCAAAAAGGACACAGAGCTTTGACTGTTTCAGATTCCTTTACCATTCCCCCTCCTACGTGGCTGGCAGTCATGAATACGGATAGTAACCTACTGCATAACTTCTGATATCTCATCCTCCTGTGTGGTCAGCTTCCACAAGGACAATTGGTCCAGGGGGGCCTGACATCATAAAGCTAAAGCAAGAAGTTGTCTGACATGTGGTGCCATTCTGTTGCCTAGCAGTCTGACATCATAAAGCTAAAGCAAGATGCTTTCTGACATGAGAGCCACTCTGTTGCCTAACAAAGAGTAGGATACATTTATCTTGGTAATGATATGAGTTGCAGGGTAGACAGGATGCCCAACTGAAAGTGTTGATGGTAAGATGAAAGAAATTAGGACTTTATTTAGACTTCTATATTTGTATGAACGCAAGTTTGAGCATAAGAGTCTCAACTTCACTCTTGCTGAACTGGTAGGATTTGGCTAAAGAGAAGATGGAAATGATGCTATTCATAGTTTCTATCATTCCCGTTAACTGTAGCATAACCCTTCCTCTCTCAACTTATCAGCTGGCTTAATTGCTACTGGTGTACCATATCCTAAAACTAAAGAAGTGAGAATGGTGCGCTGCCACTTGGCTGGCAAAAAGATCTATGTCCTAATGTACGTGCTACAATTGTTTAGAGAGTTTTAGCAAATGAGTCAAGGGAATGCAGAGAAGTATGGGAGGTTATAAACACAAATTGAGATTTGATTTTTTTATTGAGCTGTTGATTTTCACAATAAAACAGACTCCATAGTATAGATCTGGTAACCCTTTATATAAATCAAAACTTTTTGTATTGCTTATATTAAATGTACTAACAGTGGACTTTTCCATCTGCAGATTATACTGAATGACCAGCAGTGGCAGTGTTTCACAGCAGAGTTTCTCTGAATTGCCGAGACTGAAGCAAAAAAAAAAAGGAAGTCTTCTGGCATAGTGCATCATTTTACCAATTTACGTGGTAAGTAAAACGCCCAATCATTCTTTTAGGCATTAAAAAGATGTTCATAGCAACGGAATGTCCTCACTACTTTATAGTGGAAACCTGTGCCTGAATATCATTTCTGTCAAGAAAGAAGTAATATGGATCACATTATGTTGGTCATGATAGTTAATAAAAGACTGACTGACTCGAACTCTACTAAAACCTGCTTTAGATCCTGGTGATAGCAATGTTCCATTCGAGGAAATTGCTGCCTTTGAGGCTGAAATGCACCATCTCGCGTATGAAAAATAGTGTTACATTCTCACGGTAGGAAGCTCATTTAACCTCTTCTCCTGCACTCTGTATGTTGGGCTCTGATACTCAAGATGGATTTTTGTTAAGGATAATCTGTCTTTGTACCCCCATCCCACTTTCAAAAAGGACACAGAGCTTTGACTGTTTCAGATTCCTTTACCATTCCCCATCCTACGTGGCTGGCAGTCATGAATACGGATAGTAACCTACTGCATAACTTCTGATATCTCATCCTCCTGTGTGGTCAGCTTCCACAAGGACAATTGGTCCAGTGGTGTCTGACATCATAAAGCTAAAGCAAGAAGTTGTCTGACATGTGGTGCCATTCTGTTGCCTAGCAGTCTGACATCATAAAGCTAAAGCAAGATGCTTTCTGACATGAGAGCCACTCTGTTGCCTAACAAAGAGTAGGATACATTTATCTTGGTAATGATATGAGTTGCAGGGTAGACAGGATGCCCAACTGAAAGTGTTGATGGTAAGATGAAAGAAATTAGGACTTTATTTAGACTTCTATATTTGTATGAACGCAAGTTTGAGCATAAGAGTCTCAACTTCACTCTTGCTGAACTGGTAGGATTTGGCTAAAGAGAAGATGGAAATGATGCTAGTCATAGTTTCTATCATTCCCGTTAACTGTAGCATAACCCTTCCTCTCTCAACTTATCAGCTGGCTTAATTGCTACTGGTGTACCATATCCTAAAACTAAAGAAGTGAGAATGGTGCGCTGCCACTTGGCTGGCAAAAAGATCTATGTCCTAATGTACGTGCTACAATTGTTTAGAGAGTTTTAGCAAATGAGTCAAGGGAATGCAGAGAAGTATGGGAGGTTATAAACACAAATTGAGATTTGATTTTTTTATTGAGCTGTTGATTTTCACAATAAAACAGACTCCATAGTATAGATCTGGTAACCCTTTATATAAATCAAAACTTTTTGTATTGCTTATATTAAATGTACTAACAGTGGACTTTTCCATCTGCAGATTATACTGAATGACCAGCAGTGGCAGTGTTTCACAGCAGAGTTTCTCTGAATTGCCGAGACTGAAGCAAAAAAAAAAGGAAGTCTTCTGGCATAGTGCATCATTTTACCAATTTACGTGGTAAGTAAAATGCCCAATCATTCTTTTGGGCATTAAAAAGATGTTCATAGCAACGGAATGTCCTCACTACTTTATAGTGGAAACCTGAGCCTGAATATAATTTCTGTCAAGAAAGAAGTAATATGGATCACATTATGTTGGTCATGATAGTTAATAAAAGACTGACTGACTCGAACTCTACTAAAACCTGCTTTAGATCCTGGTGATAGCAATGTTCCATTCGAGGAAATTGCTGCCTTTGAGGCTGAAATGCACCATCACACGTATGAAAAATAGTGTTACATTCTCACGGTAGGAAGCTCATTTAACCTCTTCTCCTGCACTCTGTATGTTGGGCTCTGATACTCAAGATGGATTTTTGTTAAGGATAATCTGTCTTTGTACCCCCATCCCACTTTCAAAAAGGACACAGAGCTTTGACTGTTTCAGATTCCTTTACCATTCCCCCTCCTACGTGGCTGGCAGTCATGAATACGGATAGTAACCTACTGCATAACTTCTGATATCTCATCCTCCTGTGTGGTCAGCTTCCACAAGGACAATTGGTCCAGGGGGGCCTGACATCATAAAGCTAAAGCAAGAAGTTGTCTGACATGTGGTGCCATTCTGTTGCCTAGCAGTCTGACATCATAAAGCTAAAGCAAGATGCTTTCTGACATGAGAGCCACTCTGTTGCCTAACAAAGAGTAGGATACATTTATCTTGGTTAATGATATGAGTTGCAGGGTAGACAGGATGCCCAACTGAAAGTGTTGATGGTAAGATGAAAGAAATTAGGACTTTATTTAGACTTCTATATTTGTATGAACGCAAGTTTGAGCATAAGAGTCTCAACTTCACTCTTGCTGAACTGGTAGGATTTGGCTAAAGAGAAGATGGAAATGATGCTATTCATAGTTTCTATCATTCCCGTTAACTGTAGCATAACCCTTCCTCTCTCAACTTATCAGCTGGCTTAATTGCTACTGGTGTACCATATCCTAAAACTAAAGAAGTGAGAATGGTGCGCTGCCACTTGGCTGGCAAAAAGATCTATGTCCTAATGTACGTGCTACAATTGTTTAGAGAGTTTTAGCAAATGAGTCAAGGGAATGCAGAGAAGTATGGGAGGTTATAAACACAAATTGAGATTTGATTTTTTTATTGAGCTGTTGATTTTCACAATAAAACAGACTCCATAGTATAGATCTGGTAACCCTTTATATAAATCAAAACTTTTTGTATTGCTTATATTAAATGTACTAACAGTGGACTTTTCCATCTGCAGATTATACTGAATGACCAGCAGTGGCAGTGTTTCACAGCAGAGTTTCTCTGAATTGCCGAGACTGAAGCAAAAAAAAAAAGGAAGTCTTCTGGCATAGTGCATCATTTTACCAATTTACGTGGTAAGTAAAACGCCCAATCATTCTTTTAGGCATTAAAAAGATGTTCATAGCAACGGAATGTCCTCACTACTTTATAGTGGAAACCTGTGCCTGAATATCATTTCTGTCAAGAAAGAAGTAATATGGATCACATTATGTTGGTCATGATAGTTAATAAAAGACTGACTGACTCGAACTCTACTAAAACCTGCTTTAGATCCTGGTGATAGCAATGTTCCATTCGAGGAAATTGCTGCCTTTGAGGCTGAAATGCACCATCTCGCGTATGAAAAATAGTGTTACATTCTCACGGTAGGAAGCTCATTTAACCTCTTCTCCTGCACTCTGTATGTTGGGCTCTGATACTCAAGATGGATTTTTGTTAAGGATAATCTGTCTTTGTACCCCCATCCCACTTTCAAAAAGGACACAGAGCTTTGACTGTTTCAGATTCCTTTACCATTCCCCATCCTACGTGGCTGGCAGTCATGAATACGGATAGTAACCTACTGCATAACTTCTGATATCTCATCCTCCTGTGTGGTCAGCTTCCACAAGGACAATTGGTCCAGTGGTGTCTGACATCATAAAGCTAAAGCAAGAAGTTGTCTGACATGTGGTGCCATTCTGTTGCCTAGCAGTCTGACATCATAAAGCTAAAGCAAGATGCTTTCTGACATGAGAGCCACTCTGTTGCCTAACAAAGAGTAGGATACATTTATCTTGGTAATGATATGAGTTGCAGGGTAGACAGGATGCCCAACTGAAAGTGTTGATGGTAAGATGAAAGAAATTAGGACTTTATTTAGACTTCTATATTTGTATGAACGCAAGTTTGAGCATAAGAGTCTCAACTTCACTCTTGCTGAACTGGTAGGATTTGGCTAAAGAGAAGATGGAAATGATGCTAGTCATAGTTTCTATCATTCCCGTTAACTGTAGCATAACCCTTCCTCTCTCAACTTATCAGCTGGCTTAATTGCTACTGGTGTACCATATCCTAAAACTAAAGAAGTGAGAATGGTGCGCTGCCACTTGGCTGGCAAAAAGATCTATGTCCTAATGTACGTGCTACAATTGTTTAGAGAGTTTTAGCAAATGAGTCAAGGGAATGCAGAGAAGTATGGGAGGTTATAAACACAAATTGAGATTTGATTTTTTTATTGAGCTGTTGATTTTCACAATAAAACAGACTCCATAGTATAGATCTGGTAACCCTTTATATAAATCAAAACTTTTTGTATTGCTTATATTAAATGTACTAACAGTGGACTTTTCCATCTGCAGATTATACTGAATGACCAGCAGTGGCAGTGTTTCACAGCAGAGTTTCTCTGAATTGCCGAGACTGAAGCAAAAAAAAAAAGGAAGTCTTCTGGCATAGTGCATCATTTTACCAATTTACGTGGTAAGTAAAACGCCCAATCATTCTTTTGGGCATTAAAAAGATGTTCATAGCAACGGAATGTCCTCACTACTTTATAGTGGAAACCTGTGCCTGAATATCATTTCTGTCAAGAAAGAAGTAATATGGATCACATTATGTTGGTCATGATAGTTGACTGACTCGAACTCTACTACAACCTGCTTTAGATCCTGGTGATAGCAATGTTCCATTCGAGGAAATTGCTGCCTTTGAGGCTGAAATGCACCATCTCACGTATGAAAAATAGTGTTACATTCTCACGGTAGGAAGCTCATTTAACCTCTTCTCCTGCACTCTGTATGTTGGGCTCTGATACTCAAGATGGATTTTTGTTAAGGATAATCTGTCTTTGTACCCCATCCCACTTTCAAAAAGGACACAGAGCTTTGACTGTTTCAGATTCCTTTACCATTCCCCCTCCTACGTGGCTGGCAGTCATGAATACGGATAGTAACCTACTGCATAACTTCTGATATCTCATCCTCCTGTGTGGTCAGCTTCCACAAGGACAATTGGTCCAGGGGGGCCTGACATCATAAAGCTAAAGCAAGAAGTTGTCTGACATGTGGTGCCATTCTGTTGCCTAGCAGTCTGACATCATAAAGCTAAAGCAAGATGCTTTCTGACATGAGAGCCACTCTGTTGCCTAACAAAGAGTAGGATACATTTATCTTGGTAATGATATGAGTTGCAGGGTAGACAGGATGCCCAACTGAAAGTGTTGATGGTAAGATGAAAGAAATTAGGACTTTATTTAGACTTCTATATTTGTATGAACGCAAGTTTGAGCATAAGAGTCTCAACTTCACTCTTGCTGAACTGGTAGGATTTGGCTAAAGAGAAGATGGAAATGATGCTATTCATAGTTTCTATCATTCCCGTTAACTGTAGCATAACCCTTCCTCTCTCAACTTATCAGCTGGCTTAATTGCTACTGGTGTACCATATCCTAAAACTAAAGAAGTGAGAATGGTGCGCTGCCACTTGGCTGGCAAAAAGATCTATGTCCTAATGTACGTGCTACAATTGTTTAGAGAGTTTTAGCAAATGAGTCAAGGGAATGCAGAGAAGTATGGGAGGTTATAAACACAAATTGAGATTTGATTTTTTTATTGAGCTGTTGATTTTCACAATAAAACAGACTCCATAGTATAGATCTGGTAACCCTTTATATAAATCAAAACTTTTTGTATTGCTTATATTAAATGTACTAACAGTGGACTTTTCCATCTGCAGATTATACTGAATGACCAGCAGTGGCAGTGTTTCACAGCAGAGTTTCTCTGAATTGCCGAGACTGAAGCAAAAAAAAAAAGGAAGTCTTCTGGCATAGTGCATCATTTTACCAATTTACGTGGTAAGTAAAACGCCCAATCATTCTTTTAGGCATTAAAAAGATGTTCATAGCAACGGAATGTCCTCACTACTTTATAGTGGAAACCTGTGCCTGAATATCATTTCTGTCAAGAAAGAAGTAATATGGATCACATTATGTTGGTCATGATAGTTAATAAAAGACTGACTGACTCGAACTCTACTAAAACCTGCTTTAGATCCTGGTGATAGCAATGTTCCATTCGAGGAAATTGCTGCCTTTGAGGCTGAAATGCACCATCTCGCGTATGAAAAATAGTGTTACATTCTCACGGTAGGAAGCTCATTTAACCTCTTCTCCTGCACTCTGTATGTTGGGCTCTGATACTCAAGATGGATTTTTGTTAAGGATAATCTGTCTTTGTACCCCCATCCCACTTTCAAAAAGGACACAGAGCTTTGACTGTTTCAGATTCCTTTACCATTCCCCATCCTACGTGGCTGGCAGTCATGAATACGGATAGTAACCTACTGCATAACTTCTGATATCTCATCCTCCTGTGTGGTCAGCTTCCACAAGGACAATTGGTCCAGTGGTGTCTGACATCATAAAGCTAAAGCAAGAAGTTGTCTGACATGTGGTGCCATTCTGTTGCCTAGCAGTCTGACATCATAAAGCTAAAGCAAGATGCTTTCTGACATGAGAGCCACTCTGTTGCCTAACAAAGAGTAGGATACATTTATCTTGGTAATGATATGAGTTGCAGGGTAGACAGGATGCCCAACTGAAAGTGTTGATGGTAAGATGAAAGAAATTAGGACTTTATTTAGACTTCTATATTTGTATGAACGCAAGTTTGAGCATAAGAGTCTCAACTTCACTCTTGCTGAACTGGTAGGATTTGGCTAAAGAGAAGATGGAAATGATGCTAGTCATAGTTTCTATCATTCCCGTTAACTGTAGCATAACCCTTCCTCTCTCAACTTATCAGCTGGCTTAATTGCTACTGGTGTACCATATCCTAAAACTAAAGAAGTGAGAATGGTGCGCTGCCACTTGGCTGGCAAAAAGATCTATGTCCTAATGTACGTGCTACAATTGTTTAGAGAGTTTTAGCAAATGAGTCAAGGGAATGCAGAGAAGTATGGGAGGTTATAAACACAAATTGAGATTTGATTTTTTTATTGAGCTGTTGATTTTCACAATAAAACAGACTCCATAGTATAGATCTGGTAACCCTTTATATAAATCAAAACTTTTTGTATTGCTTATATTAAATGTACTAACAGTGGACTTTTCCATCTGCAGATTATACTGAATGACCAGCAGTGGCAGTGTTTCACAGCAGAGTTTCTCTGAATTGCCGAGACTGAAGCAAAAAAAAAAAGGAAGTCTTCTGGCATAGTGCATCATTTTACCAATTTACGTGGTAAGTAAAACGCCCAATCATTCTTTTGGGCATTAAAAAGATGTTCATAGCAACGGAATGTCCTCACTACTTTATAGTGGAAACCTGTGCCTGAATATCATTTCTGTCAAGAAAGAAGTAATATGGATCACATTATGTTGGTCATGATAGTTGACTGACTCGAACTCTACTACAACCTGCTTTAGATCCTGGTGATAGCAATGTTCCATTCGAGGAAATTGCTGCCTTTGAGGCTGAAATGCACCATCTCACGTATGAAAAATAGTGTTACATTCTCACGGTAGGAAGCTCATTTAACCTCTTCTCCTGCACTCTGTATGTTGGGCTCTGATACTCAAGATGGATTTTTGTTAAGGATAATCTGTCTTTGTACCCCATCCCACTTTCAAAAAGGACACAGAGCTTTGACTGTTTCAGATTCCTTTACCATTCCCCCTCCTACGTGGCTGGCAGTCATGAATACGGATAGTAACCTACTGCATAACTTCTGATATCTCATCCTCCTGTGTGGTCAGCTTCCACAAGGACAATTGGTCCAGGGGGGCCTGACATCATAAAGCTAAAGCAAGAAGTTGTCTGACATGTGGTGCCATTCTGTTGCCTAGCAGTCTGACATCATAAAGCTAAAGCAAGATGCTTTCTGACATGAGAGCCACTCTGTTGCCTAACAAAGAGTAGGATACATTTATCTTGGTAATGATATGAGTTGCAGGGTAGACAGGATGCCCAACTGAAAGTGTTGATGGTAAGATGAAAGAAATTAGGACTTTATTTAGACTTCTATATTTGTATGAACGCAAGTTTGAGCATAAGAGTCTCAACTTCACTCTTGCTGAACTGGTAGGATTTGGCTAAAGAGAAGATGGAAATGATGCTATTCATAGTTTCTATCATTCCCGTTAACTGTAGCATAACCCTTCCTCTCTCAACTTATCAGCTGGCTTAATTGCTACTGGTGTACCATATCCTAAAACTAAAGAAGTGAGAATGGTGCGCTGCCACTTGGCTGGCAAAAAGATCTATGTCCTAATGTACGTGCTACAATTGTTTAGAGAGTTTTAGCAAATGAGTCAAGGGAATGCAGAGAAGTATGGGAGGTTATAAACACAAATTGAGATTTGATTTTTTTATTGAGCTGTTGATTTTCACAATAAAACAGACTCCATAGTATAGATCTGGTAACCCTTTATATAAATCAAAACTTTTTGTATTGCTTATATTAAATGTACTAACAGTGGACTTTTCCATCTGCAGATTATACTGAATGACCAGCAGTGGCAGTGTTTCACAGCAGAGTTTCTCTGAATTGCCGAGACTGAAGCAAAAAAAAAAGGAAGTCTTCTGGCATAGTGCATCATTTTACCAATTTACGTGGTAAGTAAAACGCCCAATCATTCTTTTGGGCATTAAAAAGATGTTCATAGCAACGGAATGTCCTCACTACTTTATAGTGGAAACCTGTGCCTGAATATCATTTCTGTCAAGAAAGAAGTAATATGGATCACATTATGTTGGTCATGATAGTTAATAAAAGACTGACTGACTCGAACTCTACTAAAACCTGCTTTAGATCCTGGTGATAGCAATGTTCCATTCGAGGAAATTGCTGCCTTTGAGGCTGAAATGCACCATCTCACGTATGAAAAATAGTGTTACATTCTCACGGTAGGAAGCTCATTTAACCTCTTCTCCTGCACTCTGTATGTTGGGCTCTGATACTCAAGATGGATTTTTGTTAAGGATAATCTGTCTTTGTACCCCATCCCACTTTCAAAAAGGACACAGAGCTTTGACTGTTTCAGATTCCTTTACCATTCCCCCTCCTACGTGGCTGGCAGTCATGAATACGGATAGTAACCTACTGCATAACTTCTGATATCTCATCCTCCTGTGTGGTCAGCTTCCACAAGGACAATTGGTCCAGGGGGGCCTGACATCATAAAGCTAAAGCAAGAAGTTGTCTGACATGTGGTGCCATTCTGTTGCCTAGCAGTCTGACATCATAAAGCTAAAGCAAGATGCTTTCTGACATGAGAGCCACTCTGTTGCCTAACAAAGAGTAGGATACATTTATCTTGGTAATGATATGAGTTGCAGGGTAGACAGGATGCCCAACTGAAAGTGTTGATGGTAAGATGAAAGAAATTAGGACTTTATTTAGACTTCTATATTTGTATGAACGCAAGTTTGAGCATAAGAGTCTCAACTTCACTCTTGCTGAACTGGTAGGATTTGGCTAAAGAGAAGATGGAAATGATGCTATTCATAGTTTCTATCATTCCCGTTAACTGTAGCATAACCCTTCCTCTCTCAACTTATCAGCTGGCTTAATTGCTACTGGTGTACCATATCCTAAAACTAAAGAAGTGAGAATGGTGCGCTGCCACTTGGCTGGCAAAAAGATCTATGTCCTAATGTACGTGCTACAATTGTTTAGAGAGTTTTAGCAAATGAGTCAAGGGAATGCAGAGAAGTATGGGAGGTTATAAACACAAATTGAGATTTGATTTTTTTATTGAGCTGTTGATTTTCACAATAAAACAGACTCCATAGTATAGATCTGGTAACCCTTTATATAAATCAAAACTTTTTGTATTGCTTATATTAAATGTACTAACAGTGGACTTTTCCATCTGCAGATTATACTGAATGACCAGCAGTGGCAGTGTTTCACAGCAGAGTTTCTCTGAATTGCCGAGACTGAAGCAAAAAAAAAAGGAAGTCTTCTGGCATAGTGCATCATTTTACCAATTTACGTGGTAAGTAAAACGCCCAATCATTCTTTTGGGCATTAAAAAGATGTTCATAGCAACGGAATGTCCTCACTACTTTATAGTGGAAACCTGAGCCTGAATATCATTTCTGTCAAGAAAGAAGTAATATGGATCACATTATGTTGGTCATGATAGTTAATAAAAGACTGACTGACTCGAACTCTACTAAAACCTGCTTTAGATCCTGGTGATAGCAATGTTCCATTCGAGGAAATTGCTGCCTTTGAGGCTGAAATGCACCATCTCACGTATGAAAAATAGTGTTACATTCTCACGGTAGGAAGCTCATTTAACCTCTTCTCCTGCACTCTGTATGTTGGGCTCTGATACTCAAGATGGATTTTTGTTAAGGATAATCTGTCTTTGTACCCCCATCCCACTTTCAAAAAGGACACAGAGCTTTGACTGTTTCAGATTCCTTTACCATTCCCCCTCCTACGTGGCTGGCAGTCATGAATACGGATAGTAACCTACTGCATAACTTCTGATATCTCATCCTCCTGTGTGGTCAGCTTCCACAAGGACAATTGGTCCAGGGGGGCCTGACATCATAAAGCTAAAGCAAGAAGTTGTCTGACATGTGGTGCCATTCTGTTGCCTAGCAGTCTGACATCATAAAGCTAAAGCAAGATGCTTTCTGACATGAGAGCCACTCTGTTGCCTAACAAAGAGTAGGATACATTTATCTTGGTAATGATATGAGTTGCAGGGTAGACAGGATGCCCAACTGAAAGTGTTGATGGTAAGATGAAAGAAATTAGGACTTTATTTAGACTTCTATATTTGTATGAACGCAAGTTTGAGCATAAGAGTCTCAACTTCACTCTTGCTGAACTGGTAGGATTTGGCTAAAGAGAAGATGGAAATGATGCTATTCATAGTTTCTATCATTCCCGTTAACTGTAGCATAACCCTTCCTCTCTCAACTTATCAGCTGGCTTAATTGCTACTGGTGTACCATATCCTAAAACTAAAGAAGTGAGAATGGTGCGCTGCCACTTGGCTGGCAAAAAGATCTATGTCCTAATGTACGTGCTACAATTGTTTAGAGAGTTTTAGCAAATGAGTCAAGGGAATGCAGAGAAGTATGGGAGGTTATAAACACAAATTGAGATTTGATTTTTTTATTGAGCTGTTGATTTTCACAATAAAACAGACTCCATAGTATAGATCTGGTAACCCTTTATATAAATCAAAACTTTTTGTATTGCTTATATTAAATGTACTAACAGTGGACTTTTCCATCTGCAGATTATACTGAATGACCAGCAGTGGCAGTGTTTCACAGCAGAGTTTCTCTGAATTGCCGAGACTGAAGCAAAAAAAAAAAGGAAGTCTTCTGGCATAGTGCATCATTTTACCAATTTACGTGGTAAGTAAAACGCCCAATCATTCTTTTAGGCATTAAAAAGATGTTCATAGCAACGGAATGTCCTCACTACTTTATAGTGGAAACCTGTGCCTGAATATCATTTCTGTCAAGAAAGAAGTAATATGGATCACATTATGTTGGTCATGATAGTTAATAAAAGACTGACTGACTCGAACTCTACTAAAACCTGCTTTAGATCCTGGTGATAGCAATGTTCCATTCGAGGAAATTGCTGCCTTTGAGGCTGAAATGCACCATCTCGCGTATGAAAAATAGTGTTACATTCTCACGGTAGGAAGCTCATTTAACCTCTTCTCCTGCACTCTGTATGTTGGGCTCTGATACTCAAGATGGATTTTTGTTAAGGATAATCTGTCTTTGTACCCCCATCCCACTTTCAAAAAGGACACAGAGCTTTGACTGTTTCAGATTCCTTTACCATTCCCCATCCTACGTGGCTGGCAGTCATGAATACGGATAGTAACCTACTGCATAACTTCTGATATCTCATCCTCCTGTGTGGTCAGCTTCCACAAGGACAATTGGTCCAGTGGTGTCTGACATCATAAAGCTAAAGCAAGAAGTTGTCTGACATGTGGTGCCATTCTGTTGCCTAGCAGTCTGACATCATAAAGCTAAAGCAAGATGCTTTCTGACATGAGAGCCACTCTGTTGCCTAACAAAGAGTAGGATACATTTATCTTGGTAATGATATGAGTTGCAGGGTAGACAGGATGCCCAACTGAAAGTGTTGATGGTAAGATGAAAGAAATTAGGACTTTATTTAGACTTCTATATTTGTATGAACGCAAGTTTGAGCATAAGAGTCTCAACTTCACTCTTGCTGAACTGGTAGGATTTGGCTAAAGAGAAGATGGAAATGATGCTAGTCATAGTTTCTATCATTCCCGTTAACTGTAGCATAACCCTTCCTCTCTCAACTTATCAGCTGGCTTAATTGCTACTGGTGTACCATATCCTAAAACTAAAGAAGTGAGAATGGTGCGCTGCCACTTGGCTGGCAAAAAGATCTATGTCCTAATGTACGTGCTACAATTGTTTAGAGAGTTTTAGCAAATGAGTCAAGGGAATGCAGAGAAGTATGGGAGGTTATAAACACAAATTGAGATTTGATTTTTTTATTGAGCTGTTGATTTTCACAATAAAACAGACTCCATAGTATAGATCTGGTAACCCTTTATATAAATCAAAACTTTTTGTATTGCTTATATTAAATGTACTAACAGTGGACTTTTCCATCTGCAGATTATACTGAATGACCAGCAGTGGCAGTGTTTCACAGCAGAGTTTCTCTGAATTGCCGAGACTGAAGCAAAAAAAAAAGGAAGTCTTCTGGCATAGTGCATCATTTTACCAATTTACGTGGTAAGTAAAATGCCCAATCATTCTTTTGGGCATTAAAAAGATGTTCATAGCAACGGAATGTCCTCACTACTTTATAGTGGAAACCTGAGCCTGAATATAATTTCTGTCAAGAAAGAAGTAATATGGATCACATTATGTTGGTCATGATAGTTAATAAAAGACTGACTGACTCGAACTCTACTAAAACCTGCTTTAGATCCTGGTGATAGCAATGTTCCATTCGAGGAAATTGCTGCCTTTGAGGCTGAAATGCACCATCACACGTATGAAAAATAGTGTTACATTCTCACGGTAGGAAGCTCATTTAACCTCTTCTCCTGCACTCTGTATGTTGGGCTCTGATACTCAAGATGGATTTTTGTTAAGGATAATCTGTCTTTGTACCCCCATCCCACTTTCAAAAAGGACACAGAGCTTTGACTGTTTCAGATTCCTTTACCATTCCCCCTCCTACGTGGCTGGCAGTCATGAATACGGATAGTAACCTACTGCATAACTTCTGATATCTCATCCTCCTGTGTGGTCAGCTTCCACAAGGACAATTGGTCCAGGGGGGCCTGACATCATAAAGCTAAAGCAAGAAGTTGTCTGACATGTGGTGCCATTCTGTTGCCTAGCAGTCTGACATCATAAAGCTAAAGCAAGATGCTTTCTGACATGAGAGCCACTCTGTTGCCTAACAAAGAGTAGGATACATTTATCTTGGTTAATGATATGAGTTGCAGGGTAGACAGGATGCCCAACTGAAAGTGTTGATGGTAAGATGAAAGAAATTAGGACTTTATTTAGACTTCTATATTTGTATGAACGCAAGTTTGAGCATAAGAGTCTCAACTTCACTCTTGCTGAACTGGTAGGATTTGGCTAAAGAGAAGATGGAAATGATGCTATTCATAGTTTCTATCATTCCCGTTAACTGTAGCATAACCCTTCCTCTCTCAACTTATCAGCTGGCTTAATTGCTACTGGTGTACCATATCCTAAAACTAAAGAAGTGAGAATGGTGCGCTGCCACTTGGCTGGCAAAAAGATCTATGTCCTAATGTACGTGCTACAATTGTTTAGAGAGTTTTAGCAAATGAGTCAAGGGAATGCAGAGAAGTATGGGAGGTTATAAACACAAATTGAGATTTGATTTTTTTATTGAGCTGTTGATTTTCACAATAAAACAGACTCCATAGTATAGATCTGGTAACCCTTTATATAAATCAAAACTTTTTGTATTGCTTATATTAAATGTACTAACAGTGGACTTTTCCATCTGCAGATTATACTGAATGACCAGCAGTGGCAGTGTTTCACAGCAGAGTTTCTCTGAATTGCCGAGACTGAAGCAAAAAAAAAAAGGAAGTCTTCTGGCATAGTGCATCATTTTACCAATTTACGTGGTAAGTAAAACGCCCAATCATTCTTTTAGGCATTAAAAAGATGTTCATAGCAACGGAATGTCCTCACTACTTTATAGTGGAAACCTGTGCCTGAATATCATTTCTGTCAAGAAAGAAGTAATATGGATCACATTATGTTGGTCATGATAGTTAATAAAAGACTGACTGACTCGAACTCTACTAAAACCTGCTTTAGATCCTGGTGATAGCAATGTTCCATTCGAGGAAATTGCTGCCTTTGAGGCTGAAATGCACCATCTCGCGTATGAAAAATAGTGTTACATTCTCACGGTAGGAAGCTCATTTAACCTCTTCTCCTGCACTCTGTATGTTGGGCTCTGATACTCAAGATGGATTTTTGTTAAGGATAATCTGTCTTTGTACCCCCATCCCACTTTCAAAAAGGACACAGAGCTTTGACTGTTTCAGATTCCTTTACCATTCCCCATCCTACGTGGCTGGCAGTCATGAATACGGATAGTAACCTACTGCATAACTTCTGATATCTCATCCTCCTGTGTGGTCAGCTTCCACAAGGACAATTGGTCCAGTGGTGTCTGACATCATAAAGCTAAAGCAAGAAGTTGTCTGACATGTGGTGCCATTCTGTTGCCTAGCAGTCTGACATCATAAAGCTAAAGCAAGATGCTTTCTGACATGAGAGCCACTCTGTTGCCTAACAAAGAGTAGGATACATTTATCTTGGTAATGATATGAGTTGCAGGGTAGACAGGATGCCCAACTGAAAGTGTTGATGGTAAGATGAAAGAAATTAGGACTTTATTTAGACTTCTATATTTGTATGAACGCAAGTTTGAGCATAAGAGTCTCAACTTCACTCTTGCTGAACTGGTAGGATTTGGCTAAAGAGAAGATGGAAATGATGCTAGTCATAGTTTCTATCATTCCCGTTAACTGTAGCATAACCCTTCCTCTCTCAACTTATCAGCTGGCTTAATTGCTACTGGTGTACCATATCCTAAAACTAAAGAAGTGAGAATGGTGCGCTGCCACTTGGCTGGCAAAAAGATCTATGTCCTAATGTACGTGCTACAATTGTTTAGAGAGTTTTAGCAAATGAGTCAAGGGAATGCAGAGAAGTATGGGAGGTTATAAACACAAATTGAGATTTGATTTTTTTATTGAGCTGTTGATTTTCACAATAAAACAGACTCCATAGTATAGATCTGGTAACCCTTTATATAAATCAAAACTTTTTGTATTGCTTATATTAAATGTACTAACAGTGGACTTTTCCATCTGCAGATTATACTGAATGACCAGCAGTGGCAGTGTTTCACAGCAGAGTTTCTCTGAATTGCCGAGACTGAAGCAAAAAAAAAAGGAAGTCTTCTGGCATAGTGCATCATTTTACCAATTTACGTGGTAAGTAAAACGCCCAATCATTCTTTTGGGCATTAAAAAGATGTTCATAGCAACGGAATGTCCTCACTACTTTATAGTGGAAACCTGAGCCTGAATATCATTTCTGTCAAGAAAGAAGTAATATGGATCACATTATGTTGGTCATGATAGTTAATAAAAGACTGACTGACTCGAACTCTACTACAACCTGCTTTAGATCCTGGTGATAGCAATGTTCCATTCGAGGAAATTGCTGCCTTTGAGGCTGAAATGCACCATCTCACGTATGAAAAATAGTGTTACATTCTCACGGTAGGAAGCTCATTTAACCTCTTCTCCTGCACTCTGTATGTTGGGCTCTGATACTCAAGATGGATTTTTGTTAAGGATAATCTGTCTTTGTACCCCCATCCCACTTTCAAAAAGGACACAGAGCTTTGACTGTTTAAGATTCCTTTACCATTCCCCCTCTTACGTGGCTGGCAGTCATGAATACGGATAGTAACCTACTGCATAACTTCTGATATCTCATCCTCCTGTGTGGTCAGCTTCCACAAGAACAATTGGTCCAGGGGGGCCTGACATCATAAAGCTAAAGCAAGAAGTTGTCTGACATGTGGTGCCATTCTGTTGCCTAGCAGTCTGACATCATAAAGCTAAAGCAAGATGCTTTCTGACATGAGAGCCACTCTGTTGCCTAACAAAGAGTAGGATACATTTATCTTGGTAATGATATGAGTTGCAGGGTAGACAGGATGCCCAACTGAAAGTGTTGATGGTAAGATGAAAGAAATTAGGACTTTATTTAGACTTCTATATTTGTATGAACGCAAGTTTGAGCATAAGAGTCTCAACTTCACTCTTGCTGAACTGGTAGGATTTGGCTAAAGAGAAGATGGAAATGATGCTATTCATAGTTTCTATCATTCCCGTTAACTGTAGCATAACCCTTCCTCTCTCAACTTATCAGCTGGCTTAATTGCTACTGGTGTACCATATCCTAAAACTAAAGAAGTGAGAATGGTGCGCTGCCACTTGGCTGGCAAAAAGATCTATGTCCTAATGTACGTGCTACAATTGTTTAGAGAGTTTTAGCAAATGAGTCAAGGGAATGCAGAGAAGTATGGGAGGTTATAAACACAAATTGAGATTTGATTTTTTTATTGAGCTGTTGATTTTCACAATAAAACAGACTCCATAGTATAGATCTGGTAACCCTTTATATAAATCAAAACTTTTTGTATTGCTTATATTAAATGTACTAACAGTGGACTTTTCCATCTGCAGATTATACTGAATGACCAGCAGTGGCAGTGTTTCACAGCAGAGTTTCTCTGAATTGCCGAGACTGAAGCAAAAAAAAAAAGGAAGTCTTCTGGCATAGTGCATCATTTTACCAATTTACGTGGTAAGTAAAACGCCCAATCATTCTTTTGGGCATTAAAAAGATGTTCATAGCAACGGAATGTCCTCACTACTTTATAGTGGAAACCTGTGCCTGAATATCATTTCTGTCAAGAAAGAAGTAATATGGATCACATTATGTTGGTCATGATAGTTGACTGACTCGAACTCTACTACAACCTGCTTTAGATCCTGGTGATAGCAATGTTCCATTCGAGGAAATTGCTGCCTTTGAGGCTGAAATGCACCATCTCACGTATGAAAAATAGTGTTACATTCTCACGGTAGGAAGCTCATTTAACCTCTTCTCCTGCACTCTGTATGTTGGGCTCTGATACTCAAGATGGATTTTTGTTAAGGATAATCTGTCTTTGTACCCCATCCCACTTTCAAAAAGGACACAGAGCTTTGACTGTTTCAGATTCCTTTACCATTCCCCCTCCTACGTGGCTGGCAGTCATGAATACGGATAGTAACCTACTGCATAACTTCTGATATCTCATCCTCCTGTGTGGTCAGCTTCCACAAGGACAATTGGTCCAGGGGGGCCTGACATCATAAAGCTAAAGCAAGAAGTTGTCTGACATGTGGTGCCATTCTGTTGCCTAGCAGTCTGACATCATAAAGCTAAAGCAAGATGCTTTCTGACATGAGAGCCACTCTGTTGCCTAACAAAGAGTAGGATACATTTATCTTGGTAATGATATGAGTTGCAGGGTAGACAGGATGCCCAACTGAAAGTGTTGATGGTAAGATGAAAGAAATTAGGACTTTATTTAGACTTCTATATTTGTATGAACGCAAGTTTGAGCATAAGAGTCTCAACTTCACTCTTGCTGAACTGGTAGGATTTGGCTAAAGAGAAGATGGAAATGATGCTATTCATAGTTTCTATCATTCCCGTTAACTGTAGCATAACCCTTCCTCTCTCAACTTATCAGCTGGCTTAATTGCTACTGGTGTACCATATCCTAAAACTAAAGAAGTGAGAATGGTGCGCTGCCACTTGGCTGGCAAAAAGATCTATGTCCTAATGTACGTGCTACAATTGTTTAGAGAGTTTTAGCAAATGAGTCAAGGGAATGCAGAGAAGTATGGGAGGTTATAAACACAAATTGAGATTTGATTTTTTTATTGAGCTGTTGATTTTCACAATAAAACAGACTCCATAGTATAGATCTGGTAACCCTTTATATAAATCAAAACTTTTTGTATTGCTTATATTAAATGTACTAACAGTGGACTTTTCCATCTGCAGATTATACTGAATGACCAGCAGTGGCAGTGTTTCACAGCAGAGTTTCTCTGAATTGCCGAGACTGAAGCAAAAAAAAAAGGAAGTCTTCTGGCATAGTGCATCATTTTACCAATTTACGTGGTAAGTAAAACGCCCAATCATTCTTTTGGGCATTAAAAAGATGTTCATAGCAACGGAATGTCCTCACTACTTTATAGTGGAAACCTGAGCCTGAATATCATTTCTGTCAAGAAAGAAGTAATATGGATCACATTATGTTGGTCATGATAGTTAATAAAAGACTGACTGACTCGAACTCTACTAAAACCTGCTTTAGATCCTGGTGATAGCAATGTTCCATTCGAGGAAATTGCTGCCTTTGAGGCTGAAATGCACCATCTCACGTATGAAAAATAGTGTTACATTCTCACGGTAGGAAGCTCATTTAACCTCTTCTCCTGCACTCTGTATGTTGGGCTCTGATACTCAAGATGGATTTTTGTTAAGGATAATCTGTCTTTGTACCCCCATCCCACTTTCAAAAAGGACACAGAGCTTTGACTGTTTCAGATTCCTTTACCATTCCCCCTCCTACGTGGCTGGCAGTCATGAATACGGATAGTAACCTACTGCATAACTTCTGATATCTCATCCTCCTGTGTGGTCAGCTTCCACAAGGACAATTGGTCCAGGGGGGCCTGACATCATAAAGCTAAAGCAAGAAGTTGTCTGACATGTGGTGCCATTCTGTTGCCTAGCAGTCTGACATCATAAAGCTAAAGCAAGATGCTTTCTGACATGAGAGCCACTCTGTTGCCTAACAAAGAGTAGGATACATTTATCTTGGTAATGATATGAGTTGCAGGGTAGACAGGATGCCCAACTGAAAGTGTTGATGGTAAGATGAAAGAAATTAGGACTTTATTTAGACTTCTATATTTGTATGAACGCAAGTTTGAGCATAAGAGTCTCAACTTCACTCTTGCTGAACTGGTAGGATTTGGCTAAAGAGAAGATGGAAATGATGCTATTCATAGTTTCTATCATTCCCGTTAACTGTAGCATAACCCTTCCTCTCTCAACTTATCAGCTGGCTTAATTGCTACTGGTGTACCATATCCTAAAACTAAAGAAGTGAGAATGGTGCGCTGCCACTTGGCTGGCAAAAAGATCTATGTCCTAATGTACGTGCTACAATTGTTTAGAGAGTTTTAGCAAATGAGTCAAGGGAATGCAGAGAAGTATGGGAGGTTATAAACACAAATTGAGATTTGATTTTTTTATTGAGCTGTTGATTTTCACAATAAAACAGACTCCATAGTATAGATCTGGTAACCCTTTATATAAATCAAAACTTTTTGTATTGCTTATATTAAATGTACTAACAGTGGACTTTTCCATCTGCAGATTATACTGAATGACCAGCAGTGGCAGTGTTTCACAGCAGAGTTTCTCTGAATTGCCGAGACTGAAGCAAAAAAAAAAAGGAAGTCTTCTGGCATAGTGCATCATTTTACCAATTTACGTGGTAAGTAAAACGCCCAATCATTCTTTTAGGCATTAAAAAGATGTTCATAGCAACGGAATGTCCTCACTACTTTATAGTGGAAACCTGTGCCTGAATATCATTTCTGTCAAGAAAGAAGTAATATGGATCACATTATGTTGGTCATGATAGTTAATAAAAGACTGACTGACTCGAACTCTACTAAAACCTGCTTTAGATCCTGGTGATAGCAATGTTCCATTCGAGGAAATTGCTGCCTTTGAGGCTGAAATGCACCATCTCGCGTATGAAAAATAGTGTTACATTCTCACGGTAGGAAGCTCATTTAACCTCTTCTCCTGCACTCTGTATGTTGGGCTCTGATACTCAAGATGGATTTTTGTTAAGGATAATCTGTCTTTGTACCCCCATCCCACTTTCAAAAAGGACACAGAGCTTTGACTGTTTCAGATTCCTTTACCATTCCCCATCCTACGTGGCTGGCAGTCATGAATACGGATAGTAACCTACTGCATAACTTCTGATATCTCATCCTCCTGTGTGGTCAGCTTCCACAAGGACAATTGGTCCAGTGGTGTCTGACATCATAAAGCTAAAGCAAGAAGTTGTCTGACATGTGGTGCCATTCTGTTGCCTAGCAGTCTGACATCATAAAGCTAAAGCAAGATGCTTTCTGACATGAGAGCCACTCTGTTGCCTAACAAAGAGTAGGATACATTTATCTTGGTAATGATATGAGTTGCAGGGTAGACAGGATGCCCAACTGAAAGTGTTGATGGTAAGATGAAAGAAATTAGGACTTTATTTAGACTTCTATATTTGTATGAACGCAAGTTTGAGCATAAGAGTCTCAACTTCACTCTTGCTGAACTGGTAGGATTTGGCTAAAGAGAAGATGGAAATGATGCTAGTCATAGTTTCTATCATTCCCGTTAACTGTAGCATAACCCTTCCTCTCTCAACTTATCAGCTGGCTTAATTGCTACTGGTGTACCATATCCTAAAACTAAAGAAGTGAGAATGGTGCGCTGCCACTTGGCTGGCAAAAAGATCTATGTCCTAATGTACGTGCTACAATTGTTTAGAGAGTTTTAGCAAATGAGTCAAGGGAATGCAGAGAAGTATGGGAGGTTATAAACACAAATTGAGATTTGATTTTTTTATTGAGCTGTTGATTTTCACAATAAAACAGACTCCATAGTATAGATCTGGTAACCCTTTATATAAATCAAAACTTTTTGTATTGCTTATATTAAATGTACTAACAGTGGACTTTTCCATCTGCAGATTATACTGAATGACCAGCAGTGGCAGTGTTTCACAGCAGAGTTTCTCTGAATTGCCGAGACTGAAGCAAAAAAAAAAGGAAGTCTTCTGGCATAGTGCATCATTTTACCAATTTACGTGGTAAGTAAAATGCCCAATCATTCTTTTGGGCATTAAAAAGATGTTCATAGCAACGGAATGTCCTCACTACTTTATAGTGGAAACCTGAGCCTGAATATAATTTCTGTCAAGAAAGAAGTAATATGGATCACATTATGTTGGTCATGATAGTTAATAAAAGACTGACTGACTCGAACTCTACTAAAACCTGCTTTAGATCCTGGTGATAGCAATGTTCCATTCGAGGAAATTGCTGCCTTTGAGGCTGAAATGCACCATCACACGTATGAAAAATAGTGTTACATTCTCACGGTAGGAAGCTCATTTAACCTCTTCTCCTGCACTCTGTATGTTGGGCTCTGATACTCAAGATGGATTTTTGTTAAGGATAATCTGTCTTTGTACCCCCATCCCACTTTCAAAAAGGACACAGAGCTTTGACTGTTTCAGATTCCTTTACCATTCCCCCTCCTACGTGGCTGGCAGTCATGAATACGGATAGTAACCTACTGCATAACTTCTGATATCTCATCCTCCTGTGTGGTCAGCTTCCACAAGGACAATTGGTCCAGGGGGGCCTGACATCATAAAGCTAAAGCAAGAAGTTGTCTGACATGTGGTGCCATTCTGTTGCCTAGCAGTCTGACATCATAAAGCTAAAGCAAGATGCTTTCTGACATGAGAGCCACTCTGTTGCCTAACAAAGAGTAGGATACATTTATCTTGGTTAATGATATGAGTTGCAGGGTAGACAGGATGCCCAACTGAAAGTGTTGATGGTAAGATGAAAGAAATTAGGACTTTATTTAGACTTCTATATTTGTATGAACGCAAGTTTGAGCATAAGAGTCTCAACTTCACTCTTGCTGAACTGGTAGGATTTGGCTAAAGAGAAGATGGAAATGATGCTATTCATAGTTTCTATCATTCCCGTTAACTGTAGCATAACCCTTCCTCTCTCAACTTATCAGCTGGCTTAATTGCTACTGGTGTACCATATCCTAAAACTAAAGAAGTGAGAATGGTGCGCTGCCACTTGGCTGGCAAAAAGATCTATGTCCTAATGTACGTGCTACAATTGTTTAGAGAGTTTTAGCAAATGAGTCAAGGGAATGCAGAGAAGTATGGGAGGTTATAAACACAAATTGAGATTTGATTTTTTTATTGAGCTGTTGATTTTCACAATAAAACAGACTCCATAGTATAGATCTGGTAACCCTTTATATAAATCAAAACTTTTTGTATTGCTTATATTAAATGTACTAACAGTGGACTTTTCCATCTGCAGATTATACTGAATGACCAGCAGTGGCAGTGTTTCACAGCAGAGTTTCTCTGAATTGCCGAGACTGAAGCAAAAAAAAAAAGGAAGTCTTCTGGCATAGTGCATCATTTTACCAATTTACGTGGTAAGTAAAACGCCCAATCATTCTTTTAGGCATTAAAAAGATGTTCATAGCAACGGAATGTCCTCACTACTTTATAGTGGAAACCTGTGCCTGAATATCATTTCTGTCAAGAAAGAAGTAATATGGATCACATTATGTTGGTCATGATAGTTAATAAAAGACTGACTGACTCGAACTCTACTAAAACCTGCTTTAGATCCTGGTGATAGCAATGTTCCATTCGAGGAAATTGCTGCCTTTGAGGCTGAAATGCACCATCTCGCGTATGAAAAATAGTGTTACATTCTCACGGTAGGAAGCTCATTTAACCTCTTCTCCTGCACTCTGTATGTTGGGCTCTGATACTCAAGATGGATTTTTGTTAAGGATAATCTGTCTTTGTACCCCCATCCCACTTTCAAAAAGGACACAGAGCTTTGACTGTTTCAGATTCCTTTACCATTCCCCATCCTACGTGGCTGGCAGTCATGAATACGGATAGTAACCTACTGCATAACTTCTGATATCTCATCCTCCTGTGTGGTCAGCTTCCACAAGGACAATTGGTCCAGTGGTGTCTGACATCATAAAGCTAAAGCAAGAAGTTGTCTGACATGTGGTGCCATTCTGTTGCCTAGCAGTCTGACATCATAAAGCTAAAGCAAGATGCTTTCTGACATGAGAGCCACTCTGTTGCCTAACAAAGAGTAGGATACATTTATCTTGGTAATGATATGAGTTGCAGGGTAGACAGGATGCCCAACTGAAAGTGTTGATGGTAAGATGAAAGAAATTAGGACTTTATTTAGACTTCTATATTTGTATGAACGCAAGTTTGAGCATAAGAGTCTCAACTTCACTCTTGCTGAACTGGTAGGATTTGGCTAAAGAGAAGATGGAAATGATGCTAGTCATAGTTTCTATCATTCCCGTTAACTGTAGCATAACCCTTCCTCTCTCAACTTATCAGCTGGCTTAATTGCTACTGGTGTACCATATCCTAAAACTAAAGAAGTGAGAATGGTGCGCTGCCACTTGGCTGGCAAAAAGATCTATGTCCTAATGTACGTGCTACAATTGTTTAGAGAGTTTTAGCAAATGAGTCAAGGGAATGCAGAGAAGTATGGGAGGTTATAAACACAAATTGAGATTTGATTTTTTTATTGAGCTGTTGATTTTCACAATAAAACAGACTCCATAGTATAGATCTGGTAACCCTTTATATAAATCAAAACTTTTTGTATTGCTTATATTAAATGTACTAACAGTGGACTTTTCCATCTGCAGATTATACTGAATGACCAGCAGTGGCAGTGTTTCACAGCAGAGTTTCTCTGAATTGCCGAGACTGAAGCAAAAAAAAAAGGAAGTCTTCTGGCATAGTGCATCATTTTACCAATTTACGTGGTAAGTAAAACGCCCAATCATTCTTTTGGGCATTAAAAAGATGTTCATAGCAACGGAATGTCCTCACTACTTTATAGTGGAAACCTGAGCCTGAATATCATTTCTGTCAAGAAAGAAGTAATATGGATCACATTATGTTGGTCATGATAGTTAATAAAAGACTGACTGACTCGAACTCTACTACAACCTGCTTTAGATCCTGGTGATAGCAATGTTCCATTCGAGGAAATTGCTGCCTTTGAGGCTGAAATGCACCATCTCACGTATGAAAAATAGTGTTACATTCTCACGGTAGGAAGCTCATTTAACCTCTTCTCCTGCACTCTGTATGTTGGGCTCTGATACTCAAGATGGATTTTTGTTAAGGATAATCTGTCTTTGTACCCCCATCCCACTTTCAAAAAGGACACAGAGCTTTGACTGTTTAAGATTCCTTTACCATTCCCCCTCTTACGTGGCTGGCAGTCATGAATACGGATAGTAACCTACTGCATAACTTCTGATATCTCATCCTCCTGTGTGGTCAGCTTCCACAAGAACAATTGGTCCAGGGGGGCCTGACATCATAAAGCTAAAGCAAGAAGTTGTCTGACATGTGGTGCCATTCTGTTGCCTAGCAGTCTGACATCATAAAGCTAAAGCAAGATGCTTTCTGACATGAGAGCCACTCTGTTGCCTAACAAAGAGTAGGATACATTTATCTTGGTAATGATATGAGTTGCAGGGTAGACAGGATGCCCAACTGAAAGTGTTGATGGTAAGATGAAAGAAATTAGGACTTTATTTAGACTTCTATATTTGTATGAACGCAAGTTTGAGCATAAGAGTCTCAACTTCACTCTTGCTGAACTGGTAGGATTTGGCTAAAGAGAAGATGGAAATGATGCTATTCATAGTTTCTATCATTCCCGTTAACTGTAGCATAACCCTTCCTCTCTCAACTTATCAGCTGGCTTAATTGCTACTGGTGTACCATATCCTAAAACTAAAGAAGTGAGAATGGTGCGCTGCCACTTGGCTGGCAAAAAGATCTATGTCCTAATGTACGTGCTACAATTGTTTAGAGAGTTTTAGCAAATGAGTCAAGGGAATGCAGAGAAGTATGGGAGGTTATAAACACAAATTGAGATTTGATTTTTTTATTGAGCTGTTGATTTTCACAATAAAACAGACTCCATAGTATAGATCTGGTAACCCTTTATATAAATCAAAACTTTTTGTATTGCTTATATTAAATGTACTAACAGTGGACTTTTCCATCTGCAGATTATACTGAATGACCAGCAGTGGCAGTGTTTCACAGCAGAGTTTCTCTGAATTGCCGAGACTGAAGCAAAAAAAAAAAGGAAGTCTTCTGGCATAGTGCATCATTTTACCAATTTACGTGGTAAGTAAAACGCCCAATCATTCTTTTGGGCATTAAAAAGATGTTCATAGCAACGGAATGTCCTCACTACTTTATAGTGGAAACCTGTGCCTGAATATCATTTCTGTCAAGAAAGAAGTAATATGGATCACATTATGTTGGTCATGATAGTTGACTGACTCGAACTCTACTACAACCTGCTTTAGATCCTGGTGATAGCAATGTTCCATTCGAGGAAATTGCTGCCTTTGAGGCTGAAATGCACCATCTCACGTATGAAAAATAGTGTTACATTCTCACGGTAGGAAGCTCATTTAACCTCTTCTCCTGCACTCTGTATGTTGGGCTCTGATACTCAAGATGGATTTTTGTTAAGGATAATCTGTCTTTGTACCCCATCCCACTTTCAAAAAGGACACAGAGCTTTGACTGTTTCAGATTCCTTTACCATTCCCCCTCCTACGTGGCTGGCAGTCATGAATACGGATAGTAACCTACTGCATAACTTCTGATATCTCATCCTCCTGTGTGGTCAGCTTCCACAAGGACAATTGGTCCAGGGGGGCCTGACATCATAAAGCTAAAGCAAGAAGTTGTCTGACATGTGGTGCCATTCTGTTGCCTAGCAGTCTGACATCATAAAGCTAAAGCAAGATGCTTTCTGACATGAGAGCCACTCTGTTGCCTAACAAAGAGTAGGATACATTTATCTTGGTAATGATATGAGTTGCAGGGTAGACAGGATGCCCAACTGAAAGTGTTGATGGTAAGATGAAAGAAATTAGGACTTTATTTAGACTTCTATATTTGTATGAACGCAAGTTTGAGCATAAGAGTCTCAACTTCACTCTTGCTGAACTGGTAGGATTTGGCTAAAGAGAAGATGGAAATGATGCTATTCATAGTTTCTATCATTCCCGTTAACTGTAGCATAACCCTTCCTCTCTCAACTTATCAGCTGGCTTAATTGCTACTGGTGTACCATATCCTAAAACTAAAGAAGTGAGAATGGTGCGCTGCCACTTGGCTGGCAAAAAGATCTATGTCCTAATGTACGTGCTACAATTGTTTAGAGAGTTTTAGCAAATGAGTCAAGGGAATGCAGAGAAGTATGGGAGGTTATAAACACAAATTGAGATTTGATTTTTTTATTGAGCTGTTGATTTTCACAATAAAACAGACTCCATAGTATAGATCTGGTAACCCTTTATATAAATCAAAACTTTTTGTATTGCTTATATTAAATGTACTAACAGTGGACTTTTCCATCTGCAGATTATACTGAATGACCAGCAGTGGCAGTGTTTCACAGCAGAGTTTCTCTGAATTGCCGAGACTGAAGCAAAAAAAAAAGGAAGTCTTCTGGCATAGTGCATCATTTTACCAATTTACGTGGTAAGTAAAACGCCCAATCATTCTTTTGGGCATTAAAAAGATGTTCATAGCAACGGAATGTCCTCACTACTTTATAGTGGAAACCTGAGCCTGAATATCATTTCTGTCAAGAAAGAAGTAATATGGATCACATTATGTTGGTCATGATAGTTAATAAAAGACTGACTGACTCGAACTCTACTAAAACCTGCTTTAGATCCTGGTGATAGCAATGTTCCATTCGAGGAAATTGCTGCCTTTGAGGCTGAAATGCACCATCTCACGTATGAAAAATAGTGTTACATTCTCACGGTAGGAAGCTCATTTAACCTCTTCTCCTGCACTCTGTATGTTGGGCTCTGATACTCAAGATGGATTTTTGTTAAGGATAATCTGTCTTTGTACCCCCATCCCACTTTCAAAAAGGACACAGAGCTTTGACTGTTTCAGATTCCTTTACCATTCCCCCTCCTACGTGGCTGGCAGTCATGAATACGGATAGTAACCTACTGCATAACTTCTGATATCTCATCCTCCTGTGTGGTCAGCTTCCACAAGGACAATTGGTCCAGGGGGGCCTGACATCATAAAGCTAAAGCAAGAAGTTGTCTGACATGTGGTGCCATTCTGTTGCCTAGCAGTCTGACATCATAAAGCTAAAGCAAGATGCTTTCTGACATGAGAGCCACTCTGTTGCCTAACAAAGAGTAGGATACATTTATCTTGGTAATGATATGAGTTGCAGGGTAGACAGGATGCCCAACTGAAAGTGTTGATGGTAAGATGAAAGAAATTAGGACTTTATTTAGACTTCTATATTTGTATGAACGCAAGTTTGAGCATAAGAGTCTCAACTTCACTCTTGCTGAACTGGTAGGATTTGGCTAAAGAGAAGATGGAAATGATGCTATTCATAGTTTCTATCATTCCCGTTAACTGTAGCATAACCCTTCCTCTCTCAACTTATCAGCTGGCTTAATTGCTACTGGTGTACCATATCCTAAAACTAAAGAAGTGAGAATGGTGCGCTGCCACTTGGCTGGCAAAAAGATCTATGTCCTAATGTACGTGCTACAATTGTTTAGAGAGTTTTAGCAAATGAGTCAAGGGAATGCAGAGAAGTATGGGAGGTTATAAACACAAATTGAGATTTGATTTTTTTATTGAGCTGTTGATTTTCACAATAAAACAGACTCCATAGTATAGATCTGGTAACCCTTTATATAAATCAAAACTTTTTGTATTGCTTATATTAAATGTACTAACAGTGGACTTTTCCATCTGCAGATTATACTGAATGACCAGCAGTGGCAGTGTTTCACAGCAGAGTTTCTCTGAATTGCCGAGACTGAAGCAAAAAAAAAAAGGAAGTCTTCTGGCATAGTGCATCATTTTACCAATTTACGTGGTAAGTAAAACGCCCAATCATTCTTTTGGGCATTAAAAAGATGTTCATAGCAACGGAATGTCCTCACTACTTTATAGTGGAAACCTGTGCCTGAATATCATTTCTGTCAAGAAAGAAGTAATATGGATCACATTATGTTGGTCATGATAGTTGACTGACTCGAACTCTACTACAACCTGCTTTAGATCCTGGTGATAGCAATGTTCCATTCGAGGAAATTGCTGCCTTTGAGGCTGAAATGCACCATCTCACGTATGAAAAATAGTGTTACATTCTCACGGTAGGAAGCTCATTTAACCTCTTCTCCTGCACTCTGTATGTTGGGCTCTGATACTCAAGATGGATTTTTGTTAAGGATAATCTGTCTTTGTACCCCATCCCACTTTCAAAAAGGACACAGAGCTTTGACTGTTTCAGATTCCTTTACCATTCCCCCTCCTACGTGGCTGGCAGTCATGAATACGGATAGTAACCTACTGCATAACTTCTGATATCTCATCCTCCTGTGTGGTCAGCTTCCACAAGGACAATTGGTCCAGGGGGGCCTGACATCATAAAGCTAAAGCAAGAAGTTGTCTGACATGTGGTGCCATTCTGTTGCCTAGCAGTCTGACATCATAAAGCTAAAGCAAGATGCTTTCTGACATGAGAGCCACTCTGTTGCCTAACAAAGAGTAGGATACATTTATCTTGGTAATGATATGAGTTGCAGGGTAGACAGGATGCCCAACTGAAAGTGTTGATGGTAAGATGAAAGAAATTAGGACTTTATTTAGACTTCTATATTTGTATGAACGCAAGTTTGAGCATAAGAGTCTCAACTTCACTCTTGCTGAACTGGTAGGATTTGGCTAAAGAGAAGATGGAAATGATGCTATTCATAGTTTCTATCATTCCCGTTAACTGTAGCATAACCCTTCCTCTCTCAACTTATCAGCTGGCTTAATTGCTACTGGTGTACCATATCCTAAAACTAAAGAAGTGAGAATGGTGCGCTGCCACTTGGCTGGCAAAAAGATCTATGTCCTAATGTACGTGCTACAATTGTTTAGAGAGTTTTAGCAAATGAGTCAAGGGAATGCAGAGAAGTATGGGAGGTTATAAACACAAATTGAGATTTGATTTTTTTATTGAGCTGTTGATTTTCACAATAAAACAGACTCCATAGTATAGATCTGGTAACCCTTTATATAAATCAAAACTTTTTGTATTGCTTATATTAAATGTACTAACAGTGGACTTTTCCATCTGCAGATTATACTGAATGACCAGCAGTGGCAGTGTTTCACAGCAGAGTTTCTCTGAATTGCCGAGACTGAAGCAAAAAAAAAAGGAAGTCTTCTGGCATAGTGCATCATTTTACCAATTTACGTGGTAAGTAAAACGCCCAATCATTCTTTTGGGCATTAAAAAGATGTTCATAGCAACGGAATGTCCTCACTACTTTATAGTGGAAACCTGAGCCTGAATATCATTTCTGTCAAGAAAGAAGTAATATGGATCACATTATGTTGGTCATGATAGTTAATAAAAGACTGACTGACTCGAACTCTACTAAAACCTGCTTTAGATCCTGGTGATAGCAATGTTCCATTCGAGGAAATTGCTGCCTTTGAGGCTGAAATGCACCATCTCACGTATGAAAAATAGTGTTACATTCTCACGGTAGGAAGCTCATTTAACCTCTTCTCCTGCACTCTGTATGTTGGGCTCTGATACTCAAGATGGATTTTTGTTAAGGATAATCTGTCTTTGTACCCCCATCCCACTTTCAAAAAGGACACAGAGCTTTGACTGTTTCAGATTCCTTTACCATTCCCCCTCCTACGTGGCTGGCAGTCATGAATACGGATAGTAACCTACTGCATAACTTCTGATATCTCATCCTCCTGTGTGGTCAGCTTCCACAAGGACAATTGGTCCAGGGGGGCCTGACATCATAAAGCTAAAGCAAGAAGTTGTCTGACATGTGGTGCCATTCTGTTGCCTAGCAGTCTGACATCATAAAGCTAAAGCAAGATGCTTTCTGACATGAGAGCCACTCTGTTGCCTAACAAAGAGTAGGATACATTTATCTTGGTAATGATATGAGTTGCAGGGTAGACAGGATGCCCAACTGAAAGTGTTGATGGTAAGATGAAAGAAATTAGGACTTTATTTAGACTTCTATATTTGTATGAACGCAAGTTTGAGCATAAGAGTCTCAACTTCACTCTTGCTGAACTGGTAGGATTTGGCTAAAGAGAAGATGGAAATGATGCTATTCATAGTTTCTATCATTCCCGTTAACTGTAGCATAACCCTTCCTCTCTCAACTTATCAGCTGGCTTAATTGCTACTGGTGTACCATATCCTAAAACTAAAGAAGTGAGAATGGTGCGCTGCCACTTGGCTGGCAAAAAGATCTATGTCCTAATGTACGTGCTACAATTGTTTAGAGAGTTTTAGCAAATGAGTCAAGGGAATGCAGAGAAGTATGGGAGGTTATAAACACAAATTGAGATTTGATTTTTTTATTGAGCTGTTGATTTTCACAATAAAACAGACTCCATAGTATAGATCTGGTAACCCTTTATATAAATCAAAACTTTTTGTATTGCTTATATTAAATGTACTAACAGTGGACTTTTCCATCTGCAGATTATACTGAATGACCAGCAGTGGCAGTGTTTCACAGCAGAGTTTCTCTGAATTGCCGAGACTGAAGCAAAAAAAAAAAGGAAGTCTTCTGGCATAGTGCATCATTTTACCAATTTACGTGGTAAGTAAAACGCCCAATCATTCTTTTGGGCATTAAAAAGATGTTCATAGCAACGGAATGTCCTCACTACTTTATAGTGGAAACCTGTGCCTGAATATCATTTCTGTCAAGAAAGAAGTAATATGGATCACATTATGTTGGTCATGATAGTTGACTGACTCGAACTCTACTACAACCTGCTTTAGATCCTGGTGATAGCAATGTTCCATTCGAGGAAATTGCTGCCTTTGAGGCTGAAATGCACCATCTCACGTATGAAAAATAGTGTTACATTCTCACGGTAGGAAGCTCATTTAACCTCTTCTCCTGCACTCTGTATGTTGGGCTCTGATACTCAAGATGGATTTTTGTTAAGGATAATCTGTCTTTGTACCCCATCCCACTTTCAAAAAGGACACAGAGCTTTGACTGTTTCAGATTCCTTTACCATTCCCCCTCCTACGTGGCTGGCAGTCATGAATACGGATAGTAACCTACTGCATAACTTCTGATATCTCATCCTCCTGTGTGGTCAGCTTCCACAAGGACAATTGGTCCAGGGGGGCCTGACATCATAAAGCTAAAGCAAGAAGTTGTCTGACATGTGGTGCCATTCTGTTGCCTAGCAGTCTGACATCATAAAGCTAAAGCAAGATGCTTTCTGACATGAGAGCCACTCTGTTGCCTAACAAAGAGTAGGATACATTTATCTTGGTAATGATATGAGTTGCAGGGTAGACAGGATGCCCAACTGAAAGTGTTGATGGTAAGATGAAAGAAATTAGGACTTTATTTAGACTTCTATATTTGTATGAACGCAAGTTTGAGCATAAGAGTCTCAACTTCACTCTTGCTGAACTGGTAGGATTTGGCTAAAGAGAAGATGGAAATGATGCTATTCATAGTTTCTATCATTCCCGTTAACTGTAGCATAACCCTTCCTCTCTCAACTTATCAGCTGGCTTAATTGCTACTGGTGTACCATATCCTAAAACTAAAGAAGTGAGAATGGTGCGCTGCCACTTGGCTGGCAAAAAGATCTATGTCCTAATGTACGTGCTACAATTGTTTAGAGAGTTTTAGCAAATGAGTCAAGGGAATGCAGAGAAGTATGGGAGGTTATAAACACAAATTGAGATTTGATTTTTTTATTGAGCTGTTGATTTTCACAATAAAACAGACTCCATAGTATAGATCTGGTAACCCTTTATATAAATCAAAACTTTTTGTATTGCTTATATTAAATGTACTAACAGTGGACTTTTCCATCTGCAGATTATACTGAATGACCAGCAGTGGCAGTGTTTCACAGCAGAGTTTCTCTGAATTGCCGAGACTGAAGCAAAAAAAAAAGGAAGTCTTCTGGCATAGTGCATCATTTTACCAATTTACGTGGTAAGTAAAACGCCCAATCATTCTTTTGGGCATTAAAAAGATGTTCATAGCAACGGAATGTCCTCACTACTTTATAGTGGAAACCTGAGCCTGAATATCATTTCTGTCAAGAAAGAAGTAATATGGATCACATTATGTTGGTCATGATAGTTAATAAAAGACTGACTGACTCGAACTCTACTAAAACCTGCTTTAGATCCTGGTGATAGCAATGTTCCATTCGAGGAAATTGCTGCCTTTGAGGCTGAAATGCACCATCTCACGTATGAAAAATAGTGTTACATTCTCACGGTAGGAAGCTCATTTAACCTCTTCTCCTGCACTCTGTATGTTGGGCTCTGATACTCAAGATGGATTTTTGTTAAGGATAATCTGTCTTTGTACCCCCATCCCACTTTCAAAAAGGACACAGAGCTTTGACTGTTTCAGATTCCTTTACCATTCCCCCTCCTACGTGGCTGGCAGTCATGAATACGGATAGTAACCTACTGCATAACTTCTGATATCTCATCCTCCTGTGTGGTCAGCTTCCACAAGGACAATTGGTCCAGGGGGGCCTGACATCATAAAGCTAAAGCAAGAAGTTGTCTGACATGTGGTGCCATTCTGTTGCCTAGCAGTCTGACATCATAAAGCTAAAGCAAGATGCTTTCTGACATGAGAGCCACTCTGTTGCCTAACAAAGAGTAGGATACATTTATCTTGGTAATGATATGAGTTGCAGGGTAGACAGGATGCCCAACTGAAAGTGTTGATGGTAAGATGAAAGAAATTAGGACTTTATTTAGACTTCTATATTTGTATGAACGCAAGTTTGAGCATAAGAGTCTCAACTTCACTCTTGCTGAACTGGTAGGATTTGGCTAAAGAGAAGATGGAAATGATGCTATTCATAGTTTCTATCATTCCCGTTAACTGTAGCATAACCCTTCCTCTCTCAACTTATCAGCTGGCTTAATTGCTACTGGTGTACCATATCCTAAAACTAAAGAAGTGAGAATGGTGCGCTGCCACTTGGCTGGCAAAAAGATCTATGTCCTAATGTACGTGCTACAATTGTTTAGAGAGTTTTAGCAAATGAGTCAAGGGAATGCAGAGAAGTATGGGAGGTTATAAACACAAATTGAGATTTGATTTTTTTATTGAGCTGTTGATTTTCACAATAAAACAGACTCCATAGTATAGATCTGGTAACCCTTTATATAAATCAAAACTTTTTGTATTGCTTATATTAAATGTACTAACAGTGGACTTTTCCATCTGCAGATTATACTGAATGACCAGCAGTGGCAGTGTTTCACAGCAGAGTTTCTCTGAATTGCCGAGACTGAAGCAAAAAAAAAAAGGAAGTCTTCTGGCATAGTGCATCATTTTACCAATTTACGTGGTAAGTAAAACGCCCAATCATTCTTTTAGGCATTAAAAAGATGTTCATAGCAACGGAATGTCCTCACTACTTTATAGTGGAAACCTGTGCCTGAATATCATTTCTGTCAAGAAAGAAGTAATATGGATCACATTATGTTGGTCATGATAGTTAATAAAAGACTGACTGACTCGAACTCTACTAAAACCTGCTTTAGATCCTGGTGATAGCAATGTTCCATTCGAGGAAATTGCTGCCTTTGAGGCTGAAATGCACCATCTCGCGTATGAAAAATAGTGTTACATTCTCACGGTAGGAAGCTCATTTAACCTCTTCTCCTGCACTCTGTATGTTGGGCTCTGATACTCAAGATGGATTTTTGTTAAGGATAATCTGTCTTTGTACCCCCATCCCACTTTCAAAAAGGACACAGAGCTTTGACTGTTTCAGATTCCTTTACCATTCCCCATCCTACGTGGCTGGCAGTCATGAATACGGATAGTAACCTACTGCATAACTTCTGATATCTCATCCTCCTGTGTGGTCAGCTTCCACAAGGACAATTGGTCCAGTGGTGTCTGACATCATAAAGCTAAAGCAAGAAGTTGTCTGACATGTGGTGCCATTCTGTTGCCTAGCAGTCTGACATCATAAAGCTAAAGCAAGATGCTTTCTGACATGAGAGCCACTCTGTTGCCTAACAAAGAGTAGGATACATTTATCTTGGTAATGATATGAGTTGCAGGGTAGACAGGATGCCCAACTGAAAGTGTTGATGGTAAGATGAAAGAAATTAGGACTTTATTTAGACTTCTATATTTGTATGAACGCAAGTTTGAGCATAAGAGTCTCAACTTCACTCTTGCTGAACTGGTAGGATTTGGCTAAAGAGAAGATGGAAATGATGCTAGTCATAGTTTCTATCATTCCCGTTAACTGTAGCATAACCCTTCCTCTCTCAACTTATCAGCTGGCTTAATTGCTACTGGTGTACCATATCCTAAAACTAAAGAAGTGAGAATGGTGCGCTGCCACTTGGCTGGCAAAAAGATCTATGTCCTAATGTACGTGCTACAATTGTTTAGAGAGTTTTAGCAAATGAGTCAAGGGAATGCAGAGAAGTATGGGAGGTTATAAACACAAATTGAGATTTGATTTTTTTATTGAGCTGTTGATTTTCACAATAAAACAGACTCCATAGTATAGATCTGGTAACCCTTTATATAAATCAAAACTTTTTGTATTGCTTATATTAAATGTACTAACAGTGGACTTTTCCATCTGCAGATTATACTGAATGACCAGCAGTGGCAGTGTTTCACAGCAGAGTTTCTCTGAATTGCCGAGACTGAAGCAAAAAAAAAAGGAAGTCTTCTGGCATAGTGCATCATTTTACCAATTTACGTGGTAAGTAAAATGCCCAATCATTCTTTTGGGCATTAAAAAGATGTTCATAGCAACGGAATGTCCTCACTACTTTATAGTGGAAACCTGAGCCTGAATATAATTTCTGTCAAGAAAGAAGTAATATGGATCACATTATGTTGGTCATGATAGTTAATAAAAGACTGACTGACTCGAACTCTACTAAAACCTGCTTTAGATCCTGGTGATAGCAATGTTCCATTCGAGGAAATTGCTGCCTTTGAGGCTGAAATGCACCATCACACGTATGAAAAATAGTGTTACATTCTCACGGTAGGAAGCTCATTTAACCTCTTCTCCTGCACTCTGTATGTTGGGCTCTGATACTCAAGATGGATTTTTGTTAAGGATAATCTGTCTTTGTACCCCCATCCCACTTTCAAAAAGGACACAGAGCTTTGACTGTTTCAGATTCCTTTACCATTCCCCCTCCTACGTGGCTGGCAGTCATGAATACGGATAGTAACCTACTGCATAACTTCTGATATCTCATCCTCCTGTGTGGTCAGCTTCCACAAGGACAATTGGTCCAGGGGGGCCTGACATCATAAAGCTAAAGCAAGAAGTTGTCTGACATGTGGTGCCATTCTGTTGCCTAGCAGTCTGACATCATAAAGCTAAAGCAAGATGCTTTCTGACATGAGAGCCACTCTGTTGCCTAACAAAGAGTAGGATACATTTATCTTGGTTAATGATATGAGTTGCAGGGTAGACAGGATGCCCAACTGAAAGTGTTGATGGTAAGATGAAAGAAATTAGGACTTTATTTAGACTTCTATATTTGTATGAACGCAAGTTTGAGCATAAGAGTCTCAACTTCACTCTTGCTGAACTGGTAGGATTTGGCTAAAGAGAAGATGGAAATGATGCTATTCATAGTTTCTATCATTCCCGTTAACTGTAGCATAACCCTTCCTCTCTCAACTTATCAGCTGGCTTAATTGCTACTGGTGTACCATATCCTAAAACTAAAGAAGTGAGAATGGTGCGCTGCCACTTGGCTGGCAAAAAGATCTATGTCCTAATGTACGTGCTACAATTGTTTAGAGAGTTTTAGCAAATGAGTCAAGGGAATGCAGAGAAGTATGGGAGGTTATAAACACAAATTGAGATTTGATTTTTTTATTGAGCTGTTGATTTTCACAATAAAACAGACTCCATAGTATAGATCTGGTAACCCTTTATATAAATCAAAACTTTTTGTATTGCTTATATTAAATGTACTAACAGTGGACTTTTCCATCTGCAGATTATACTGAATGACCAGCAGTGGCAGTGTTTCACAGCAGAGTTTCTCTGAATTGCCGAGACTGAAGCAAAAAAAAAAAGGAAGTCTTCTGGCATAGTGCATCATTTTACCAATTTACGTGGTAAGTAAAACGCCCAATCATTCTTTTAGGCATTAAAAAGATGTTCATAGCAACGGAATGTCCTCACTACTTTATAGTGGAAACCTGTGCCTGAATATCATTTCTGTCAAGAAAGAAGTAATATGGATCACATTATGTTGGTCATGATAGTTAATAAAAGACTGACTGACTCGAACTCTACTAAAACCTGCTTTAGATCCTGGTGATAGCAATGTTCCATTCGAGGAAATTGCTGCCTTTGAGGCTGAAATGCACCATCTCGCGTATGAAAAATAGTGTTACATTCTCACGGTAGGAAGCTCATTTAACCTCTTCTCCTGCACTCTGTATGTTGGGCTCTGATACTCAAGATGGATTTTTGTTAAGGATAATCTGTCTTTGTACCCCCATCCCACTTTCAAAAAGGACACAGAGCTTTGACTGTTTCAGATTCCTTTACCATTCCCCATCCTACGTGGCTGGCAGTCATGAATACGGATAGTAACCTACTGCATAACTTCTGATATCTCATCCTCCTGTGTGGTCAGCTTCCACAAGGACAATTGGTCCAGTGGTGTCTGACATCATAAAGCTAAAGCAAGAAGTTGTCTGACATGTGGTGCCATTCTGTTGCCTAGCAGTCTGACATCATAAAGCTAAAGCAAGATGCTTTCTGACATGAGAGCCACTCTGTTGCCTAACAAAGAGTAGGATACATTTATCTTGGTAATGATATGAGTTGCAGGGTAGACAGGATGCCCAACTGAAAGTGTTGATGGTAAGATGAAAGAAATTAGGACTTTATTTAGACTTCTATATTTGTATGAACGCAAGTTTGAGCATAAGAGTCTCAACTTCACTCTTGCTGAACTGGTAGGATTTGGCTAAAGAGAAGATGGAAATGATGCTAGTCATAGTTTCTATCATTCCCGTTAACTGTAGCATAACCCTTCCTCTCTCAACTTATCAGCTGGCTTAATTGCTACTGGTGTACCATATCCTAAAACTAAAGAAGTGAGAATGGTGCGCTGCCACTTGGCTGGCAAAAAGATCTATGTCCTAATGTACGTGCTACAATTGTTTAGAGAGTTTTAGCAAATGAGTCAAGGGAATGCAGAGAAGTATGGGAGGTTATAAACACAAATTGAGATTTGATTTTTTTATTGAGCTGTTGATTTTCACAATAAAACAGACTCCATAGTATAGATCTGGTAACCCTTTATATAAATCAAAACTTTTTGTATTGCTTATATTAAATGTACTAACAGTGGACTTTTCCATCTGCAGATTATACTGAATGACCAGCAGTGGCAGTGTTTCACAGCAGAGTTTCTCTGAATTGCCGAGACTGAAGCAAAAAAAAAAGGAAGTCTTCTGGCATAGTGCATCATTTTACCAATTTACGTGGTAAGTAAAATGCCCAATCATTCTTTTGGGCATTAAAAAGATGTTCATAGCAACGGAATGTCCTCACTACTTTATAGTGGAAACCTGAGCCTGAATATAATTTCTGTCAAGAAAGAAGTAATATGGATCACATTATGTTGGTCATGATAGTTAATAAAAGACTGACTGACTCGAACTCTACTAAAACCTGCTTTAGATCCTGGTGATAGCAATGTTCCATTCGAGGAAATTGCTGCCTTTGAGGCTGAAATGCACCATCACACGTATGAAAAATAGTGTTACATTCTCACGGTAGGAAGCTCATTTAACCTCTTCTCCTGCACTCTGTATGTTGGGCTCTGATACTCAAGATGGATTTTTGTTAAGGATAATCTGTCTTTGTACCCCCATCCCACTTTCAAAAAGGACACAGAGCTTTGACTGTTTCAGATTCCTTTACCATTCCCCCTCCTACGTGGCTGGCAGTCATGAATACGGATAGTAACCTACTGCATAACTTCTGATATCTCATCCTCCTGTGTGGTCAGCTTCCACAAGGACAATTGGTCCAGGGGGGCCTGACATCATAAAGCTAAAGCAAGAAGTTGTCTGACATGTGGTGCCATTCTGTTGCCTAGCAGTCTGACATCATAAAGCTAAAGCAAGATGCTTTCTGACATGAGAGCCACTCTGTTGCCTAACAAAGAGTAGGATACATTTATCTTGGTTAATGATATGAGTTGCAGGGTAGACAGGATGCCCAACTGAAAGTGTTGATGGTAAGATGAAAGAAATTAGGACTTTATTTAGACTTCTATATTTGTATGAACGCAAGTTTGAGCATAAGAGTCTCAACTTCACTCTTGCTGAACTGGTAGGATTTGGCTAAAGAGAAGATGGAAATGATGCTATTCATAGTTTCTATCATTCCCGTTAACTGTAGCATAACCCTTCCTCTCTCAACTTATCAGCTGGCTTAATTGCTACTGGTGTACCATATCCTAAAACTAAAGAAGTGAGAATGGTGCGCTGCCACTTGGCTGGCAAAAAGATCTATGTCCTAATGTACGTGCTACAATTGTTTAGAGAGTTTTAGCAAATGAGTCAAGGGAATGCAGAGAAGTATGGGAGGTTATAAACACAAATTGAGATTTGATTTTTTTATTGAGCTGTTGATTTTCACAATAAAACAGACTCCATAGTATAGATCTGGTAACCCTTTATATAAATCAAAACTTTTTGTATTGCTTATATTAAATGTACTAACAGTGGACTTTTCCATCTGCAGATTATACTGAATGACCAGCAGTGGCAGTGTTTCACAGCAGAGTTTCTCTGAATTGCCGAGACTGAAGCAAAAAAAAAAAGGAAGTCTTCTGGCATAGTGCATCATTTTACCAATTTACGTGGTAAGTAAAACGCCCAATCATTCTTTTAGGCATTAAAAAGATGTTCATAGCAACGGAATGTCCTCACTACTTTATAGTGGAAACCTGTGCCTGAATATCATTTCTGTCAAGAAAGAAGTAATATGGATCACATTATGTTGGTCATGATAGTTAATAAAAGACTGACTGACTCGAACTCTACTAAAACCTGCTTTAGATCCTGGTGATAGCAATGTTCCATTCGAGGAAATTGCTGCCTTTGAGGCTGAAATGCACCATCTCGCGTATGAAAAATAGTGTTACATTCTCACGGTAGGAAGCTCATTTAACCTCTTCTCCTGCACTCTGTATGTTGGGCTCTGATACTCAAGATGGATTTTTGTTAAGGATAATCTGTCTTTGTACCCCCATCCCACTTTCAAAAAGGACACAGAGCTTTGACTGTTTCAGATTCCTTTACCATTCCCCATCCTACGTGGCTGGCAGTCATGAATACGGATAGTAACCTACTGCATAACTTCTGATATCTCATCCTCCTGTGTGGTCAGCTTCCACAAGGACAATTGGTCCAGTGGTGTCTGACATCATAAAGCTAAAGCAAGAAGTTGTCTGACATGTGGTGCCATTCTGTTGCCTAGCAGTCTGACATCATAAAGCTAAAGCAAGATGCTTTCTGACATGAGAGCCACTCTGTTGCCTAACAAAGAGTAGGATACATTTATCTTGGTAATGATATGAGTTGCAGGGTAGACAGGATGCCCAACTGAAAGTGTTGATGGTAAGATGAAAGTAATTAGGACTTTATTTAGACTTCTATATTTGTATGAACGCAAGTTTGAGCATAAGAGTCTCAACTTCACTCTTGCTGAACTGGTAGGATTTGGCTAAAGAGAAGATGGAAATGATGCTATTCATAGTTTCTATCATTCCCGTTAACTGTAGCATAACCCTTCCTCTCTCAACTTATCAGCTGGCTTAATTGCTACTGGTGTACCATATCCTAAAACTAAAGAAGTGAGAATGGTGCGCTGCCACTTGGCTGGCAAAAAGATCTATGTCCTAATGTACGTGCTACAATTGTTTAGAGAGTTTTAGCAAATGAGTCAAGGGAATGCAGAGAAGTATGGGAGGTTATAAACACAAATTGAGATTTGATTTTTTTATTGAGCTGTTGATTTTCACAATAAAACAGACTCCATAGTATAGATCTGGTAACCCTTTATATAAATCAAAACTTTTTGTATTGCTTATATTAAATGTACTAACAGTGGACTTTTCCATCTGCAGATTATACTGAATGACCAGCAGTGGCAGTGTTTCACAGCAGAGTTTCTCTGAATTGCCGAGACTGAAGCAAAAAAAAAAGGAAGTCTTCTGGCATAGTGCATCATTTTACCAATTTACGTGGTAAGTAAAATGCCCAATCATTCTTTTGGGCATTAAAAAGATGTTCATAGCAACGGAATGTCCTCACTACTTTATAGTGGAAACCTGAGCCTGAATATCATTTCTGTCAAGAAAGAAGTAATATGGATCACATTATGTTGGTCATGATAGTTAATAAAAGACTGACTGACTCGAACTCTACTAAAACCTGCTTTAGATCCTGGTGATAGCAATGTTCCATTCGAGGAAATCGCTGCCTTTGAGGCTGAAATGCACCATCACACGTATGAAAAATAGTGTTACATTCTCACGGTAGGAAGCTCATTTAACCTCTTCTCCTGCACTCTGTATGTTGGGCTCTGATACTCAAGATGGATTTTTGTTAAGGATAATCTGTCTTTGTACCCCCATCCCACTTTCAAAAAGGACACAGAGCTTTGACTGTTTCAGATTCCTTTACCATTCCCCCTCCTACGTGGCTGGCAGTCATGAATACGGATAGTAACCTACTGCATAACTTCTGATATCTCATCCTCCTGTGTGGTCAGCTTCCACAAGGACAATTGGTCCAGGGGGGCCTGACATCATAAAGCTAAAGCAAGAAGTTGTCTGACATGTGGTGCCATTCTGTTGCCTAGCAGTCTGACATCATAAAGCTAAAGCAAGATGCTTTCTGACATGAGAGCCACTCTGTTGCCTAACAAAGAGTAGGATACATTTATCTTGGTTAATGATATGAGTTGCAGGGTAGACAGGATGCCCAACTGAAAGTGTTGATGGTAAGATGAAAGAAATTAGGACTTTATTTAGACTTCTATATTTGTATGAACGCAAGTTTGAGCATAAGAGTCTCAACTTCACTCTTGCTGAACTGGTAGGATTTGGCTAAAGAGAAGATGGAAATGATGCTATTCATAGTTTCTATCATTCCCGTTAACTGTAGCATAACCCTTCCTCTCTCAACTTATCAGCTGGCTTAATTGCTACTGGTGTACCATATCCTAAAACTAAAGAAGTGAGAATGGTGCGCTGCCACTTGGCTGGCAAAAAGATCTATGTCCTAATGTACGTGCTACAATTGTTTAGAGAGTTTTAGCAAATGAGTCAAGGGAATGCAGAGAAGTATGGGAGGTTATAAACACAAATTGAGATTTGATTTTTTTATTGAGCTGTTGATTTTCACAATAAAACAGACTCCTAGTATAGATCTGGTAACCCTTTATATAAATCAAAACTTTTTGTATTGCTTATATTAAATGTACTAACAGTGGACTTTTCCATCTGCAGATTATACTGAATGACCAGCAGTGGCAGTGTTTCACAGCAGAGTTTCTCTGAATTGCCGAGACTGAAGCAAAAAAAAAAGGAAGTCTTCTGGCATAGTGCATCATTTTACCAATTTACGTGGTAAGTAAAACGCCCAATCATTCTTTTGGGCATTAAAAAGATGTTCATAGCAACGGAATGTCCTCACTACTTTATAGTGGAAACCTGAGCCTGAATATCATTTCTGTCAAGAAAGAAGTAATATGGATCACATTATGTTGGTCATGATAGTTAATAAAAGACTGACTGACTCGAACTCTACTAAAACCTGCTTTAGATCCTGGTGATAGCAATGTTCCATTCGAGGAAATTGCTGCCTTTGAGGCTGAAATGCACCATCTCACGTATGAAAAATAGTGTTACATTCTCACGGTAGGAAGCTCATTTAACCTCTTCTCCTGCACTCTGTATGTTGGGCTCTGATACTCAAGATGGATTTTTGTTAAGGATAATCTGTCTTTGTACCCCCATCCCACTTTCAAAAAGGACACAGAGCTTTGACTGTTTCAGATTCCTTTACCATTCCCCCTCCTACGTGGCTGGCAGTCATGAATACGGATAGTAACCTACTGCATAACTTCTGATATCTCATCCTCCTGTGTGGTCAGCTTCCACAAGGACAATTGGTCCAGGGGGGCCTGACATCATAAAGCTAAAGCAAGAAGTTGTCTGACATGTGGTGCCATTCTGTTGCCTAGCAGTCTGACATCATAAAGCTAAAGCAAGATGCTTTCTGACATGAGAGCCACTCTGTTGCCTAACAAAGAGTAGGATACATTTATCTTGGTTAATGATATGAGTTGCAGGGTAGACAGGATGCCCAACTGAAAGTGTTGATGGTAAGATGAAAGAAATTAGGACTTTATTTAGACTTCTATATTTGTATGAACGCAAGTTTGAGCATAAGAGTCTCAACTTCACTCTTGCTGAACTGGTAGGATTTGGCTAAAGAGAAGATGGAAATGATGCTATTCATAGTTTCTATCATTCCCGTTAACTGTAGCATAACCCTTCCTCTCTCAACTTATCAGCTGGCTTAATTGCTACTGGTGTACCATATCCTAAAACTAAAGAAGTGAGAATGGTGCGCTGCCACTTGGCTGGCAAAAAGATCTATGTCCTAATGTACGTGCTACAATTGTTTAGAGAGTTTTAGCAAATGAGTCAAGGGAATGCAGAGAAGTATGGGAGGTTATAAACACAAATTGAGATTTGATTTTTTTATTGAGCTGTTGATTTTCACAATAAAACAGACTCCTAGTATAGATCTGGTAACCCTTTATATAAATCAAAACTTTTTGTATTGCTTATATTAAATGTACTAACAGTGGACTTTTCCATCTGCAGATTATACTGAATGACCAGCAGTGGCAGTGTTTCACAGCAGAGTTTCTCTGAATTGCCGAGACTGAAGCAAAAAAAAAAGGAAGTCTTCTGGCATAGTGCATCATTTTACCAATTTACGTGGTAAGTAAAACGCCCAATCATTCTTTTGGGCATTAAAAAGATGTTCATAGCAACGGAATGTCCTCACTACTTTATAGTGGAAACCTGAGCCTGAATATCATTTCTGTCAAGAAAGAAGTAATATGGATCACATTATGTTGGTCATGATAGTTAATAAAAGACTGACTGACTCGAACTCTACTAAAACCTGCTTTAGATCCTGGTGATAGCAATGTTCCATTCGAGGAAATTGCTGCCTTTGAGGCTGAAATGCACCATCTCACGTATGAAAAATAGTGTTACATTCTCACGGTAGGAAGCTCATTTAACCTCTTCTCCTGCACTCTGTATGTTGGGCTCTGATACTCAAGATGGATTTTTGTTAAGGATAATCTGTCTTTGTACCCCCATCCCACTTTCAAAAAGGACACAGAGCTTTGACTGTTTCAGATTCCTTTACCATTCCCCCTCCTACGTGGCTGGCAGTCATGAATACGGATAGTAACCTACTGCATAACTTCTGATATCTCATCCTCCTGTGTGGTCAGCTTCCACAAGGACAATTGGTCCAGGGGGGCCTGACATCATAAAGCTAAAGCAAGAAGTTGTCTGACATGTGGTGCCATTCTGTTGCCTAGCAGTCTGACATCATAAAGCTAAAGCAAGATGCTTTCTGACATGAGAGCCACTCTGTTGCCTAACAAAGAGTAGGATACATTTATCTTGGTTAATGATATGAGTTGCAGGGTAGACAGGATGCCCAACTGAAAGTGTTGATGGTAAGATGAAAGAAATTAGGACTTTATTTAGACTTCTATATTTGTATGAACGCAAGTTTGAGCATAAGAGTCTCAACTTCACTCTTGCTGAACTGGTAGGATTTGGCTAAAGAGAAGATGGAAATGATGCTATTCATAGTTTCTATCATTCCCGTTAACTGTAGCATAACCCTTCCTCTCTCAACTTATCAGCTGGCTTAATTGCTACTGGTGTACCATATCCTAAAACTAAAGAAGTGAGAATGGTGCGCTGCCACTTGGCTGGCAAAAAGATCTATGTCCTAATGTACGTGCTACAATTGTTTAGAGAGTTTTAGCAAATGAGTCAAGGGAATGCAGAGAAGTATGGGAGGTTATAAACACAAATTGAGATTTGATTTTTTTATTGAGCTGTTGATTTTCACAATAAAACAGACTCCATAGTATAGATCTGGTAACCCTTTATATAAATCAAAACTTTTTGTATTGCTTATATTAAATGTACTAACAGTGGACTTTTCCATCTGCAGATTATACTGAATGACCAGCAGTGGCAGTGTTTCACAGCAGAGTTTCTCTGAATTGCCGAGACTGAAGCAAAAAAAAAAGGAAGTCTTCTGGCATAGTGCATCATTTTACCAATTTACGTGGTAAGTAAAACGCCCAATCATTCTTTTGGGCATTAAAAAGATGTTCATAGCAACGGAATGTCCTCACTACTTTATAGTGGAAACCTGAGCCTGAATATCATTTCTGTCAAGAAAGAAGTAATATGGATCACATTATGTTGGTCATGATAGTTAATAAAAGACTGACTGACTCGAACTCTACTAAAACCTGCTTTAGATCCTGGTGATAGCAATGTTCCATTCGAGGAAATTGCTGCCTTTGAGGCTGAAATGCACCATCTCACGTATGAAAAATAGTGTTACATTCTCACGGTAGGAAGCTCATTTAACCTCTTCTCCTGCACTCTGTATGTTGGGCTCTGATACTCAAGATGGATTTTTGTTAAGGATAATCTGTCTTTGTACCCCCATCCCACTTTCAAAAAGGACACAGAGCTTTGACTGTTTCAGATTCCTTTACCATTCCCCCTCCTACGTGGCTGGCAGTCATGAATACGGATAGTAACCTACTGCATAACTTCTGATATCTCATCCTCCTGTGTGGTCAGCTTCCACAAGGACAATTGGTCCAGGGGGGCCTGACATCATAAAGCTAAAGCAAGAAGTTGTCTGACATGTGGTGCCATTCTGTTGCCTAGCAGTCTGACATCATAAAGCTAAAGCAAGATGCTTTCTGACATGAGAGCCACTCTGTTGCCTAACAAAGAGTAGGATACATTTATCTTGGTAATGATATGAGTTGCAGGGTAGACAGGATGCCCAACTGAAAGTGTTGATGGTAAGATGAAAGAAATTAGGACTTTATTTAGACTTCTATATTTGTATGAACGCAAGTTTGAGCATAAGAGTCTCAACTTCACTCTTGCTGAACTGGTAGGATTTGGCTAAAGAGAAGATGGAAATGATGCTATTCATAGTTTCTATCATTCCCGTTAACTGTAGCATAACCCTTCCTCTCTCAACTTATCAGCTGGCTTAATTGCTACTGGTGTACCATATCCTAAAACTAAAGAAGTGAGAATGGTGCGCTGCCACTTGGCTGGCAAAAAGATCTATGTCCTAATGTACGTGCTACAATTGTTTAGAGAGTTTTAGCAAATGAGTCAAGGGAATGCAGAGAAGTATGGGAGGTTATAAACACAAATTGAGATTTGATTTTTTTATTGAGCTGTTGATTTTCACAATAAAACAGACTCCATAGTATAGATCTGGTAACCCTTTATATAAATCAAAACTTTTTGTATTGCTTATATTAAATGTACTAACAGTGGACTTTTCCATCTGCAGATTATACTGAATGACCAGCAGTGGCAGTGTTTCACAGCAGAGTTTCTCTGAATTGCCGAGACTGAAGCAAAAAAAAAAAAGGAAGTCTTCTGGCATAGTGCATCATTTTATCAATTTACGTGGTAAGTAAAACGCCCAATCATTCTTTTGGGCATTAAAAAGATGTTCATAGCAACGGAATGTCCTCACTACTTTATAGTGGAAACCTGTGCCTGAATATCATTTCTGTCAAGAAAGAAGTAATATGGATCACATTATGTTGGTCATGATAGTTAATAAAAGACTGACTGACTCGAACTCTACTACAACCTGCTTTAGATCCTGGTGATAGCAATGTTCCATTCGAGGAAATTGCTGCCTTTGAGGCTGAAATGCACCATCTCACGTATGAAAAATAGTGTTACATTCTCACGGTAGGAAGCTCATTTAACCTCTTCTCCTGCACTCTGTATGTTGGGCTCTGATACTCAAGATGGATTTTTGTTAAGGATAATCTGTCTTTGTACCCCCATCCCACTTTCAAAAAGGACACAGAGCTTTGACTGTTTAAGATTCCTTTACCATTCCCCCTCTTACGTGGCTGGCAGTCATGAATACGGATAGTAACCTACTGCATAACTTCTGATATCTCATCCTCCTGTGTGGTCAGCTTCCACAAGAACAATTGGTCCAGGGGGGCCTGACATCATAAAGCTAAAGCAAGAAGTTGTCTGACATGTGGTGCCATTCTGTTGCCTAGCAGTCTGACATCATAAAGCTAAAGCAAGATGCTTTCTGACATGAGAGCCACTCTGTTGCCTAACAAAGAGTAGGATACATTTATCTTGGTAATGATATGAGTTGCAGGGTAGACAGGATGCCCAACTGAAAGTGTTGATGGTAAGATGAAAGAAATTAGGACTTTATTTAGACTTCTATATTTGTATGAACGCAAGTTTGAGCATAAGAGTCTCAACTTCACTCTTGCTGAACTGGTAGGATTTGGCTAAAGAGAAGATGGAAATGATGCTATTCATAGTTTCTATCATTCCCGTTAACTGTAGCATAACCCTTCCTCTCTCAACTTATCAGCTGGCTTAATTGCTACTGGTGTACCATATCCTAAAACTAAAGAAGTGAGAATGGTGCGCTGCCACTTGGCTGGCAAAAAGATCTATGTCCTAATGTACGTGCTACAATTGTTTAGAGAGTTTTAGCAAATGAGTCAAGGGAATGCAGAGAAGTATGGGAGGTTATAAACACAAATTGAGATTTGATTTTTTTATTGAGCTGTTGATTTTCACAATAAAACAGACTCCATAGTATAGATCTGGTAACCCTTTATATAAATCAAAACTTTTTGTATTGCTTATATTAAATGTACTAACAGTGGACTTTTCCATCTGCAGATTATACTGAATGACCAGCTGTGGCAGTGTTTCACAGCAGAGTTTCTCTGAATTGCCGAGACTGAAGCAAAAAAAAAAAGGAAGTCTTCTGGCATAGTGCATCATTTTACCAATTTACGTGGTAAGTAAAACGCCCAATCATTCTTTTGGGCATTAAAAAGATGTTCATAGCAACGGAATGTCCTCACTACTTTATAGTGGAAACCTGTGCCTGAATATCATTTCTGTCAAGAAAGAAGTAATATGGATCACATTATGTTGGTCATGATAGTTAATAAAAGACTGACTGACTCGAACTCTACTAAAACCTGCTTTAGATCCTGGTGATAGCAATGTTCCATTCGAGGAAATTGCTGCCTTTGAGGCTGAAATGCACCATCTCACGTATGAAAAATAGTGTTACATTCTCACGGTAGGAAGCTCATTTAACCTCTTCTCCTGCACTCTGTATGTTGGGCTCTGATACTCAAGATGGATTTTTGTTAAGGATAATCTGTCTTTGTACCCCATCCCACTTTCAAAAAGGACACAGAGCTTTGACTGTTTCAGATTCCTTTACCATTCCCCCTCCTACGTGGCTGGCAGTCATGAATACGGATAGTAACCTACTGCATAACTTCTGATATCTCATCCTCCTGTGTGGTCAGCTTCCACAAGGACAATTGGTCCAGGGGGGCCTGACATCATAAAGCTAAAGCAAGAAGTTGTCTGACATGTGGTGCCATTCTGTTGCCTAGCAGTCTGACATCATAAAGCTAAAGCAAGATGCTTTCTGACATGAGAGCCACTCTGTTGCCTAACAAAGAGTAGGATACATTTATCTTGGTAATGATATGAGTTGCAGGGTAGACAGGATGCCCAACTGAAAGTGTTGATGGTAAGATGAAAGAAATTAGGACTTTATTTAGACTTCTATATTTGTATGAACGCAAGTTTGAGCATAAGAGTCTCAACTTCACTCTTGCTGAACTGGTAGGATTTGGCTAAAGAGAAGATGGAAATGATGCTATTCATAGTTTCTATCATTCCCGTTAACTGTAGCATAACCCTTCCTCTCTCAACTTATCAGCTGGCTTAATTGCTACTGGTGTACCATATCCTAAAACTAAAGAAGTGAGAATGGTGCGCTGCCACTTGGCTGGCAAAAAGATCTATGTCCTAATGTACGTGCTACAATTGTTTAGAGAGTTTTAGCAAATGAGTCAAGGGAATGCAGAGAAGTATGGGAGGTTATAAACACAAATTGAGATTTGATTTTTTTATTGAGCTGTTGATTTTCACAATAAAACAGACTCCATAGTATAGATCTGGTAACCCTTTATATAAATCAAAACTTTTTGTATTGCTTATATTAAATGTACTAACAGTGGACTTTTCCATCTGCAGATTATACTGAATGACCAGCAGTGGCAGTGTTTCACAGCAGAGTTTCTCTGAATTGCCGAGACTGAAGCAAAAAAAAAAGGAAGTCTTCTGGCATAGTGCATCATTTTACCAATTTACGTGGTAAGTAAAACGCCCAATCATTCTTTTGGGCATTAAAAAGATGTTCATAGCAACGGAATGTCCTCACTACTTTATAGTGGAAACCTGAGCCTGAATATCATTTCTGTCAAGAAAGAAGTAATATGGATCACATTATGTTGGTCATGATAGTTAATAAAAGACTGACTGACTCGAACTCTACTAAAACCTGCTTTAGATCCTGGTGATAGCAATGTTCCATTCGAGGAAATTGCTGCCTTTGAGGCTGAAATGCACCATCTCACGTATGAAAAATAGTGTTACATTCTCACGGTAGGAAGCTCATTTAACCTCTTCTCCTGCACTCTGTATGTTGGGCTCTGATACTCAAGATGGATTTTTGTTAAGGATAATCTGTCTTTGTACCCCCATCCCACTTTCAAAAAGGACACAGAGCTTTGACTGTTTCAGATTCCTTTACCATTCCCCCTCCTACGTGGCTGGCAGTCATGAATACGGATAGTAACCTACTGCATAACTTCTGATATCTCATCCTCCTGTGTGGTCAGCTTCCACAAGGACAATTGGTCCAGGGGGGCCTGACATCATAAAGCTAAAGCAAGAAGTTGTCTGACATGTGGTGCCATTCTGTTGCCTAGCAGTCTGACATCATAAAGCTAAAGCAAGATGCTTTCTGACATGAGAGCCACTCTGTTGCCTAACAAAGAGTAGGATACATTTATCTTGGTAATGATATGAGTTGCAGGGTAGACAGGATGCCCAACTGAAAGTGTTGATGGTAAGATGAAAGAAATTAGGACTTTATTTAGACTTCTATATTTGTATGAACGCAAGTTTGAGCATAAGAGTCTCAACTTCACTCTTGCTGAACTGGTAGGATTTGGCTAAAGAGAAGATGGAAATGATGCTATTCATAGTTTCTATCATTCCCGTTAACTGTAGCATAACCCTTCCTCTCTCAACTTATCAGCTGGCTTAATTGCTACTGGTGTACCATATCCTAAAACTAAAGAAGTGAGAATGGTGCGCTGCCACTTGGCTGGCAAAAAGATCGATGTCCTAATGTACGTGCTACAATTGTTTAGAGAGTTTTAGCAAATGAGTCAAGGGAATGCAGAGAAGTATGGGAGGTTATAAACACAAATTGAGATTTGATTTTTTTATTGAGCTGTTGATTTTCACAATAAAACAGACTCCATAGTATAGATCTGGTAACCCTTTATATAAATCAAAACTTTTTGTATTGCTTATATTAAATGTACTAACAGTGGACTTTTCCATCTGCAGATTATACTGAATGACCAGCAGTGACAGTGTTTCACAGCAGAGTTTCTCTGAATTGCCGAGACTGAAGCAAAAAAAAAAAGGAAGTCTTCTGGCATAGTGCATCATTTTACCAATTTACGTGGTAAGTAAAACGCCCAATCATTCTTTTGGGCATTAAAAAGATGTTCATAGCAACGGAATGTCCTCACTACTTTATAGTGGAAACCTGAGCCTGAATATAATTTCTGTCAAGAAAGAAGTAATATGGATCACATTATGTTGGTCATGATAGTTAATAAAAGACTGACTGACTCGAACTCTACTAAAACCTGCTTTAGATCCTGGTGATAGCAATGTTCCATTCGAGGAAATTGCTGCCTTTGAGGCTGAAATGCACCATCTCACGTATGAAAAATAGTGTTACATTCTCACGGTAGGAAGCTCATTTAACCTCTTCTCCTGCACTCTGTATGTTGGGCTCTGATACTCAAGATGGATTTTTGTTAAGGATAATCTGTCTTTGTACCCCCATCCCACTTTCAAAAAGGACACAGAGCTTTGACTGTTTCAGATTCCTTTACCATTCCCCCTCTTACGTGGCTGGCAGTCATGAATACGGATAGTAACCTACTGCATAACTTCTGATATCTCATCCTCCTGTGTGGTCAGCTTCCACAAGGACAATTGGTCCAGGGGGGCCTGACATCATAAAGCTAAAGCAAGAAGTTGTCTGACATGTGGTGCCATTCTGTTGCCTAGCAGTCTGACATCATAAAGCTAAAGCAAGATGCTTTCTGACATGAGAGCCACTCTGTTGCCTAACAAAGAGTAGGATACATTTATCTTGGTAATGATATGAGTTGCAGGGTAGACAGGATGCCCAACTGAAAGTGTTGATGGTAAGATGAAAGAAATTAGGACTTTATTTAGACTTCTATATTTGTATGAACGCAAGTTTGAGCATAAGAGTCTCAACTTCACTCTTGCTGAACTGGTAGGATTTGGCTAAAGAGAAGATGGAAATGATGCTATTCATAGTTTCTATCATTCCCGTTAACTGTAGCATAACCCTTCCTCTCTCAACTTATCAGCTGGCTTAATTGCTACTGGTGTACCATATCCTAAAACTAAAGAAGTGAGAATGGTGCGCTGCCACTTGGCTGGCAAAAAGATCTATGTCCTAATGTACGTGCTACAATTGTTTAGAGAGTTTTAGCAAATGAGTCAAGGGAATGCAGAGAAGTATGGGAGGTTATAAACACAAATTGAGATTTGATTTTTTTATTGAGCTGTTGATTTTCACAATAAAACAGACTCCATAGTATAGATCTGGTAACCCTTTATATAAATCAAAACTTTTTGTATTGCTTATATTAAATGTACTAACAGTGGACTTTTCCATCTGCAGATTATACTGAATGACCAGCAGTGGCAGTGTTTCACAGCAGAGTTTCTCTGACTTGCCGAGACTGAAGCAAAAAAAAAAAGGAAGTCTTCTGGCATAGTGCATCATTTTACCAATTTATGTGGTAAGTAAAACGCCCAATCATTCTTTTGGGCATTAAAAAGATGTTCATAGCAACGGAATGTCCTCACTACTTTATAGTGGAAACCTGAGCCTGAATATAATTTCTGTCAAGAAAGAAGTAATATGGATCACATTATGTTGGTCATGATAGTTAATAAAAGACTGACTGACTCGAACTCTACTAAAACCTGCTTTAGATCCTGGTGATAGCAATGTTCCATTCGAGGAAATTGCTGCCTTTGAGGCTGAAATGCACCATCTCACGTATGAAAAATAGTGTTACATTCTCACGGTAGGAAGCTCATTTAACCTCTTCTCCTGCACTCTGTATGTTGGGCTCTGATACTCAAGATGGATTTTTGTTAAGGATAATCTGTCTTTGTACCCCCATCCCACTTTCAAAAAGGACACAGAGCTTTGACTGTTTCAGATTCCTTTACCATTCCCCCTCCTACGTGGCTGGCAGTCATGAATACGGATAGTAACCTACTGCATAACTTCTGATATCTCATCCTCCTGTGTGGTCAGCTTCCACAAGGACAATTGGTCCAGGGGGCCTGACATCATAAAGCTAAAGCAAGAAGTTGTCTGACATGTGGTGCCATTCTGTTGCCTAGCAGTCTGACATCATAAAGCTAAAGCAAGATGCTTTCTGACATGAGAGCCACTCTGTTGCCTAACAAAGAGTAGGATACATTTATCTTGGTAATGATATGAGTTGCAGGGTAGACAGGATGCCCAACTGAAAGTGTTGATGGTAAGATGAAAGAAATTAGGACTTTATTTAGACTTCTATATTTGTATGAACGCAAATTTGAGCATAAGAGTCTCAACTTCACTCTTGCTGAACTGGTAGGATTTGGCTAAAGAGAAGATGGAAATGATGCTATTCATAGTTTCTATCATTCCCGTTAACTGTAGCATAACCCTTCCTCTCTCAACTTATCAGCTGGCTTAATTGCTACTGGTGTACCATATCCTAAAACTAAAGAAGTGAGAATGGTGCGCTGCCACTTGGCTGGCAAAAAGATCGATGTCCTAATGTACGTGCTACAATTGTTTAGAGAGTTTTAGCAAATGAGTCAAGGGAATGCAGAGAAGTATGGGAGGTTATAAACACAAATTGAGATTTGATTTTTTTATTGAGCTGTTGATTTTCACAATAAAACAGACTCCATAGTATAGATCTGGTAACCCTTTATATAAATCAAAACTTTTTGTATTGCTTATATTAAATGTACTAACAGTGGACTTTTCCATCTGCAGATTATACTGAATGACCAGCAGTGACAGTGTTTCACAGCAGAGTTTCTCTGAATTGCCGAGACTGAAGCAAAAAAAAAAAGGAAGTCTTCTGGCATAGTGCATCATTTTACCAATTTACGTGGTAAGTAAAACGCCCAATCATTCTTTTGGGCATTAAAAAGATGTTCATAGCAACGGAATGTCCTCACTACTTTATAGTGGAAACCTGAGCCTGAATATAATTTCTGTCAAGAAAGAAGTAATATGGATCACATTATGTTGGTCATGATAGTTAATAAAAGACTGACTGACTCGAACTCTACTAAAACCTGCTTTAGATCCTGGTGATAGCAATGTTCCATTCGAGGAAATTGCTGCCTTTGAGGCTGAAATGCACCATCTCACGTATGAAAAATAGTGTTACATTCTCACGGTAGGAAGCTCATTTAACCTCTTCTCCTGCACTCTGTATGTTGGGCTCTGATACTCAAGATGGATTTTTGTTAAGGATAATCTGTCTTTGTACCCCCATCCCACTTTCAAAAAGGACACAGAGCTTTGACTGTTTCAGATTCCTTTACCATTCCCCCTCCTACGTGGCTGGCAGTCATGAATACGGATAGTAACCTACTGCATAACTTCTGATATCTCATCCTCCTGTGTGGTCAGCTTCCACAAGGACAATTGGTCCAGGGGGGCCTGACATCATAAAGCTAAAGCAAGAAGTTGTCTGACATGTGGTGCCATTCTGTTGCCTAGCAGTCTGACATCATAAAGCTAAAGCAAGATGCTTTCTGACATGAGAGCCACTCTGTTGCCTAACAAAGAGTAGGATACATTTATCTTGGTAATGATATGAGTTGCAGGGTAGATAGGATGCCCAACTGAAAGTGTTGATGGTAAGATGAAAGAAATTAGGACTTTATTTAGACTTCTATATTTGTATGAACGCAAGTTTGAGCATAAGAGTCTCAACTTCACTCTTGCTGAACTGGTAGGATTTGGCTAAAGAGAAGATGGAAATGATGCTATTCATAGTTTCTATCATTCCCGTTAACTGTAGCATAACCCTTCCTCTCTCAACTTATCAGCTGGCTTAATTGCTACTGGTGTACCATATCCTAAAACTAAAGAAGTGAGAATGGTGCGCTGCCACTTGGCTGGCAAAAAGATCGATGTCCTAATGTACGTGCTACAATTGTTTAGAGAGTTTTAGCAAATGAGTCAAGGGAATGCAGAGAAGTATGGGAGGTTATAAACACAAATTGAGATTTGATTTTTTTTATTGAGCTGTTGATTTTCACAATAAAACAGACTCCATAGTATAGATCTGGTAACCCTTTATATAAATCAAAACTTTTTGTATTGCTTATATTAAATGTACTAACAGTGGACTTTTCCATCTGCAGATTATACTGAATGACCAGCAGTGACAGTGTTTCACAGCAGAGTTTCTCTGAATTGCCGAGACTGAAGCAAAAAAAAAAAGGAAGTCTTCTGGCATAGTGCATCATTTTACCAATTTACGTGGTAAGTAAAACGCCCAATCATTCTTTTGGGCATTAAAAAGATGTTCATAGCAACGGAATGTCCTCACTACTTTATAGTGGAAACCTGTGCCTGAATATAATTTCTGTCAAGAAAGAAGTAATATGGATCACATTATGTTGGTCATGATAGTTAATAAAAGACTGACTGACTCGAACTCTACTAAAACCTGCTTTAGATCCTGGTGATAGCAATGTTCCATTCGAGGAAATTGCTGCCTTTGAGGCTGAAATGCACCATCTCACGTATGAAAAATAGTGTTACATTCTCACGGTAGGAAGCTCATTTAACCTCTTCTCCTGCACTCTGTATGTTGGGCTCTGATACTCAAGATGGATTTTTGTTAAGGATAATCTGTCTTTGTACCCCCATCCCACTTTCAAAAAGGACACAGAGCTTTGACTGTTTCAGATTCCTTTACCATTCCCCCTCTTACGTGGCTGGCAGTCATGAATACGGATAGTAACCTACTGCATAACTTCTGATATCTCATCCTCCTGTGTGGTCAGCTTCCACAAGGACAATTGGTCCAGGGGGGCCTGACATCATAAAGCTAAAGCAAGAAGTTGTCTGACATGTGGTGCCATTCTGTTGCCTAGCAGTCTGACATCATAAAGCTAAAGCAAGATGCTTTCTGACATGAGAGCCACTCTGTTGCCTAACAAAGAGTAGGATACATTTATCTTGGTAATGATATGAGTTGCAGGGTAGACAGGATGCCCAACTGAAAGTGTTGATGGTAAGATGAAAGAAATTAGGACTTTATTTAGACTTCTATATTTGTATGAACGCAAGTTTGAGCATAAGAGTCTCAACTTCACTCTTGCTGAACTGGTAGGATTTGGCTAAAGAGAAGATGGAAATGATGCTATTCATAGTTTCTATCATTCCCGTTAACTGTAGCATAACCCTTCCTCTCTCAACTTATCAGCTGGCTTAATTGCTACTGGTGTACCATATCCTAAAACTAAAGAAGTGAGAATGGTGCGCTGCCACTTGGCTGGCAAAAAGATCGATGTCCTAATGTACGTGCTACAATTGTTTAGAGAGTTTTAGCAAATGAGTCAAGGGAATGCAGAGAAGTATGGGAGGTTATAAACACAAATTGAGATTTGATTTTTTTATTGAGCTGTTGATTTTCACAATAAAACAGACTCCATAGTATAGATCTGGTAACCCTTTATATAAATCAAAACTTTTTGTATTGCTTATATTAAATGTACTAACAGTGGACTTTTCCATCTGCAGATTATACTGAATGACCAGCAGTGGCAGTGTTTCACAGCAGAGTTTCTCTGACTTGCCGAGACTGAAGCAAAAAAAAAAAGGAAGTCTTCTGGCATAGTGCATCATTTTACCAATTTATGTGGTAAGTAAAACGCCCAATCATTCTTTTGGGCATTAAAAAGATGTTCATAGCAACGGAATGTCCTCACTACTTTATAGTGGAAACCTGAGCCTGAATATAATTTCTGTCAAGAAAGAAGTAATATGGATCACATTATGTTGGTCATGATAGTTAATAAAAGACTGACTGACTCGAACTCTACTAAAACCTGCTTTAGATCCTGGTGATAGCAATGTTCCATTCGAGGAAATTGCTGCCTTTGAGGCTGAAATGCACCATCTCACGTATGAAAAATAGTGTTACATTCTCACGGTAGGAAGCTCATTTAACCTCTTCTCCTGCACTCTGTATGTTGGGCTCTGATACTCAAGATGGATTTTTGTTAAGGATAATCTGTCTTTGTACCCCCATCCCACTTTCAAAAAGGACACAGAGCTTTGACTGTTTCAGATTCCTTTACCATTCCCCCTCCTACGTGGCTGGCAGTCATGAATACGGATAGTAACCTACTGCATAACTTCTGATATCTCATCCTCCTGTGTGGTCAGCTTCCACAAGGACAATTGGTCCAGGGGGCCTGACATCATAAAGCTAAAGCAAGAAGTTGTCTGACATGTGGTGCCATTCTGTTGCCTAGCAGTCTGACATCATAAAGCTAAAGCAAGATGCTTTCTGACATGAGAGCCACTCTGTTGCCTAACAAAGAGTAGGATACATTTATCTTGGTAATGATATGAGTTGCAGGGTAGACAGGATGCCCAACTGAAAGTGTTGATGGTAAGATGAAAGAAATTAGGACTTTATTTAGACTTCTATATTTGTATGAACGCAAATTTGAGCATAAGAGTCTCAACTTCACTCTTGCTGAACTGGTAGGATTTGGCTAAAGAGAAGATGGAAATGATGCTATTCATAGTTTCTATCATTCCCGTTAACTGTAGCATAACCCTTCCTCTCTCAACTTATCAGCTGGCTTAATTGCTACTGGTGTACCATATCCTAAAACTAAAGAAGTGAGAATGGTGCGCTGCCACTTGGCTGGCAAAAAGATCGATGTCCTAATGTACGTGCTACAATTGTTTAGAGAGTTTTAGCAAATGAGTCAAGGGAATGCAGAGAAGTATGGGAGGTTATAAACACAAATTGAGATTTGATTTTTTTATTGAGCTGTTGATTTTCACAATAAAACAGACTCCATAGTATAGATCTGGTAACCCTTTATATAAATCAAAACTTTTTGTATTGCTTATATTAAATGTACTAACAGTGGACTTTTCCATCTGCAGATTATACTGAATGACCAGCAGTGACAGTGTTTCACAGCAGAGTTTCTCTGAATTGCCGAGACTGAAGCAAAAAAAAAAAGGAAGTCTTCTGGCATAGTGCATCATTTTACCAATTTACGTGGTAAGTAAAACGCCCAATCATTCTTTTGGGCATTAAAAAGATGTTCATAGCAACGGAATGTCCTCACTACTTTATAGTGGAAACCTGAGCCTGAATATAATTTCTGTCAAGAAAGAAGTAATATGGATCACATTATGTTGGTCATGATAGTTAATAAAAGACTGACTGACTCGAACTCTACTAAAACCTGCTTTAGATCCTGGTGATAGCAATGTTCCATTCGAGGAAATTGCTGCCTTTGAGGCTGAAATGCACCATCTCACGTATGAAAAATAGTGTTACATTCTCACGGTAGGAAGCTCATTTAACCTCTTCTCCTGCACTCTGTATGTTGGGCTCTGATACTCAAGATGGATTTTTGTTAAGGATAATCTGTCTTTGTACCCCCATCCCACTTTCAAAAAGGACACAGAGCTTTGACTGTTTCAGATTCCTTTACCATTCCCCCTCCTACGTGGCTGGCAGTCATGAATACGGATAGTAACCTACTGCATAACTTCTGATATCTCATCCTCCTGTGTGGTCAGCTTCCACAAGGACAATTGGTCCAGGGGGGCCTGACATCATAAAGCTAAAGCAAGAAGTTGTCTGACATGTGGTGCCATTCTGTTGCCTAGCAGTCTGACATCATAAAGCTAAAGCAAGATGCTTTCTGACATGAGAGCCACTCTGTTGCCTAACAAAGAGTAGGATACATTTATCTTGGTAATGATATGAGTTGCAGGGTAGATAGGATGCCCAACTGAAAGTGTTGATGGTAAGATGAAAGAAATTAGGACTTTATTTAGACTTCTATATTTGTATGAACGCAAGTTTGAGCATAAGAGTCTCAACTTCACTCTTGCTGAACTGGTAGGATTTGGCTAAAGAGAAGATGGAAATGATGCTATTCATAGTTTCTATCATTCCCGTTAACTGTAGCATAACCCTTCCTCTCTCAACTTATCAGCTGGCTTAATTGCTACTGGTGTACCATATCCTAAAACTAAAGAAGTGAGAATGGTGCGCTGCCACTTGGCTGGCAAAAAGATCGATGTCCTAATGTACGTGCTACAATTGTTTAGAGAGTTTTAGCAAATGAGTCAAGGGAATGCAGAGAAGTATGGGAGGTTATAAACACAAATTGAGATTTGATTTTTTTTATTGAGCTGTTGATTTTCACAATAAAACAGACTCCATAGTATAGATCTGGTAACCCTTTATATAAATCAAAACTTTTTGTATTGCTTATATTAAATGTACTAACAGTGGACTTTTCCATCTGCAGATTATACTGAATGACCAGCAGTGACAGTGTTTCACAGCAGAGTTTCTCTGAATTGCCGAGACTGAAGCAAAAAAAAAAAGGAAGTCTTCTGGCATAGTGCATCATTTTACCAATTTACGTGGTAAGTAAAACGCCCAATCATTCTTTTGGGCATTAAAAAGATGTTCATAGCAACGGAATGTCCTCACTACTTTATAGTGGAAACCTGTGCCTGAATATAATTTCTGTCAAGAAAGAAGTAATATGGATCACATTATGTTGGTCATGATAGTTAATAAAAGACTGACTGACTCGAACTCTACTAAAACCTGCTTTAGATCCTGGTGATAGCAATGTTCCATTCGAGGAAATTGCTGCCTTTGAGGCTGAAATGCACCATCTCACGTATGAAAAATAGTGTTACATTCTCACGGTAGGAAGCTCATTTAACCTCTTCTCCTGCACTCTGTATGTTGGGCTCTGATACTCAAGATGGATTTTTGTTAAGGATAATCTGTCTTTGTACCCCCATCCCACTTTCAAAAAGGACACAGAGCTTTGACTGTTTCAGATTCCTTTCCATTCCCCCTCTTACGTGGCTGGCAGTCATGAATACGGATAGTAACCTACTGCATAACTTCTGATATCTCATCCTCCTGTGTGGTCAGCTTCCACAAGGACAATTGGTCCAGGGGGGCCTGACATCATAAAGCTAAAGCAAGAAGTTGTCTGACATGTGGTGCCATTCTGTTGCCTAGCAGTCTGACATCATAAAGCTAAAGCAAGATGCTTTCTGACATGAGAGCCACTCTGTTGCCTAACAAAGAGTAGGATACATTTATCTTGGTAATGATATGAGTTGCAGGGTAGACAGGATGCCCAACTGAAAGTGTTGATGGTAAGATGAAAGAAATTAGGACTTTATTTAGACTTCTATATTTGTATGAACGCAAGTTTGAGCATAAGAGTCTCAACTTCACTCTTGCTGAACTGGTAGGATTTGGCTAAAGAGAAGATGGAAATGATGCTATTCATAGTTTCTATCATTCCCGTTAACTGTAGCATAACCCTTCCTCTCTCAACTTATCAGCTGGCTTAATTGCTACTGGTGTACCATATCCTAAAACTAAAGAAGTGAGAATGGTGCGCTGCCACTTGGCTGGCAAAAAGATCGATGTCCTAATGTACGTGCTACAATTGTTTAGAGAGTTTTAGCAAATGAGTCAAGGGAATGCAGAGAAGTATGGGAGGTTATAAACACAAATTGAGATTTGATTTTTTTATTGAGCTGTTGATTTTCACAATAAAACAGACTCCATAGTATAGATCTGGTAACCCTTTATATAAATCAAAACTTTTTGTATTGCTTATATTAAATGTACTAACAGTGGACTTTTCCATCTGCAGATTATACTGAATGACCAGCAGTGGCAGTGTTTCACAGCAGAGTTTCTCTGACTTGCCGAGACTGAAGCAAAAAAAAAAAGGAAGTCTTCTGGCATAGTGCATCATTTTACCAATTTATGTGGTAAGTAAAACGCCCAATCATTCTTTTGGGCATTAAAAAGATGTTCATAGCAACGGAATGTCCTCACTACTTTATAGTGGAAACCTGAGCCTGAATATAATTTCTGTCAAGAAAGAAGTAATATGGATCACATTATGTTGGTCATGATAGTTAATAAAAGACTGACTGACTCGAACTCTACTAAAACCTGCTTTAGATCCTGGTGATAGCAATGTTCCATTCGAGGAAATTGCTGCCTTTGAGGCTGAAATGCACCATCTCACGTATGAAAAATAGTGTTACATTCTCACGGTAGGAAGCTCATTTAACCTCTTCTCCTGCACTCTGTATGTTGGGCTCTGATACTCAAGATGGATTTTTGTTAAGGATAATCTGTCTTTGTACCCCCATCCCACTTTCAAAAAGGACACAGAGCTTTGACTGTTTCAGATTCCTTTACCATTCCCCCTCCTACGTGGCTGGCAGTCATGAATACGGATAGTAACCTACTGCATAACTTCTGATATCTCATCCTCCTGTGTGGTCAGCTTCCACAAGGACAATTGGTCCAGGGGGCCTGACATCATAAAGCTAAAGCAAGAAGTTGTCTGACATGTGGTGCCATTCTGTTGCCTAGCAGTCTGACATCATAAAGCTAAAGCAAGATGCTTTCTGACATGAGAGCCACTCTGTTGCCTAACAAAGAGTAGGATACATTTATCTTGGTAATGATATGAGTTGCAGGGTAGACAGGATGCCCAACTGAAAGTGTTGATGGTAAGATGAAAGAAATTAGGACTTTATTTAGACTTCTATATTTGTATGAACGCAAGTTTGAGCATAAGAGTCTCAACTTCACTCTTGCTGAACTGGTAGGATTTGGCTAAAGAGAAGATGGAAATGATGCTATTCATAGTTTCTATCATTCCCGTTAACTGTAGCATAACCCTTCCTCTCTCAACTTATCAGCTGGCTTAATTGCTACTGGTGTACCATATCCTAAAACTAAAGAAGTGAGAATGGTGCGCTGCCACTTGGCTGGCAAAAAGATCGATGTCCTAATGTACGTGCTACAATTGTTTAGAGAGTTTTAGCAAATGAGTCAAGGGAATGCAGAGAAGTATGGGAGGTTATAAACACAAATTGAGATTTGATTTTTTTATTGAGCTGTTGATTTTCACAATAAAACAGACTCCATAGTATAGATCTGGTAACCCTTTATATAAATCAAAACTTTTTGTATTGCTTATATTAAATGTACTAACAGTGGACTTTTCCATCTGCAGATTATACTGAATGACCAGCAGTGACAGTGTTTCACAGCAGAGTTTCTCTGAATTGCCGAGACTGAAGCAAAAAAAAAAAGGAAGTCTTCTGGCATAGTGCATCATTTTACCAATTTACGTGGTAAGTAAAACGCCCAATCATTCTTTTGGGCATTAAAAAGATGTTCATAGCAACGGAATGTCCTCACTACTTTATAGTGGAAACCTGAGCCTGAATATAATTTCTGTCAAGAAAGAAGTAATATGGATCACATTATGTTGGTCATGATAGTTAATAAAAGACTGACTGACTCGAACTCTACTAAAACCTGCTTTAGATCCTGGTGATAGCAATGTTCCATTCGAGGAAATTGCTGCCTTTGAGGCTGAAATGCACCATCTCACGTATGAAAAATAGTGTTACATTCTCACGGTAGGAAGCTCATTTAACCTCTTCTCCTGCACTCTGTATGTTGGGCTCTGATACTCAAGATGGATTTTTGTTAAGGATAATCTGTCTTTGTACCCCCATCCCACTTTCAAAAAGGACACAGAGCTTTGACTGTTTCAGATTCCTTTACCATTCCCCCTCCTACGTGGCTGGCAGTCATGAATACGGATAGTAACCTACTGCATAACTTCTGATATCTCATCCTCCTGTGTGGTCAGCTTCCACAAGGACAATTGGTCCAGGGGGGCCTGACATCATAAAGCTAAAGCAAGAAGTTGTCTGACATGTGGTGCCATTCTGTTGCCTAGCAGTCTGACATCATAAAGCTAAAGCAAGATGCTTTCTGACATGAGAGCCACTCTGTTGCCTAACAAAGAGTATGATACATTTATCTTGGTAATGATATGAGTTGCAGGGTAGACAGGATGCCCAACTGAAAGTGTTGATGGTAAAATGAAAGAAATTAGGACTTTATTTAGACTTCTATATTTGTATGAACGCAAGTTTGAGCATAAGAGTCTCAACTTCACTCTTGCTGAACTGGTAGGATTTGGCTAAAGAGAAGATGGAAATGATGCTATTCATAGTTTCTATCATTCCCGTTAACTGTAGCATAACCCTTCCTCTCTCAACTTATCAGCTGGCTTAATTGCTACTGGTGTACCATATCCTAAAACTAAAGAAGTGAGAATGGTGCGCTGCCACTTGGCTGGCAAAAAGATCTATGTCCTAATGTACGTGCTACAATTGTTTAGAGAGTTTTAGCAAATGAGTCAAGGGAATGCAGAGAAGTATGGGAGGTTATAAACACAAATTGAGATTTGATTTTTTTATTGAGCTGTTGATTTTCACAATAAAACAGACTCCATAGTATAGATCTGGTAACCCTTTATATAAATCAAAACTTTTTGTATTGCTTATATTAAATGTACTAACAGTGGACTTTTCCATCTGCAGATTATACTGAATGACCAGCAGTGACAGTGTTTCACAGCAGAGTTTCTCTGAATTGCCGAGACTGAAGCAAAAAAAAAGAAGGAAGTCTTCTGGCATAGTGCATCATTTTACCAATTTACGTGGTAAGTAAAACGCCCAATCATTCTTTTGGGCATTAAAAAGATGTTCATAGCAACGGAATGTCCTCACTACTTTATAGTGGAAACCTGAGCCTGAATATAATTTCTGTCAAGAAAGAAGTAATATGGATCACATTATGTTGGTCATGATAGTTAATAAAAGACTGACTGACTCGAACTCTACTAAAACCTGCTTTAGATCCTGGTGATAGCAATGTTCCATTCGAGGAAATTGCTGCCTTTGAGGCTGAAATGCACCATCTCACGTATGAAAAATAGTGTTACATTCTCACGGTAGGAAGCTCATTTAACCTCTTCTCCTGCACTCTGTATGTTGGGCTCTGATACTCAAGATGGATTTTTGTTAAGGATAATCTGTCTTTGTACCCCCATCCCACTTTCAAAAAGGACACAGAGCTTTGACTGTTTCAGATTCCTTTACCATTCCCCCTCTTACGTGGCTGGCAGTCATGAATACGGATAGTAACCTACTGCATAACTTCTGATATCTCATCCTCCTGTGTGGTCAGCTTCCACAAGGACAATTGGTCCAGGGGGGCCTGACATCATAAAGCTAAAGCAAGAAGTTGTCTGACATGTGGTGCCATTCTGTTGCCTAGCAGTCTGACATCATAAAGCTAAAGCAAGATGCTTTCTGACATGAGAGCCACTCTGTTGCCTAACAAAGAGTAGGATACATTTATCTTGGTAATGATATGAGTTGCAGGGTAGACAGGATGCCCAACTGAAAGTGTTGATGGTAAGATGAAAGAAATTAGGACTTTATTTAGACTTCTATATTTGTATGAACGCAAATTTGAGCATAAGAGTCTCAACTTCACTCTTGCTGAACTGGTAGGATTTGGCTAAAGAGAAGATGGAAATGATGCTATTCATAGTTTCTATCATTCCCGTTAACTGTAGCATAACCCTTCCTCTCTCAACTTATCAGCTGGCTTAATTGCTACTGGTGTACCATATCCTAAAACTAAAGAAGTGAGAATGGTGCGCTGCCACTTGGCTGGCAAAAAGATCGATGTCCTAATGTACGTGCTACAATTGTTTAGAGAGTTTTAGCAAATGAGTCAAGGGAATGCAGAGAAGTATGGGAGGTTATAAACACAAATTGAGATTTGATTTTTTTATTGAGCTGTTGATTTTCACAATAAAACAGACTCCATAGTATAGATCTGGTAACCCTTTATATAAATCAAAACTTTTTGTATTGCTTATATTAAATGTACTAACAGTGGACTTTTCCATCTGCAGATTATACTGAATGACCAGCAGTGACAGTGTTTCACAGCAGAGTTTCTCTGAATTGCCGAGACTGAAGCAAAAAAAAAAAGGAAGTCTTCTGGCATAGTGCATCATTTTACCAATTTACGTGGTAAGTAAAACGCCCAATCATTCTTTTGGGCATTAAAAAGATGTTCATAGCAACGGAATGTCCTCACTACTTTATAGTGGAAACCTGAGCCTGAATATAATTTCTGTCAAGAAAGAAGTAATATGGATCACATTATGTTGGTCATGATAGTTAATAAAAGACTGACTGACTCGAACTCTACTAAAACCTGCTTTAGATCCTGGTGATAGCAATGTTCCATTCGAGGAAATTGCTGCCTTTGAGGCTGAAATGCACCATCTCACGTATGAAAAATAGTGTTACATTCTCACGGTAGGAAGCTCATTTAACCTCTTCTCCTGCACTCTGTATGTTGGGCTCTGATACTCAAGATGGATTTTTGTTAAGGATAATCTGTCTTTGTACCCCCATCCCACTTTCAAAAAGGACACAGAGCTTTGACTGTTTCAGATTCCTTTACCATTCCCCCTCCTACGTGGCTGGCAGTCATGAATACGGATAGTAACCTACTGCATAACTTCTGATATCTCATCCTCCTGTGTGGTCAGCTTCCACAAGGACAATTGGTCCAGGGGGGCCTGACATCATAAAGCTAAAGCAAGAAGTTGTCTGACATGTGGTGCCATTCTGTTGCCTAGCAGTCTGACATCATAAAGCTAAAGCAAGATGCTTTCTGACATGAGAGCCACTCTGTTGCCTAACAAAGAGTAGGATACATTTATCTTGGTAATGATATGAGTTGCAGGGTAGATAGGATGCCCAACTGAAAGTGTTGATGGTAAGATGAAAGAAATTAGGACTTTATTTAGACTTCTATATTTGTATGAACGCAAGTTTGAGCATAAGAGTCTCAACTTCACTCTTGCTGAACTGGTAGGATTTGGCTAAAGAGAAGATGGAAATGATGCTATTCATAGTTTCTATCATTCCCGTTAACTGTAGCATAACCCTTCCTCTCTCAACTTATCAGCTGGCTTAATTGCTACTGGTGTACCATATCCTAAAACTAAAGAAGTGAGAATGGTGCGCTGCCACTTGGCTGGCAAAAAGATCGATGTCCTAATGTACGTGCTACAATTGTTTAGAGAGTTTTAGCAAATGAGTCAAGGGAATGCAGAGAAGTATGGGAGGTTATAAACACAAATTGAGATTTGATTTTTTTTATTGAGCTGTTGATTTTCACAATAAAACAGACTCCATAGTATAGATCTGGTAACCCTTTATATAAATCAAAACTTTTTGTATTGCTTATATTAAATGTACTAACAGTGGACTTTTCCATCTGCAGATTATACTGAATGACCAGCAGTGACAGTGTTTCACAGCAGAGTTTCTCTGAATTGCCGAGACTGAAGCAAAAAAAAAAAGGAAGTCTTCTGGCATAGTGCATCATTTTACCAATTTACGTGGTAAGTAAAACGCCCAATCATTCTTTTGGGCATTAAAAAGATGTTCATAGCAACGGAATGTCCTCACTACTTTATAGTGGAAACCTGTGCCTGAATATAATTTCTGTCAAGAAAGAAGTAATATGGATCACATTATGTTGGTCATGATAGTTAATAAAAGACTGACTGACTCGAACTCTACTAAAACCTGCTTTAGATCCTGGTGATAGCAATGTTCCATTCGAGGAAATTGCTGCCTTTGAGGCTGAAATGCACCATCTCACGTATGAAAAATAGTGTTACATTCTCACGGTAGGAAGCTCATTTAACCTCTTCTCCTGCACTCTGTATGTTGGGCTCTGATACTCAAGATGGATTTTTGTTAAGGATAATCTGTCTTTGTACCCCCATCCCACTTTCAAAAAGGACACAGAGCTTTGACTGTTTCAGATTCCTTTACCATTCCCCCTCTTACGTGGCTGGCAGTCATGAATACGGATAGTAACCTACTGCATAACTTCTGATATCTCATCCTCCTGTGTGGTCAGCTTCCACAAGGACAATTGGTCCAGGGGGGCCTGACATCATAAAGCTAAAGCAAGAAGTTGTCTGACATGTGGTGCCATTCTGTTGCCTAGCAGTCTGACATCATAAAGCTAAAGCAAGATGCTTTCTGACATGAGAGCCACTCTGTTGCCTAACAAAGAGTAGGATACATTTATCTTGGTAATGATATGAGTTGCAGGGTAGACAGGATGCCCAACTGAAAGTGTTGATGGTAAGATGAAAGAAATTAGGACTTTATTTAGACTTCTATATTTGTATGAACGCAAGTTTGAGCATAAGAGTCTCAACTTCACTTCTGCTGAACTGGTAGGATTTGGCTAAAGAGAAGATGGAAATGATGCTATTCATAGTTTCTATCATTCCCGTTAACTGTAGCATAACCCTTCCTCTCTCAACTTATCAGCTGGCTTAATTGCTACTGGTGTACCATATCCTAAAACTAAAGAAGTGAGAATGGTGCGCTGCCACTTGGCTGGCAAAAAGATCGATGTCCTAATGTACGTGCTACAATTGTTTAGAGAGTTTTAGCAAATGAGTCAAGGGAATGCAGAGAAGTATGGGAGGTTATAAACACAAATTGAGATTTGATTTTTTTATTGAGCTGTTGATTTTCACAATAAAACAGACTCCATAGTATAGATCTGGTAACCCTTTATATAAATCAAAACTTTTTGTATTGCTTATATTAAATGTACTAACAGTGGACTTTTCCATCTGCAGATTATACTGAATGACCAGCAGTGACAGTGTTTCACAGCAGAGTTTCTCTGAATTGCCGAGACTGAAGCAAAAAAAAAAAGGAAGTCTTCTGGCATAGTGCATCATTTTACCAATTTACGTGGTAAGTAAAACGCCCAATCATTCTTTTGGGCATTAAAAAGATGTTCATAGCAACGGAATGTCCTCACTACTTTATAGTGGAAACCTGAGCCTGAATATAATTTCTGTCAAGAAAGAAGTAATATGGATCACATTATGTTGGTCATGATAGTTAATAAAAGACTGACTGACTCGAACTCTACTAAAACCTGCTTTAGATCCTGGTGATAGCAATGTTCCATTCGAGGAAATTGCTGCCTTTGAGGCTGAAATGCACCATCTCACGTATGAAAAATAGTGTTACATTCTCACGGTAGGAAGCTCATTTAACCTCTTCTCCTGCACTCTGTATGTTGGGCTCTGATACTCAAGATGGATTTTTGTTAAGGATAATCTGTCTTTGTACCCCCATCCCACTTTCAAAAAGGACACAGAGCTTTGACTGTTTCAGATTCCTTTACCATTCCCCCTCCTACGTGGCTGGCAGTCATGAATACGGATAGTAACCTACTGCATAACTTCTGATATCTCATCCTCCTGTGTGGTCAGCTTCCACAAGGACAATTGGTCCAGGGGGGCCTGACATCATAAAGCTAAAGCAAGAAGTTGTCTGACATGTGGTGCCATTCTGTTGCCTAGCAGTCTGACATCATAAAGCTAAAGCAAGATGCTTTCTGACATGAGAGCCACTCTGTTGCCTAACAAAGAGTAGGATACATTTATCTTGGTAATGATATGAGTTGCAGGGTAGACAGGATGCCCAACTGAAAGTGTTGATGGTAAGATGAAAGAAATTAGGACTTTATTTAGACTTCTATATTTGTATGAACGCAAATTTGAGCATAAGAGTCTCAACTTCACTCTTGCTGAACTGGTAGGATTTGGCTAAAGAGAAGATGGAAATGATGCTATTCATAGTTTCTATCATTCCCGTTAACTGTAGCATAACCCTTCCTCTCTCAACTTATCAGCTGGCTTAATTGCTACTGGTGTACCATATCCTAAAACTAAAGAAGTGAGAATGGTGCGCTGCCACTTGGCTGGCAAAAAGATCGATGTCCTAATGTACGTGCTACAATTGTTTAGAGAGTTTTAGCAAATGAGTCAAGGGAATGCAGAGAAGTATGGGAGGTTATAAACACAAATTGAGATTTGATTTTTTTATTGAGCTGTTGATTTTCACAATAAAACAGACTCCATAGTATAGATCTGGTAACCCTTTATATAAATCAAAACTTTTTGTATTGCTTATATTAAATGTACTAACAGTGGACTTTTCCATCTGCAGATTATACTGAATGACCAGCAGTGACAGTGTTTCACAGCAGAGTTTCTCTGAATTGCCGAGACTGAAGCAAAAAAAAAAAGGAAGTCTTCTGGCATAGTGCATCATTTTACCAATTTACGTGGTAAGTAAAACGCCCAATCATTCTTTTGGGCATTAAAAAGATGTTCATAGCAACGGAATGTCCTCACTACTTTATAGTGGAAACCTGAGCCTGAATATAATTTCTGTCAAGAAAGAAGTAATATGGATCACATTATGTTGGTCATGATAGTTAATAAAAGACTGACTGACTCGAACTCTACTAAAACCTGCTTTAGATCCTGGTGATAGCAATGTTCCATTCGAGGAAATTGCTGCCTTTGAGGCTGAAATGCACCATCTCACGTATGAAAAATAGTGTTACATTCTCACGGTAGGAAGCTCATTTAACCTCTTCTCCTGCACTCTGTATGTTGGGCTCTGATACTCAAGATGGATTTTTGTTAAGGATAATCTGTCTTTGTACCCCCATCCCACTTTCAAAAAGGACACAGAGCTTTGACTGTTTCAGATTCCTTTACCATTCCCCCTCCTACGTGGCTGGCAGTCATGAATACGGATAGTAACCTACTGCATAACTTCTGATATCTCATCCTCCTGTGTGGTCAGCTTCCACAAGGACAATTGGTCCAGGGGGGCCTGACATCATAAAGCTAAAGCAAGAAGTTGTCTGACATGTGGTGCCATTCTGTTGCCTAGCAGTCTGACATCATAAAGCTAAAGCAAGATGCTTTCTGACATGAGAGCCACTCTGTTGCCTAACAAAGAGTAGGATACATTTATCTTGGTAATGATATGAGTTGCAGGGTAGATAGGATGCCCAACTGAAAGTGTTGATGGTAAGATGAAAGAAATTAGGACTTTATTTAGACTTCTATATTTGTATGAACGCAAGTTTGAGCATAAGAGTCTCAACTTCACTCTTGCTGAACTGGTAGGATTTGGCTAAAGAGAAGATGGAAATGATGCTATTCATAGTTTCTATCATTCCCGTTAACTGTAGCATAACCCTTCCTCTCTCAACTTATCAGCTGGCTTAATTGCTACTGGTGTACCATATCCTAAAACTAAAGAAGTGAGAATGGTGCGCTGCCACTTGGCTGGCAAAAAGATCGATGTCCTAATGTACGTGCTACAATTGTTTAGAGAGTTTTAGCAAATGAGTCAAGGGAATGCAGAGAAGTATGGGAGGTTATAAACACAAATTGAGATTTGATTTTTTTTATTGAGCTGTTGATTTTCACAATAAAACAGACTCCATAGTATAGATCTGGTAACCCTTTATATAAATCAAAACTTTTTGTATTGCTTATATTAAATGTACTAACAGTGGACTTTTCCATCTGCAGATTATACTGAATGACCAGCAGTGACAGTGTTTCACAGCAGAGTTTCTCTGAATTGCCGAGACTGAAGCAAAAAAAAAAAGGAAGTCTTCTGGCATAGTGCATCATTTTACCAATTTACGTGGTAAGTAAAACGCCCAATCATTCTTTTGGGCATTAAAAAGATGTTCATAGCAACGGAATGTCCTCACTACTTTATAGTGGAAACCTGTGCCTGAATATAATTTCTGTCAAGAAAGAAGTAATATGGATCACATTATGTTGGTCATGATAGTTAATAAAAGACTGACTGACTCGAACTCTACTAAAACCTGCTTTAGATCCTGGTGATAGCAATGTTCCATTCGAGGAAATTGCTGCCTTTGAGGCTGAAATGCACCATCTCACGTATGAAAAATAGTGTTACATTCTCACGGTAGGAAGCTCATTTAACCTCTTCTCCTGCACTCTGTATGTTGGGCTCTGATACTCAAGATGGATTTTTGTTAAGGATAATCTGTCTTTGTACCCCCATCCCACTTTCAAAAAGGACACAGAGCTTTGACTGTTTCAGATTCCTTTACCATTCCCCCTCTTACGTGGCTGGCAGTCATGAATACGGATAGTAACCTACTGCATAACTTCTGATATCTCATCCTCCTGTGTGGTCAGCTTCCACAAGGACAATTGGTCCAGGGGGGCCTGACATCATAAAGCTAAAGCAAGAAGTTGTCTGACATGTGGTGCCATTCTGTTGCCTAGCAGTCTGACATCATAAAGCTAAAGCAAGATGCTTTCTGACATGAGAGCCACTCTGTTGCCTAACAAAGAGTAGGATACATTTATCTTGGTAATGATATGAGTTGCAGGGTAGACAGGATGCCCAACTGAAAGTGTTGATGGTAAGATGAAAGAAATTAGGACTTTATTTAGACTTCTATATTTGTATGAACGCAAGTTTGAGCATAAGAGTCTCAACTTCACTCTTGCTGAACTGGTAGGATTTGGCTAAAGAGAAGATGGAAATGATGCTATTCATAGTTTCTATCATTCCCGTTAACTGTAGCATAACCCTTCCTCTCTCAACTTATCAGCTGGCTTAATTGCTACTGGTGTACCATATCCTAAAACTAAAGAAGTGAGAATGGTGCGCTGCCACTTGGCTGGCAAAAAGATCGATGTCCTAATGTACGTGCTACAATTGTTTAGAGAGTTTTAGCAAATGAGTCAAGGGAATGCAGAGAAGTATGGGAGGTTATAAACACAAATTGAGATTTGATTTTTTTATTGAGCTGTTGATTTTCACAATAAAACAGACTCCATAGTATAGATCTGGTAACCCTTTATATAAATCAAAACTTTTTGTATTGCTTATATTAAATGTACTAACAGTGGACTTTTCCATCTGCAGATTATACTGAATGACCAGCAGTGGCAGTGTTTCACAGCAGAGTTTCTCTGACTTGCCGAGACTGAAGCAAAAAAAAAAAGGAAGTCTTCTGGCATAGTGCATCATTTTACCAATTTATGTGGTAAGTAAAACGCCCAATCATTCTTTTGGGCATTAAAAAGATGTTCATAGCAACGGAATGTCCTCACTACTTTATAGTGGAAACCTGAGCCTGAATATAATTTCTGTCAAGAAAGAAGTAATATGGATCACATTATGTTGGTCATGATAGTTAATAAAAGACTGACTGACTCGAACTCTACTAAAACCTGCTTTAGATCCTGGTGATAGCAATGTTCCATTCGAGGAAATTGCTGCCTTTGAGGCTGAAATGCACCATCTCACGTATGAAAAATAGTGTTACATTCTCACGGTAGGAAGCTCATTTAACCTCTTCTCCTGCACTCTGTATGTTGGGCTCTGATACTCAAGATGGATTTTTGTTAAGGATAATCTGTCTTTGTACCCCCATCCCACTTTCAAAAAGGACACAGAGCTTTGACTGTTTCAGATTCCTTTACCATTCCCCCTCCTACGTGGCTGGCAGTCATGAATACGGATAGTAACCTACTGCATAACTTCTGATATCTCATCCTCCTGTGTGGTCAGCTTCCACAAGGACAATTGGTCCAGGGGGCCTGACATCATAAAGCTAAAGCAAGAAGTTGTCTGACATGTGGTGCCATTCTGTTGCCTAGCAGTCTGACATCATAAAGCTAAAGCAAGATGCTTTCTGACATGAGAGCCACTCTGTTGCCTAACAAAGAGTAGGATACATTTATCTTGGTAATGATATGAGTTGCAGGGTAGACAGGATGCCCAACTGAAAGTGTTGATGGTAAGATGAAAGAAATTAGGACTTTATTTAGACTTCTATATTTGTATGAACGCAAGTTTGAGCATAGGAGTCTCAACTTCACTCTTGCTGAACTGGTAGGATTTGGCTAAAGAGAAGATGGAAATGATGCTATTCATAGTTTCTATCATTCCCGTTAACTGTAGCATAACCCTTCCTCTCTCAACTTATCAGCTGGCTTAATTGCTACTGGTGTACCATATCCTAAAACTAAAGAAGTGAGAATGGTGCGCTGCCACTTGGCTGGCAAAAAGATCGATGTCCTAATGTACGTGCTACAATTGTTTAGAGAGTTTTAGCAAATGAGTCAAGGGAATGCAGAGAAGTATGGGAGGTTATAAACACAAATTGAGATTTGATTTTTTTATTGAGCTGTTGATTTTCACAATAAAACAGACTCCATAGTATAGATCTGGTAACCCTTTATATAAATCAAAACTTTTTGTATTGCTTATATTAAATGTACTAACAGTGGACTTTTCCATCTGCAGATTATACTGAATGACCAGCAGTGACAGTGTTTCACAGCAGAGTTTCTCTGAATTGCCGAGACTGAAGCAAAAAAAAAAAGGAAGTCTTCTGGCATAGTGCATCATTTTACCAATTTACGTGGTAAGTAAAACGCCCAATCATTCTTTTGGGCATTAAAAAGATGTTCATAGCAACGGAATGTCCTCACTACTTTATAGTGGAAACCTGAGCCTGAATATAATTTCTGTCAAGAAAGAAGTAATATGGATCACATTATGTTGGTCATGATAGTTAATAAAAGACTGACTGACTCGAACTCTACTAAAACCTGCTTTAGATCCTGGTGATAGCAATGTTCCATTCGAGGAAATTGCTGCCTTTGAGGCTGAAATGCACCATCTCACGTATGAAAAATAGTGTTACATTCTCACGGTAGGAAGCTCATTTAACCTCTTCTCCTGCACTCTGTATGTTGGGCTCTGATACTCAAGATGGATTTTTGTTAAGGATAATCTGTCTTTGTACCCCCATCCCACTTTCAAAAAGGACACAGAGCTTTGACTGTTTCAGATTCCTTTACCATTCCCCCTCCTACGTGGCTGGCAGTCATGAATACGGATAGTAACCTACTGCATAACTTCTGATATCTCATCCTCCTGTGTGGTCAGCTTCCACAAGGACAATTGGTCCAGGGGGGCCTGACATCATAAAGCTAAAGCAAGAAGTTGTCTGACATGTGGTGCCATTCTGTTGCCTAGCAGTCTGACATCATAAAGCTAAAGCAAGATGCTTTCTGACATGAGAGCCACTCTGTTGCCTAACAAAGAGTAGGATACATTTATCTTGGTAATGATATGAGTTGCAGGGTAGACAGGATGCCCAACTGAAAGTGTTGATGGTAAGATGAAAGAAATTAGGACTTTATTTAGACTTCTATATTTGTATGAACGCAAGTTTGAGCATAAGAGTCTCAACTTCACTCTTGCTGAACTGGTAGGATTTGGCTAAAGAGAAGATGGAAATGATGCTATTCATAGTTTCTATCATTCCCGTTAACTGTAGCATAACCCTTCCTCTCTCAACTTATCAGCTGGCTTAATTGCTACTGGTGTACCATATCCTAAAACTAAAGAAGTGAGAATGGTGCGCTGCCACTTGGCTGGCAAAAAGATCTATGTCCTAATGTACGTGCTACAATTGTTTAGAGAGTTTTAGCAAATGAGTCAAGGGAATGCAGAGAAGTATGGGAGGTTATAAACACAAATTGAGATTTGATTTTTTTATTGAGCTGTTGATTTTCACAATAAAACAGACTCCATAGTATAGATCTGGTAACCCTTTATATAAATCAAAACTTTTTGTATTGCTTATATTAAATGTACTAACAGTGGACTTTTCCATCTGCAGATTATACTGAATGACCAGCAGTGACAGTGTTTCACAGCAGAGTTTCTCTGAATTGCCGAGACTGAAGCAAAAAAAAAAAGGAAGTCTTCTGGCATAGTGCATCATTTTACCAATTTACGTGGTAAGTAAAACGCCCAATCATTCTTTTGGGCATTAAAAAGATGTTCATAGCAACGGAATGTCCTCACTACTTTATAGTGGAAACCTGAGCCTGAATATAATTTCTGTCAAGAAAGAAGTAATATGGATCACATTATGTTGGTCATGATAGTTAATAAAAGACTGACTGACTCGAACTCTACTAAAACCTGCTTTAGATCCTGGTGATAGCAATGTTCCATTCGAGGAAATTGCTGCCTTTGAGGCTGAAATGCACCATCTCACGTATGAAAAATAGTGTTACATTCTCACGGTAGGAAGCTCATTTAACCTCTTCTCCTGCACTCTGTATGTTGGGCTCTGATACTCAAGATGGATTTTTGTTAAGGATAATCTGTCTTTGTACCCCCATCCCACTTTCAAAAAGGACACAGAGCTTTGACTGTTTCAGATTCCTTTACCATTCCCCCTCCTACGTGGCTGGCAGTCATGAATACGGATAGTAACCTACTGCATAACTTCTGATATCTCATCCTCCTGTGTGGTCAGCTTCCACAAGGACAATTGGTCCAGGGGGGCCTGACATCATAAAGCTAAAGCAAGAAGTTGTCTGACATGTGGTGCCATTCTGTTGCCTAGCAGTCTGACATCATAAAGCTAAAGCAAGATGCTTTCTGACATGAGAGCCACTCTGTTGCCTAACAAAGAGTAGGATACATTTATCTTGGTAATGATATGAGTTGCAGGGTAGACAGGATGCCCAACTGAAAGTGTTGATGGTAAGATGAAAGAAATTAGGACTTTATTTAGACTTCTATATTTGTATGAACGCAAGTTTGAGCATAAGAGTCTCAACTTCACTCTTGCTGAACTGGTAGGATTTGGCTAAAGAGAAGATGGAAATGATGCTATTCATAGTTTCTATCATTCCCGTTAACTGTAGCATAACCCTTCCTCTCTCAACTTATCAGCTGGCTTAATTGCTACTGGTGTACCATATCCTAAAACTAAAGAAGTGAGAATGGTGCGCTGCCACTTGGCTGGCAAAAAGATCTATGTCCTAATGTACGTGCTACAATTGTTTAGAGAGTTTTAGCAAATGAGTCAAGGGAATGCAGAGAAGTATGGGAGGTTATAAACACAAATTGAGATTTGATTTTTTTATTGAGCTGTTGATTTTCACAATAAAACAGACTCCATAGTATAGATCTGGTAACCCTTTATATAAATCAAAACTTTTTGTATTGCTTATATTAAATGTACTAACAGTGGACTTTTCCATCTGCAGATTATACTGAATGACCAGCAGTGACAGTGTTTCACAGCAGAGTTTCTCTGAATTGCCGAGACTGAAGCAAAAAAAAAAAGGAAGTCTTCTGGCATAGTGCATCATTTTACCAATTTACGTGGTAAGTAAAACGCCCAATCATTCTTTTGGGCATTAAAAAGATGTTCATAGCAACGGAATGTCCTCACTACTTTATAGTGGAAACCTGAGCCTGAATATAATTTCTGTCAAGAAAGAAGTAATATGGATCACATTATGTTGGTCATGATAGTTAATAAAAGACTGACTGACTCGAACTCTACTAAAACCTGCTTTAGATCCTGGTGATAGCAATGTTCCATTCGAGGAAATTGCTGCCTTTGAGGCTGAAATGCACCATCTCACGTATGAAAAATAGTGTTACATTCTCACGGTAGGAAGCTCATTTAACCTCTTCTCCTGCACTCTGTATGTTGGGCTCTGATACTCAAGATGGATTTTTGTTAAGGATAATCTGTCTTTGTACCCCCATCCCACTTTCAAAAAGGACACAGAGCTTTGACTGTTTCAGATTCCTTTACCATTCCCCCTCTTACGTGGCTGGCAGTCATGAATACGGATAGTAACCTACTGCATAACTTCTGATATCTCATCCTCCTGTGTGGTCAGCTTCCACAAGGACAATTGGTCCAGGGGGGCCTGACATCATAAAGCTAAAGCAAGAAGTTGTCTGACATGTGGTGCCATTCTGTTGCCTAGCAGTCTGACATCATAAAGCTAAAGCAAGATGCTTTCTGACATGAGAGCCACTCTGTTGCCTAACAAAGAGTAGGATACATTTATCTTGGTAATGATATGAGTTGCAGGGTAGACAGGATGCCCAACTGAAAGTGTTGATGGTAAGATGAAAGAAATTAGGACTTTATTTAGACTTCTATATTTGTATGAACGCAAGTTTGAGCATAAGAGTCTCAACTTCACTCTTGCTGAACTGGTAGGATTTGGCTAAAGAGAAGATGGAAATGATGCTATTCATAGTTTCTATCATTCCCGTTAACTGTAGCATAACCCTTCCTCTCTCAACTTATCAGCTGGCTTAATTGCTACTGGTGTACCATATCCTAAAACTAAAGAAGTGAGAATGGTGCGCTGCCACTTGGCTGGCAAAAAGATCTATGTCCTAATGTACGTGCTACAATTGTTTAGAGAGTTTTAGCAAATGAGTCAAGGGAATGCAGAGAAGTATGGGAGGTTATAAACACAAATTGAGATTTGATTTTTTTATTGAGCTGTTGATTTTCACAATAAAACAGACTCCATAGTATAGATCTGGTAACCCTTTATATAAATCAAAACTTTTTGTATTGCTTATATTAAATGTACTAACAGTGGACTTTTCCATCTGCAGATTATACTGAATGACCAGCAGTGGCAGTGTTTCACAGCAGAGTTTCTCTGACTTGCCGAGACTGAAGCAAAAAAAAAAAGGAAGTCTTCTGGCATAGTGCATCATTTTACCAATTTATGTGGTAAGTAAAACGCCCAATCATTCTTTTGGGCATTAAAAAGATGTTCATAGCAACGGAATGTCCTCACTACTTTATAGTGGAAACCTGAGCCTGAATATAATTTCTGTCAAGAAAGAAGTAATATGGATCACATTATGTTGGTCATGATAGTTAATAAAAGACTGACTGACTCGAACTCTACTAAAACCTGCTTTAGATCCTGGTGATAGCAATGTTCCATTCGAGGAAATTGCTGCCTTTGAGGCTGAAATGCACCATCTCACGTATGAAAAATAGTGTTACATTCTCACGGTAGGAAGCTCATTTAACCTCTTCTCCTGCACTCTGTATGTTGGGCTCTGATACTCAAGATGGATTTTTGTTAAGGATAATCTGTCTTTGTACCCCCATCCCACTTTCAAAAAGGACACAGAGCTTTGACTGTTTCAGATTCCTTTACCATTCCCCCTCCTACGTGGCTGGCAGTCATGAATACGGATAGTAACCTACTGCATAACTTCTGATATCTCATCCTCCTGTGTGGTCAGCTTCCACAAGGACAATTGGTCCAGGGGGCCTGACATCATAAAGCTAAAGCAAGAAGTTGTCTGACATGTGGTGCCATTCTGTTGCCTAGCAGTCTGACATCATAAAGCTAAAGCAAGATGCTTTCTGACATGAGAGCCACTCTGTTGCCTAACAAAGAGTAGGATACATTTATCTTGGTAATGATATGAGTTGCAGGGTAGACAGGATGCCCAACTGAAAGTGTTGATGGTAAGATGAAAGAAATTAGGACTTTATTTAGACTTCTATATTTGTATGAACGCAAGTTTGAGCATAGGAGTCTCAACTTCACTCTTGCTGAACTGGTAGGATTTGGCTAAAGAGAAGATGGAAATGATGCTATTCATAGTTTCTATCATTCCCGTTAACTGTAGCATAACCCTTCCTCTCTCAACTTATCAGCTGGCTTAATTGCTACTGGTGTACCATATCCTAAAACTAAAGAAGTGAGAATGGTGCGCTGCCACTTGGCTGGCAAAAAGATCGATGTCCTAATGTACGTGCTACAATTGTTTAGAGAGTTTTAGCAAATGAGTCAAGGGAATGCAGAGAAGTATGGGAGGTTATAAACACAAATTGAGATTTGATTTTTTTATTGAGCTGTTGATTTTCACAATAAAACAGACTCCATAGTATAGATCTGGTAACCCTTTATATAAATCAAAACTTTTTGTATTGCTTATATTAAATGTACTAACAGTGGACTTTTCCATCTGCAGATTATACTGAATGACCAGCAGTGACAGTGTTTCACAGCAGAGTTTCTCTGAATTGCCGAGACTGAAGCAAAAAAAAAAAGGAAGTCTTCTGGCATAGTGCATCATTTTACCAATTTACGTGGTAAGTAAAACGCCCAATCATTCTTTTGGGCATTAAAAAGATGTTCATAGCAACGGAATGTCCTCACTACTTTATAGTGGAAACCTGAGCCTGAATATAATTTCTGTCAAGAAAGAAGTAATATGGATCACATTATGTTGGTCATGATAGTTAATAAAAGACTGACTGACTCGAACTCTACTAAAACCTGCTTTAGATCCTGGTGATAGCAATGTTCCATTCGAGGAAATTGCTGCCTTTGAGGCTGAAATGCACCATCTCACGTATGAAAAATAGTGTTACATTCTCACGGTAGGAAGCTCATTTAACCTCTTCTCCTGCACTCTGTATGTTGGGCTCTGATACTCAAGATGGATTTTTGTTAAGGATAATCTGTCTTTGTACCCCCATCCCACTTTCAAAAAGGACACAGAGCTTTGACTGTTTCAGATTCCTTTACCATTCCCCCTCTTACGTGGCTGGCAGTCATGAATACGGATAGTAACCTACTGCATAACTTCTGATATCTCATCCTCCTGTGTGGTCAGCTTCCACAAGGACAATTGGTCCAGGGGGGCCTGACATCATAAAGCTAAAGCAAGAAGTTGTCTGACATGTGGTGCCATTCTGTTGCCTAGCAGTCTGACATCATAAAGCTAAAGCAAGATGCTTTCTGACATGAGAGCCACTCTGTTGCCTAACAAAGAGTAGGATACATTTATCTTGGTAATGATATGAGTTGCAGGGTAGACAGGATGCCCAACTGAAAGTGTTGATGGTAAGATGAAAGAAATTAGGACTTTATTTAGACTTCTATATTTGTATGAACGCAAGTTTGAGCATAAGAGTCTCAACTTCACTCTTGCTGAACTGGTAGGATTTGGCTAAAGAGAAGATGGAAATGATGCTATTCATAGTTTCTATCATTCCCGTTAACTGTAGCATAACCCTTCCTCTCTCAACTTATCAGCTGGCTTAATTGCTACTGGTGTACCATATCCTAAAACTAAAGAAGTGAGAATGGTGCGCTGCCACTTGGCTGGCAAAAAGATCTATGTCCTAATGTACGTGCTACAATTGTTTAGAGAGTTTTAGCAAATGAGTCAAGGGAATGCAGAGAAGTATGGGAGGTTATAAACACAAATTGAGATTTGATTTTTTTATTGAGCTGTTGATTTTCACAATAAAACAGACTCCATAGTATAGATCTGGTAACCCTTTATATAAATCAAAACTTTTTGTATTGCTTATATTAAATGTACTAACAGTGGACTTTTCCATCTGCAGATTATACTGAATGACCAGCAGTGGCAGTGTTTCACAGCAGAGTTTCTCTGACTTGCCGAGACTGAAGCAAAAAAAAAAAGGAAGTCTTCTGGCATAGTGCATCATTTTACCAATTTACGTGGTAAGTAAAACGCCCAATCATTCTTTTGGGCATTAAAAAGATGTTCATAGCAACGGAATGTCCTCACTACTTTATAGTGGAAACCTGAGCCTGAATATAATTTCTGTCAAGAAAGAAGTAATATGGATCACATTATGTTGGTCATGATAGTTAATAAAAGACTGACTGACTCGAACTCTACTAAAACCTGCTTTAGATCCTGGTGATAGCAATGTTCCATTCGAGGAAATTGCTGCCTTTGAGGCTGAAATGCACCATCTCACGTATGAAAAATAGTGTTACATTCTCACGGTAGGAAGCTCATTTAACCTCTTCTCCTGCACTCTGTATGTTGGGCTCTGATACTCAAGATGGATTTTTGTTAAGGATAATCTGTCTTTGTACCCCCATCCCACTTTCAAAAAGGACACAGAGCTTTGACTGTTTCAGATTCCTTTACCATTCCCCCTCCTACGTGGCTGGCAGTCATGAATACGGATAGTAACCTACTGCATAACTTCTGATATCTCATCCTCCTGTGTGGTCAGCTTCCACAAGGACAATTGGTCCAGGGGGCCTGACATCATAAAGCTAAAGCAAGAAGTTGTCTGACATGTGGTGCCATTCTGTTGCCTAGCAGTCTGACATCATAAAGCTAAAGCAAGATGCTTTCTGACATGAGAGCCACTCTGTTGCCTAACAAAGAGTAGGATACATTTATCTTGGTAATGATATGAGTTGCAGGGTAGACAGGATGCCCAACTGAAAGTGTTGATGGTAAGATGAAAGAAATTAGGACTTTATTTAGACTTCTATATTTGTATGAACGCAAGTTTGAGCATAAGAGTCTCAACTTCACTCTTGCTGAACTGGTAGGATTTGGCTAAAGAGAAGATGGAAATGATGCTATTCATAGTTTCTATCATTCCCGTTAACTGTAGCATAACCCTTCCTCTCTCAACTTATCAGCTGGCTTAATTGCTACTGGTGTACCATATCCTAAAACTAAAGAAGTGAGAATGGTGCGCTGCCACTTGGCTGGCAAAAAGATCGATGTCCTAATGTACGTGCTACAATTGTTTAGAGAGTTTTAGCAAATGAGTCAAGGGAATGCAGAGAAGTATGGGAGGTTATAAACACAAATTGAGATTTGATTTTTTTATTGAGCTGTTGATTTTCACAATAAAACAGACTCCATAGTATAGATCTGGTAACCCTTTATATAAATCAAAACTTTTTGTATTGCTTATATTAAATGTACTAACAGTGGACTTTTCCATCTGCAGATTATACTGAATGACCAGCAGTGACAGTGTTTCACAGCAGAGTTTCTCTGAATTGCCGAGACTGAAGCAAAAAAAAAAAGGAAGTCTTCTGGCATAGTGCATCATTTTACCAATTTACGTGGTAAGTAAAACGCCCAATCATTCTTTTGGGCATTAAAAAGATGTTCATAGCAACGGAATGTCCTCACTACTTTATAGTGGAAACCTGAGCCTGAATATAATTTCTGTCAAGAAAGAAGTAATATGGATCACATTATGTTGGTCATGATAGTTAATAAAAGACTGACTGACTCGAACTCTACTAAAACCTGCTTTAGATCCTGGTGATAGCAATGTTCCATTCGAGGAAATTGCTGCCTTTGAGGCTGAAATGCACCATCTCACGTATGAAAAATAGTGTTACATTCTCACGGTAGGAAGCTCATTTAACCTCTTCTCCTGCACTCTGTATGTTGGGCTCTGATACTCAAGATGGATTTTTGTTAAGGATAATCTGTCTTTGTACCCCCATCCCACTTTCAAAAAGGACACAGAGCTTTGACTGTTTCAGATTCCTTTACCATTCCCCCTCCTACGTGGCTGGCAGTCATGAATACGGATAGTAACCTACTGCATAACTTCTGATATCTCATCCTCCTGTGTGGTCAGCTTCCACAAGGACAATTGGTCCAGGGGGGCCTGACATCATAAAGCTAAAGCAAGAAGTTGTCTGACATGTGGTGCCATTCTGTTGCCTAGCAGTCTGACATCATAAAGCTAAAGCAAGATGCTTTCTGACATGAGAGCCACTCTGTTGCCTAACAAAGAGTAGGATACATTTATCTTGGTAATGATATGAGTTGCAGGGTAGACAGGATGCCCAACTGAAAGTGTTGATGGTAAGATGAAAGAAATTAGGACTTTATTTAGACTTCTATATTTGTATGAACGCAAGTTTGAGCATAAGAGTCTCAACTTCACTCTTGCTGAACTGGTAGGATTTGGCTAAAGAGAAGATGGAAATGATGCTATTCATAGTTTCTATCATTCCCGTTAACTGTAGCATAACCCTTCCTCTCTCAACTTATCAGCTGGCTTAATTGCTACTGGTGTACCATATCCTAAAACTAAAGAAGTGAGAATGGTGCGCTGCCACTTGGCTGGCAAAAAGATCGATGTCCTAATGTACGTGCTACAATTGTTTAGAGAGTTTTAGCAAATGAGTCAAGGGAATGCAGAGAAGTATGGGAGGTTATAAACACAAATTGAGATTTGATTTTTTTTATTGAGCTGTTGATTTTCACAATAAAACAGACTCCATAGTATAGATCTGGTAACCCTTTATATAAATCAAAACTTTTTGTATTGCTTATATTAAATGTACTAACAGTGGACTTTTCCATCTGCAGATTATACTGAATGACCAGCAGTGACAGTGTTTCACAGCAGAGTTTCTCTGAATTGCCGAGACTGAAGCAAAAAAAAAAAGGAAGTCTTCTGGCATAGTGCATCATTTTACCAATTTACGTGGTAAGTAAAACGCCCAATCATTCTTTTGGGCATTAAAAAGATGTTCATAGCAACGGAATGTCCTCACTACTTTATAGTGGAAACCTGTGCCTGAATATAATTTCTGTCAAGAAAGAAGTAATATGGATCACATTATGTTGGTCATGATAGTTAATAAAAGACTGACTCGAACTCTACTAAAACCTGCTTTAGATCCTGGTGATAGCAATGTTCCATTCGAGGAAATTGCTGCCTTTGAGGCTGAAATGCACCATCTCACGTATGAAAAATAGTGTTACATTCTCACGGTAGGAAGCTCATTTAACCTCTTCTCCTGCACTCTGTATGTTGGGCTCTGATACTCAAGATGGATTTTTGTTAAGGATAATCTGTCTTTGTACCCCCATCCCACTTTCAAAAAGGACACAGAGCTTTGACTGTTTCAGATTCCTTTACCATTCCCCCTCCTACGTGGCTGGCAGTCATGAATACGGATAGTAACCTACTGCATAACTTCTGATATCTCATCCTCCTGTGTGGTCAGCTTCCACAAGGACAATTGGTCCAGGGGGGCCTGACATCATAAAGCTAAAGCAAGAAGTTGTCTGACATGTGGTGCCATTCTGTTGCCTAGCAGTCTGACATCATAAAGCTAAAGCAAGATGCTTTCTGACATGAGAGCCACTCTGTTGCCTAACAAAGAGTAGGATACATTTATCTTGGTAATGATATGAGTTGCAGGGTAGACAGGATGCCCAACTGAAAGTGTTGATGGTAAGATGAAAGAAATTAGGACTTTATTTAGACTTCTATATTTGTATGAACGCAAGTTTGAGCATAAGAGTCTCAACTTCACTCTTGCTGAACTGGTAGGATTTGGCTAAAGAGAAGATGGAAATGATGCTATTCATAGTTTCTATCATTCCCGTTAACTGTAGCATAACCCTTCCTCTCTCAACTTATCAGCTGGCTTAATTGCTACTGGTGTACCATATCCTAAAACTAAAGAAGTGAGAATGGTGCGCTGCCACTTGGCTGGCAAAAAGATCTATGTCCTAATGTACGTGCTACAATTGTTTAGAGAGTTTTAGCAAATGAGTCAAGGGAATGCAGAGAAGTATGGGAGGTTATAAACACAAATTGAGATTTGATTTTTTTATTGAGCTGTTGATTTTCACAATAAAACAGACTCCATAGTATAGATCTGGTAACCCTTTATATAAATCAAAACTTTTTGTATTGCTTATATTAAATGTACTAACAGTGGACTTTTCCATCTGCAGATTATACTGAATGACCAGCAGTGACAGTGTTTCACAGCAGAGTTTCTCTGAATTGCCGAGACTGAAGCAAAAAAAAAAAGGAAGTCTTCTGGCATAGTGCATCATTTTACCAATTTACGTGGTAAGTAAAATGCCCAATCATTCTTTTGGGCATTAAAAAGATGTTCATAGCAACGGAATGTCCTCACTACTTTATAGTGGAAACCTGAGCCTGAATATAATTTCTGTCAAGAAAGAAGTAATATGGATCACATTATGTTGGTCATGATAGTTAATAAAAGACTGACTGACTCGAACTCTACTAAAACCTGCTTTAGATCCTGGTGATAGCAATGTTCCATTCGAGGAAATTGCTGTCTTTGAGGCTGAAATGCACCATCTCACGTATGAAAAATAGTGTTACATTCTCACGGTAGGAAGCTCATTTAACCTCTTCTCCTGCACTCTGTATGTTGGGCTCTGATACTCAAGATGGATTTTTGTTAAGGATAATCTGTCTTTGTACCCCCATCCCACTTTCAAAAAGGACACAGAGCTTTGACTGTTTCAGATTCCTTTACCATTCCCCCTCTTACGTGGCTGGCAGTCATGAATACGGATAGTAACCTACTGCATAACTTCTGATATCTCATCCTCCTGTGTGGTCAGCTTCCACAAGGACAATTGGTCCAGGGGGGCCTGACATCATAAAGCTAAAGCAAGAAGTTGTCTGACATGTGGTGCCATTCTGTTGCCTAGCAGTCTGACATCATAAAGCTAAAGCAAGATGCTTTCTGACATGAGAGCCACTCTGTTGCCTAACAAAGAGTAGGATACATTTATCTTGGTAATGATATGAGTTGCAGGGTAGACAGGATGCCCAACTGAAAGTGTTGATGGTAAGATGAAAGAAATTAGGACTTTATTTAGACTTCTATATTTGTATGAACGCAAGTTTGAGCATAAGAGTCTCAACTTCACTCTTGCTGAACTGGTAGGATTTGGCTAAAGAGAAGATGGAAATGATGCTATTCATAGTTTCTATCATTCCCGTTAACTGTAGCATAACCCTTCCTCTCTCAACTGATCAGCTGGCTTAATTGCTACTGGTGTACCATATCCTAAAACTAAAGAAGTGAGAATGGTGCGCTGCCACTTGGCTGGCAAAAAGATCTATGTCCTAATGTACGTGCTACAATTGTTTAGAGAGTTTTAGCAAATGAGTCAAGGGAATGCAGAGAAGTATGGGAGGTTATAAACACAAATTGAGATTTGATTTTTTTATTGAGCTGTTGATTTTCACAATAAAACAGACTCCATAGTATAGATCTGGTAACCCTTTATATAAATCAAAACTTTTTGTATTGCTTATATTAAATGTACTAACAGTGGACTTTTCCATCTGCAGATTATACTGAATGACCAGCAGTGGCAGTGTTTCACAGCAGAGTTTCTCTGACTTGCCGAGACTGAAGCAAAAAAAAAAAGGAAGTCTTCTGGCATAGTGCATCATTTTACCAATTTATGTGGTAAGTAAAACGCCCAATCATTCTTTTGGGCATTAAAAAGATGTTCATAGCAACGGAATGTCCTCACTACTTTATAGTGGAAACCTGAGCCTGAATATAATTTCTGTCAAGAAAGAAGTAATATGGATCACATTATGTTGGTCATGATAGTTAATAAAAGACTGACTGACTCGAACTCTACTAAAACCTGCTTTAGATCCTGGTGATAGCAATGTTCCATTCGAGGAAATTGCTGCCTTTGAGGCTGAAATGCACCATCTCACGTATGAAAAATAGTGTTACATTCTCACGGTAGGAAGCTCATTTAACCTCTTCTCCTGCACTCTGTATGTTGGGCTCTGATACTCAAGATGGATTTTTGTTAAGGATAATCTGTCTTTGTACCCCCATCCCACTTTCAAAAAGGACACAGAGCTTTGACTGTTTCAGATTCCTTTACCATTCCCCCTCTTACGTGGCTGGCAGTCATGAATACGGATAGTAACCTACTGCATAACTTCTGATATCTCATCCTCCTGTGTGGTCAGCTTCCACAAGGACAATTGGTCCAGGGGGCCTGACATCATAAAGCTAAAGCAAGAAGTTGTCTGACATGTGGTGCCATTCTGTTGCCTAGCAGTCTGACATCATAAAGCTAAAGCAAGATGCTTTCTGACATGAGAGCCACTCTGTTGCCTAACAAAGAGTAGGATACATTTATCTTGGTAATGATATGAGTTGCAGGGTAGACAGGATGCCCAACTGAAAGTGTTGATGGTAAGATGAAAGAAATTAGGACTTTATTTAGACTTCTATATTTGTATGAACGCAAGTTTGAGCATAAGAGTCTCAACTTCACTCTTGCTGAACTGGTAGGATTTGGCTAAAGAGAAGATGGAAATGATGCTATTCATAGTTTCTATCATTCCCGTTAACTGTAGCATAACCCTTCCTCTCTCAACTTATCAGCTGGCTTAATTGCTACTGGTGTACCATATCCTAAAACTAAAGAAGTGAGAATGGTGCGCTGCCACTTGGCTGGCAAAAAGATCGATGTCCTAATGTACGTGCTACAATTGTTTAGAGAGTTTTAGCAAATGAGTCAAGGGAATGCAGAGAAGTATGGGAGGTTATAAACACAAATTGAGATTTGATTTTTTTATTGAGCTGTTGATTTTCACAATAAAACAGACTCCATAGTATAGATCTGGTAACCCTTTATATAAATCAAAACTTTTTGTATTGCTTATATTAAATGTACTAACAGTGGACTTTTCCATCTGCAGATTATACTGAATGACCAGCAGTGGCAGTGTTTCACAGCAGAGTTTCTCTGACTTGCCGAGACTGAAGCAAAAAAAAAAAAGGAAGTCTTCTGGCATAGTGCATCATTTTACCAATTTACGTGGTAAGTAAAACGCCCAATCATTCTTTTGGGCATTAAAAAGATGTTCATAGCAACGGAATGTCCTCACTACTTTATAGTGGAAACCTGTGCCTGAATATAATTTCTGTCAAGAAAGAAGTAATATGGATCACATTATGTTGGTCATGATAGTTAATAAAAGACTGACTGACTCGAACTCTACTAAAACCTGCTTTAGATCCTGGTGATAGCAATGTTCCATTCGAGGAAATTGCTGCCTTTGAGGCTGAAATGCACCATCTCACGTATGAAAAATAGTGTTACATTCTCACGGTAGGAAGCTCATTTAACCTCTTCTCCTGCACTCTGTATGTTGGGCTCTGATACTCAAGATGGATTTTTGTTAAGGATAATCTATCTTTGTACCCCCATCCCACTTTCAAAAAGGACACAGAGCTTTGACTGTTTCAGATTCCTTTACCATTCCCCCTCCTACGTGGCTGGCAGTCATGAATACGGATAGTAACCTACTGCATAACTTCTGATATCTCATCCTCCTGTGTGGTCAGCTTCCACAAGGACAATTGGTCCAGGGGGGCCTGACATCATAAAGCTAAAGCAAGAAGTTGTCTGACATGTGGTGCCATTCTGTTGCCTAGCAGTCTGACATCATAAAGCTAAAGCAAGATGCTTTCTGACATGAGAGCCACTCTGTTGCCTAACAAAGAGTAGGATACATTTATCTTGGTAATGATATGAGTTGCAGGGTAGACAGGATGCCCAACTGAAAGTGTTGATGGTAAGATGAAAGAAATTAGGACTTTATTTAGACTTCTATATTTGTATGAACGCAAGTTTGAGCATAAGAGTCTCAACTTCACTCTTGCTGAACTGGTAGGATTTGGCTAAAGAGAAGATGGAAATGATGCTATTCATAGTTTCCATCATTCCCGTTAACTGTAGCATAACCCTTCCTCTCTCAACTTATCAGCTGGCTTAATTGCTACTGGTGTACCATATCCTAAAACTAAAGAAGTGAGAATGGTGCGCTGCCACTTGGCTGGCAAAAAGATCGATGTCCTAATGTACGTGCTACAATTGTTTAGAGAGTTTTAGCAAATGAGTCAAGGGAATGCAGAGAAGTATGGGAGGTTATAAACACAAATTGAGATTTGATTTTTTTTATTGAGCTGTTGATTTTCACAATAAAACAGACTCCATAGTATAGATCTGGTAACCCTTTATATAAATCAAAACTTTTTGTATTGCTTATATTAAATGTACTAACAGTGGACTTTTCCATCTGCAGATTATACTGAATGACCAGCAGTGACAGTGTTTCACAGCAGAGTTTCTCTGAATTGCCGAGACTGAAGCAAAAAAAAAAAGGAAGTCTTCTGGCATAGTGCATCATTTTACCAATTTACGTGGTAAGTAAAACGCCCAATCATTCTTTTGGGCATTAAAAAGATGTTCATAGCAACGGAATGTCCTCACTACTTTATAGTGGAAACCTGTGCCTGAATATAATTTCTGTCAAGAAAGAAGTAATATGGATCACATTATGTTGGTCATGATAGTTAATAAAAGACTGACTGACTCGAACTCTACTAAAACCTGCTTTAGATCCTGGTGATAGCAATGTTCCATTCGAGGAAATTGCTGCCTTTGAGGCTGAAATGCACCATCTCACGTATGAAAAATAGTGTTACATTCTCACGGTAGGAAGCTCATTTAACCTCTTCTCCTGCACTCTGTATGTTGGGCTCTGATACTCAAGATGGATTTTTGTTAAGGATAATCTGTCTTTGTACCCCCATCCCACTTTCAAAAAGGACACAGAGCTTTGACTGTTTCAGATTCCTTTACCATTCCCCCTCCTACGTGGCTGGCAGTCATGAATACGGATAGTAACCTACTGCATAACTTCTGATATCTCATCCTCCTGTGTGGTCAGCTTCCACAAGGACAATTGGTCCAGGGGGGCCTGACATCATAAAGCTAAAGCAAGAAGTTGTCTGACATGTGGTGCCATTCTGTTGCCTAGCAGTCTGACATCATAAAGCTAAAGCAAGATGCTTTCTGACATGAGAGCCACTCTGTTGCCTAACAAAGAGTAGGATACATTTATCTTGGTAATGATATGAGTTGCAGGGTAGACAGGATGCCCAACTGAAAGTGTTGATGGTAAGATGAAAGAAATTAGGACTTTATTTAGACTTCTATATTTGTATGAACGCAAGTTTGAGCATAAGAGTCTCAACTTCACTCTTGCTGAACTGGTAGGATTTGGCTAAAGAGAAGATGGAAATGATGCTATTCATAGTTTCTATCATTCCCGTTAACTGTAGCATAACCCTTCCTCTCTCAACTTATCAGCTGGCTTAATTGCTACTGGTGTACCATATCCTAAAACTAAAGAAGTGAGAATGGTGCGCTGCCACTTGGCTGGCAAAAAGATCTATGTCCTAATGTACGTGCTACAATTGTTTAGAGAGTTTTAGCAAATGAGTCAAGGGAATGCAGAGAAGTATGGGAGGTTATAAACACAAATTGAGATTTGATTTTTTTATTGAGCTGTTGATTTTCACAATAAAACAGACTCCATAGTATAGATCTGGTAACCCTTTATATAAATCAAAACTTTTTGTATTGCTTATATTAAATGTACTAACAGTGGACTTTTCCATCTGCAGATTATACTGAATGACCAGCAGTGACAGTGTTTCACAGCAGAGTTTCTCTGAATTGCCGAGACTGAAGCAAAAAAAAAAAGGAAGTCTTCTGGCATAGTGCATCATTTTACCAATTTACGTGGTAAGTAAAACGCCCAATCATTCTTTTGGGCATTAAAAAGATGTTCATAGCAACGGAATGTCCTCACTACTTTATAGTGGAAACCTGAGCCTGAATATAATTTCTGTCAAGAAAGAAGTAATATGGATCACATTATGTTGGTCATGATAGTTAATAAAAGACTGACTGACTCGAACTCTACTAAAACCTGCTTTAGATCCTGGTGATAGCAATGTTCCATTCGAGGAAATTGCTGCCTTTGAGGCTGAAATGCACCATCTCACGTATGAAAAATAGTGTTACATTCTCACGGTAGGAAGCTCATTTAACCTCTTCTCCTGCACTCTGTATGTTGGGCTCTGATACTCAAGATGGATTTTTGTTAAGGATAATCTGTCTTTGTACCCCCATCCCACTTTCAAAAAGGACACAGAGCTTTGACTGTTTCAGATTCCTTTACCATTCCCCCTCCTACGTGGCTGGCAGTCATGAATACGGATAGTAACCTACTGCATAACTTCTGATATCTCATCCTCCTGTGTGGTCAGCTTCCACAAGGACAATTGGTCCAGGGGGCCTGACATCATAAAGCTAAAGCAAGAAGTTGTCTGACATGTGGTGCCATTCTGTTGCCTAGCAGTCTGACATCATAAAGCTAAAGCAAGATGCTTTCTGACATGAGAGCCACTCTGTTGCCTAACAAAGAGTAGGATACATTTATCTTGGTAATGATATGAGTTGCAGGGTAGACAGGATGCCCAACTGAAAGTGTTGATGGTAAGATGAAAGAAATTAGGACTTTATTTAGACTTCTATATTTGTATGAACGCAAGTTTGAGCATAAGAGTCTCAACTTCACTCTTGCTGAACTGGTAGGATTTGGCTAAAGAGAAGATGGAAATGATGCTATTCATAGTTTCTATCATTCCCGTTAACTGTAGCATAACCCTTCCTCTCTCAACTTATCAGCTGGCTTAATTGCTACTGGTGTACCATATCCTAAAACTAAAGAAGTGAGAATGGTGCGCTGCCACTTGGCTGGCAAAAAGATCGATGTCCTAATGTACGTGCTACAATTGTTTAGAGAGTTTTAGCAAATGAGTCAAGGGAATGCAGAGAAGTATGGGAGGTTATAAACACAAATTGAGATTTGATTTTTTTATTGAGCTGTTGATTTTCACAATAAAACAGACTCCATAGTATAGATCTGGTAACCCTTTATATAAATCAAAACTTTTTGTATTGCTTATATTAAATGTACTAACAGTGGACTTTTCCATCTGCAGATTATACTGAATGACCAGCAGTGACAGTGTTTCACAGCAGAGTTTCTCTGAATTGCCGAGACTGAAGCAAAAAAAAAAAGGAAGTCTTCTGGCATAGTGCATCATTTTACCAATTTACGTGGTAAGTAAAACGCCCAATCATTCTTTTGGGCATTAAAAAGATGTTCATAGCAACGGAATGTCCTCACTACTTTATAGTGGAAACCTGAGCCTGAATATAATTTCTGTCAAGAAAGAAGTAATATGGATCACATTATGTTGGTCATGATAGTTAATAAAAGACTGACTGACTCGAACTCTACTAAAACCTGCTTTAGATCCTGGTGATAGCAATGTTCCATTCGAGGAAATTGCTGCCTTTGAGGCTGAAATGCACCATCTCACGTATGAAAAATAGTGTTACATTCTCACGGTAGGAAGCTCATTTAACCTCTTCTCCTGCACTCTGTATGTTGGGCTCTGATACTCAAGATGGATTTTTGTTAAGGATAATCTGTCTTTGTACCCCCATCCCACTTTCAAAAAGGACACAGAGCTTTGACTGTTTCAGATTCCTTTACCATTCCCCCTCCTACGTGGCTGGCAGTCATGAATACGGATAGTAACCTACTGCATAACTTCTGATATCTCATCCTCCTGTGTGGTCAGCTTCCACAAGGACAATTGGTCCAGGGGGGCCTGACATCATAAAGCTAAAGCAAGAAGTTGTCTGACATGTGGTGCCATTCTGTTGCCTAGCAGTCTGACATCATAAAGCTAAAGCAAGATGCTTTCTGACATGAGAGCCACTCTGTTGCCTAACAAAGAGTAGGATACATTTATCTTGGTAATGATATGAGTTGCAGGGTAGACAGGATGCCCAACTGAAAGTGTTGATGGTAAGATGAAAGAAATTAGGACTTTATTTAGACTTCTATATTTGTATGAACGCAAGTTTGAGCATAAGAGTCTCAACTTCACTCTTGCTGAACTGGTAGGATTTGGCTAAAGAGAAGATGGAAATGATGCTATTCATAGTTTCTATCATTCCCGTTAACTGTAGCATAACCCTTCCTCTCTCAACTTATCAGCTGGCTTAATTGCTACTGGTGTACCATATCCTAAAACTAAAGAAGTGAGAATGGTGCGCTGCCACTTGGCTGGCAAAAAGATCTATGTCCTAATGTACGTGCTACAATTGTTTAGAGAGTTTTAGCAAATGAGTCAAGGGAATGCAGAGAAGTATGGGAGGTTATAAACACAAATTGAGATTTGATTTTTTTATTGAGCTGTTGATTTTCACAATAAAACAGACTCCATAGTATAGATCTGGTAACCCTTTATATAAATCAAAACTTTTTGTATTGCTTATATTAAATGTACTAACAGTGGACTTTTCCATCTGCAGATTATACTGAATGACCAGCAGTGACAGTGTTTCACAGCAGAGTTTCTCTGAATTGCCGAGACTGAAGCAAAAAAAAAAAGGAAGTCTTCTGGCATAGTGCATCATTTTACCAATTTACGTGGTAAGTAAAACGCCCAATCATTCTTTTGGGCATTAAAAAGATGTTCATAGCAACGGAATGTCCTCACTACTTTATAGTGGAAACCTGAGCCTGAATATAATTTCTGTCAAGAAAGAAGTAATATGGATCACATTATGTTGGTCATGATAGTTAATAAAAGACTGACTGACTCGAACTCTACTAAAACCTGCTTTAGATCCTGGTGATAGCAATGTTCCATTCGAGGAAATTGCTGCCTTTGAGGCTGAAATGCACCATCTCACGTATGAAAAATAGTGTTACATTCTCACGGTAGGAAGCTCATTTAACCTCTTCTCCTGCACTCTGTATGTTGGGCTCTGATACTCAAGATGGATTTTTGTTAAGGATAATCTGTCTTTGTACCCCCATCCCACTTTCAAAAAGGACACAGAGCTTTGACTGTTTCAGATTCCTTTACCATTCCCCCTCTTACGTGGCTGGCAGTCATGAATACGGATAGTAACCTACTGCATAACTTCTGATATCTCATCCTCCTGTGTGGTCAGCTTCCACAAGGACAATTGGTCCAGGGGGGCCTGACATCATAAAGCTAAAGCAAGAAGTTGTCTGACATGTGGTGCCATTCTGTTGCCTAGCAGTCTGACATCATAAAGCTAAAGCAAGATGCTTTCTGACATGAGAGCCACTCTGTTGCCTAACAAAGAGTAGGATACATTTATCTTGGTAATGATATGAGTTGCAGGGTAGACAGGATGCCCAACTGAAAGTGTTGATGGTAAGATGAAAGAAATTAGGACTTTATTTAGACTTCTATATTTGTATGAACGCAAGTTTGAGCATAAGAGTCTCAACTTCACTCTTGCTGAACTGGTAGGATTTGGCTAAAGAGAAGATGGAAATGATGCTATTCATAGTTTCTATCATTCCCGTTAACTGTAGCATAACCCTTCCTCTCTCAACTTATCAGCTGGCTTAATTGCTACTGGTGTACCATATCCTAAAACTAAAGAAGTGAGAATGGTGCGCTGCCACTTGGCTGGCAAAAAGATCTATGTCCTAATGTACGTGCTACAATTGTTTAGAGAGTTTTAGCAAATGAGTCAAGGGAATGCAGAGAAGTATGGGAGGTTATAAACACAAATTGAGATTTGATTTTTTTATTGAGCTGTTGATTTTCACAATAAAACAGACTCCATAGTATAGATCTGGTAACCCTTTATATAAATCAAAACTTTTTGTATTGCTTATATTAAATGTACTAACAGTGGACTTTTCCATCTGCAGATTATACTGAATGACCAGCAGTGGCAGTGTTTCACAGCAGAGTTTCTCTGACTTGCCGAGACTGAAGCAAAAAAAAAAAGGAAGTCTTCTGGCATAGTGCATCATTTTACCAATTTACGTGGTAAGTAAAACGCCCAATCATTCTTTTGGGCATTAAAAAGATGTTCATAGCAACGGAATGTCCTCACTACTTTATAGTGGAAACCTGAGCCTGAATATAATTTCTGTCAAGAAAGAAGTAATATGGATCACATTATGTTGGTCATGATAGTTAATAAAAGACTGACTGACTCGAACTCTACTAAAACCTGCTTTAGATCCTGGTGATAGCAATGTTCCATTCGAGGAAATTGCTGCCTTTGAGGCTGAAATGCACCATCTCACGTATGAAAAATAGTGTTACATTCTCACGGTAGGAAGCTCATTTAACCTCTTCTCCTGCACTCTGTATGTTGGGCTCTGATACTCAAGATGGATTTTTGTTAAGGATAATCTGTCTTTGTACCCCCATCCCACTTTCAAAAAGGACACAGAGCTTTGACTGTTTCAGATTCCTTTACCATTCCCCCTCCTACGTGGCTGGCAGTCATGAATACGGATAGTAACCTACTGCATAACTTCTGATATCTCATCCTCCTGTGTGGTCAGCTTCCACAAGGACAATTGGTCCAGGGGGCCTGACATCATAAAGCTAAAGCAAGAAGTTGTCTGACATGTGGTGCCATTCTGTTGCCTAGCAGTCTGACATCATAAAGCTAAAGCAAGATGCTTTCTGACATGAGAGCCACTCTGTTGCCTAACAAAGAGTAGGATACATTTATCTTGGTAATGATATGAGTTGCAGGGTAGACAGGATGCCCAACTGAAAGTGTTGATGGTAAGATGAAAGAAATTAGGACTTTATTTAGACTTCTATATTTGTATGAACGCAAGTTTGAGCATAAGAGTCTCAACTTCACTCTTGCTGAACTGGTAGGATTTGGCTAAAGAGAAGATGGAAATGATGCTATTCATAGTTTCTATCATTCCCGTTAACTGTAGCATAACCCTTCCTCTCTCAACTTATCAGCTGGCTTAATTGCTACTGGTGTACCATATCCTAAAACTAAAGAAGTGAGAATGGTGCGCTGCCACTTGGCTGGCAAAAAGATCGATGTCCTAATGTACGTGCTACAATTGTTTAGAGAGTTTTAGCAAATGAGTCAAGGGAATGCAGAGAAGTATGGGAGGTTATAAACACAAATTGAGATTTGATTTTTTTATTGAGCTGTTGATTTTCACAATAAAACAGACTCCATAGTATAGATCTGGTAACCCTTTATATAAATCAAAACTTTTTGTATTGCTTATATTAAATGTACTAACAGTGGACTTTTCCATCTGCAGATTATACTGAATGACCAGCAGTGACAGTGTTTCACAGCAGAGTTTCTCTGAATTGCCGAGACTGAAGCAAAAAAAAAAAGGAAGTCTTCTGGCATAGTGCATCATTTTACCAATTTACGTGGTAAGTAAAACGCCCAATCATTCTTTTGGGCATTAAAAAGATGTTCATAGCAACGGAATGTCCTCACTACTTTATAGTGGAAACCTGAGCCTGAATATAATTTCTGTCAAGAAAGAAGTAATATGGATCACATTATGTTGGTCATGATAGTTAATAAAAGACTGACTGACTCGAACTCTACTAAAACCTGCTTTAGATCCTGGTGATAGCAATGTTCCATTCGAGGAAATTGCTGCCTTTGAGGCTGAAATGCACCATCTCACGTATGAAAAATAGTGTTACATTCTCACGGTAGGAAGCTCATTTAACCTCTTCTCCTGCACTCTGTATGTTGGGCTCTGATACTCAAGATGGATTTTTGTTAAGGATAATCTGTCTTTGTACCCCCATCCCACTTTCAAAAAGGACACAGAGCTTTGACTGTTTCAGATTCCTTTACCATTCCCCCTCCTACGTGGCTGGCAGTCATGAATACGGATAGTAACCTACTGCATAACTTCTGATATCTCATCCTCCTGTGTGGTCAGCTTCCACAAGGACAATTGGTCCAGGGGGGCCTGACATCATAAAGCTAAAGCAAGAAGTTGTCTGACATGTGGTGCCATTCTGTTGCCTAGCAGTCTGACATCATAAAGCTAAAGCAAGATGCTTTCTGACATGAGAGCCACTCTGTTGCCTAACAAAGAGTAGGATACATTTATCTTGGTAATGATATGAGTTGCAGGGTAGACAGGATGCCCAACTGAAAGTGTTGATGGTAAGATGAAAGAAATTAGGACTTTATTTAGACTTCTATATTTGTATGAACGCAAGTTTGAGCATAAGAGTCTCAACTTCACTCTTGCTGAACTGGTAGGATTTGGCTAAAGAGAAGATGGAAATGATGCTATTCATAGTTTCTATCATTCCCGTTAACTGTAGCATAACCCTTCCTCTCTCAACTTATCAGCTGGCTTAATTGCTACTGGTGTACCATATCCTAAAACTAAAGAAGTGAGAATGGTGCGCTGCCACTTGGCTGGCAAAAAGATCGATGTCCTAATGTACGTGCTACAATTGTTTAGAGAGTTTTAGCAAATGAGTCAAGGGAATGCAGAGAAGTATGGGAGGTTATAAACACAAATTGAGATTTGATTTTTTTATTGAGCTGTTGATTTTCACAATAAAACAGACTCCATAGTATAGATCTGGTAACCCTTTATATAAATCAAAACTTTTTGTATTGCTTATATTAAATGTACTAACAGTGGACTTTTCCATCTGCAGATTATACTGAATGACCAGCAGTGGCAGTGTTTCACAGCAGAGTTTCTCTGACTTGCCGAGACTGAAGCAAAAAAAAAAAAGGAAGTCTTCTGGCATAGTGCATCATTTTACCAATTTACGTGGTAAGTAAAACGCCCAATCATTCTTTTGGGCATTAAAAAGATGTTCATAGCAACGGAATGTCCTCACTACTTTATAGTGGAAACCTGTGCCTGAATATAATTTCTGTCAAGAAAGAAGTAATATGGATCACATTATGTTGGTCATGATAGTTAATAAAAGACTGACTGACTCGAACTCTACTAAAACCTGCTTTAGATCCTGGTGATAGCAATGTTCCATTCGAGGAAATTGCTGCCTTTGAGGCTGAAATGCACCATCTCACGTATGAAAAATAGTGTTACATTCTCACGGTAGGAAGCTCATTTAACCTCTTCTCCTGCACTCTGTATGTTGGGCTCTGATACTCAAGATGGATTTTTGTTAAGGATAATCTGTCTTTGTACCCCCATCCCACTTTCAAAAAGGACACAGAGCTTTGACTGTTTCAGATTCCTTTACCATTCCCCCTCCTACGTGGCTGGCAGTCATGAATACGGATAGTAACCTACTGCATAACTTCTGATATCTCATCCTCCTGTGTGGTCAGCTTCCACAAGGACAATTGGTCCAGGGGGGCCTGACATCATAAAGCTAAAGCAAGAAGTTGTCTGACATGTGGTGCCATTCTGTTGCCTAGCAGTCTGACATCATAAAGCTAAAGCAAGATGCTTTCTGACATGAGAGCCACTCTGTTGCCTAACAAAGAGTAGGATACATTTATCTTGGTAATGATATGAGTTGCAGGGTAGACAGGATGCCCAACTGAAAGTGTTGATGGTAAGATGAAAGAAATTAGGACTTTATTTAGACTTCTATATTTGTATGAACGCAAGTTTGAGCATAAGAGTCTCAACTTCACTCTTGCTGAACTGGTAGGATTTGGCTAAAGAGAAGATGGAAATGATGCTATTCATAGTTTCTATCATTCCCGTTAACTGTAGCATAACCCTTCCTCTCTCAACTTATCAGCTGGCTTAATTGCTACTGGTGTACCATATCCTAAAACTAAAGAAGTGAGAATGGTGCGCTGCCACTTGGCTGGCAAAAAGATCGATGTCCTAATGTACGTGCTACAATTGTTTAGAGAGTTTTAGCAAATGAGTCAAGGGAATGCAGAGAAGTATGGGAGGTTATAAACACAAATTGAGATTTGATTTTTTTTATTGAGCTGTTGATTTTCACAATAAAACAGACTCCATAGTATAGATCTGGTAACCCTTTATATAAATCAAAACTTTTTGTATTGCTTATATTAAATGTACTAACAGTGGACTTTTCCATCTGCAGATTATACTGAATGACCAGCAGTGACAGTGTTTCACAGCAGAGTTTCTCTGAATTGCCGAGACTGAAGCAAAAAAAAAAAGGAAGTCTTCTGGCATAGTGCATCATTTTACCAATTTACGTGGTAAGTAAAACGCCCAATCATTCTTTTGGGCATTAAAAAGATGTTCATAGCAACGGAATGTCCTCACTACTTTATAGTGGAAACCTGTGCCTGAATATAATTTCTGTCAAGAAAGAAGTAATATGGATCACATTATGTTGGTCATGATAGTTAATAAAAGACTGACTCGAACTCTACTAAAACCTGCTTTAGATCCTGGTGATAGCAATGTTCCATTCGAGGAAATTGCTGCCTTTGAGGCTGAAATGCACCATCTCACGTATGAAAAATAGTGTTACATTCTCACGGTAGGAAGCTCATTTAACCTCTTCTCCTGCACTCTGTATGTTGGGCTCTGATACTCAAGATGGATTTTTGTTAAGGATAATCTGTCTTTGTACCCCCATCCCACTTTCAAAAAGGACACAGAGCTTTGACTGTTTCAGATTCCTTTACCATTCCCCCTCCTACGTGGCTGGCAGTCATGAATACGGATAGTAACCTACTGCATAACTTCTGATATCTCATCCTCCTGTGTGGTCAGCTTCCACAAGGACAATTGGTCCAGGGGGGCCTGACATCATAAAGCTAAAGCAAGAAGTTGTCTGACATGTGGTGCCATTCTGTTGCCTAGCAGTCTGACATCATAAAGCTAAAGCAAGATGCTTTCTGACATGAGAGCCACTCTGTTGCCTAACAAAGAGTAGGATACATTTATCTTGGTAATGATATGAGTTGCAGGGTAGACAGGATGCCCAACTGAAAGTGTTGATGGTAAGATGAAAGAAATTAGGACTTTATTTAGACTTCTATATTTGTATGAACGCAAGTTTGAGCATAAGAGTCTCAACTTCACTCTTGCTGAACTGGTAGGATTTGGCTAAAGAGAAGATGGAAATGATGCTATTCATAGTTTCTATCATTCCCGTTAACTGTAGCATAACCCTTCCTCTCTCAACTTATCAGCTGGCTTAATTGCTACTGGTGTACCATATCCTAAAACTAAAGAAGTGAGAATGGTGCGCTGCCACTTGGCTGGCAAAAAGATCTATGTCCTAATGTACGTGCTACAATTGTTTAGAGAGTTTTAGCAAATGAGTCAAGGGAATGCAGAGAAGTATGGGAGGTTATAAACACAAATTGAGATTTGATTTTTTTATTGAGCTGTTGATTTTCACAATAAAACAGACTCCATAGTATAGATCTGGTAACCCTTTATATAAATCAAAACTTTTTGTATTGCTTATATTAAATGTACTAACAGTGGACTTTTCCATCTGCAGATTATACTGAATGACCAGCAGTGACAGTGTTTCACAGCAGAGTTTCTCTGAATTGCCGAGACTGAAGCAAAAAAAAAAAGGAAGTCTTCTGGCATAGTGCATCATTTTACCAATTTACGTGGTAAGTAAAATGCCCAATCATTCTTTTGGGCATTAAAAAGATGTTCATAGCAACGGAATGTCCTCACTACTTTATAGTGGAAACCTGAGCCTGAATATAATTTCTGTCAAGAAAGAAGTAATATGGATCACATTATGTTGGTCATGATAGTTAATAAAAGACTGACTGACTCGAACTCTACTAAAACCTGCTTTAGATCCTGGTGATAGCAATGTTCCATTCGAGGAAATTGCTGTCTTTGAGGCTGAAATGCACCATCTCACGTATGAAAAATAGTGTTACATTCTCACGGTAGGAAGCTCATTTAACCTCTTCTCCTGCACTCTGTATGTTGGGCTCTGATACTCAAGATGGATTTTTGTTAAGGATAATCTGTCTTTGTACCCCCATCCCACTTTCAAAAAGGACACAGAGCTTTGACTGTTTCAGATTCCTTTACCATTCCCCCTCTTACGTGGCTGGCAGTCATGAATACGGATAGTAACCTACTGCATAACTTCTGATATCTCATCCTCCTGTGTGGTCAGCTTCCACAAGGACAATTGGTCCAGGGGGGCCTGACATCATAAAGCTAAAGCAAGAAGTTGTCTGACATGTGGTGCCATTCTGTTGCCTAGCAGTCTGACATCATAAAGCTAAAGCAAGATGCTTTCTGACATGAGAGCCACTCTGTTGCCTAACAAAGAGTAGGATACATTTATCTTGGTAATGATATGAGTTGCAGGGTAGACAGGATGCCCAACTGAAAGTGTTGATGGTAAGATGAAAGAAATTAGGACTTTATTTAGACTTCTATATTTGTATGAACGCAAGTTTGAGCATAAGAGTCTCAACTTCACTCTTGCTGAACTGGTAGGATTTGGCTAAAGAGAAGATGGAAATGATGCTATTCATAGTTTCTATCATTCCCGTTAACTGTAGCATAACCCTTCCTCTCTCAACTGATCAGCTGGCTTAATTGCTACTGGTGTACCATATCCTAAAACTAAAGAAGTGAGAATGGTGCGCTGCCACTTGGCTGGCAAAAAGATCTATGTCCTAATGTACGTGCTACAATTGTTTAGAGAGTTTTAGCAAATGAGTCAAGGGAATGCAGAGAAGTATGGGAGGTTATAAACACAAATTGAGATTTGATTTTTTTATTGAGCTGTTGATTTTCACAATAAAACAGACTCCATAGTATAGATCTGGTAACCCTTTATATAAATCAAAACTTTTTGTATTGCTTATATTAAATGTACTAACAGTGGACTTTTCCATCTGCAGATTATACTGAATGACCAGCAGTGGCAGTGTTTCACAGCAGAGTTTCTCTGACTTGCCGAGACTGAAGCAAAAAAAAAAAGGAAGTCTTCTGGCATAGTGCATCATTTTACCAATTTATGTGGTAAGTAAAACGCCCAATCATTCTTTTGGGCATTAAAAAGATGTTCATAGCAACGGAATGTCCTCACTACTTTATAGTGGAAACCTGAGCCTGAATATAATTTCTGTCAAGAAAGAAGTAATATGGATCACATTATGTTGGTCATGATAGTTAATAAAAGACTGACTGACTCGAACTCTACTAAAACCTGCTTTAGATCCTGGTGATAGCAATGTTCCATTCGAGGAAATTGCTGCCTTTGAGGCTGAAATGCACCATCTCACGTATGAAAAATAGTGTTACATTCTCACGGTAGGAAGCTCATTTAACCTCTTCTCCTGCACTCTGTATGTTGGGCTCTGATACTCAAGATGGATTTTTGTTAAGGATAATCTGTCTTTGTACCCCCATCCCACTTTCAAAAAGGACACAGAGCTTTGACTGTTTCAGATTCCTTTACCATTCCCCCTCCTACGTGGCTGGCAGTCATGAATACGGATAGTAACCTACTGCATAACTTCTGATATCTCATCCTCCTGTGTGGTCAGCTTCCACAAGGACAATTGGTCCAGGGGGCCTGACATCATAAAGCTAAAGCAAGAAGTTGTCTGACATGTGGTGCCATTCTGTTGCCTAGCAGTCTGACATCATAAAGCTAAAGCAAGATGCTTTCTGACATGAGAGCCACTCTGTTGCCTAACAAAGAGTAGGATACATTTATCTTGGTAATGATATGAGTTGCAGGGTAGACAGGATGCCCAACTGAAAGTGTTGATGGTAAGATGAAAGAAATTAGGACTTTATTTAGACTTCTATATTTGTATGAACGCAAGTTTGAGCATAAGAGTCTCAACTTCACTCTTGCTGAACTGGTAGGATTTGGCTAAAGAGAAGATGGAAATGATGCTATTCATAGTTTCTATCATTCCCGTTAACTGTAGCATAACCCTTCCTCTCTCAACTTATCAGCTGGCTTAATTGCTACTGGTGTACCATATCCTAAAACTAAAGAAGTGAGAATGGTGCGCTGCCACTTGGCTGGCAAAAAGATCGATGTCCTAATGTACGTGCTACAATTGTTTAGAGAGTTTTAGCAAATGAGTCAAGGGAATGCAGAGAAGTATGGGAGGTTATAAACACAAATTGAGATTTGATTTTTTTATTGAGCTGTTGATTTTCACAATAAAACAGACTCCATAGTATAGATCTGGTAACCCTTTATATAAATCAAAACTTTTTGTATTGCTTATATTAAATGTACTAACAGTGGACTTTTCCATCTGCAGATTATACTGAATGACCAGCAGTGGCAGTGTTTCACAGCAGAGTTTCTCTGACTTGCCGAGACTGAAGCAAAAAAAAAAAAGGAAGTCTTCTGGCATAGTGCATCATTTTACCAATTTACGTGGTAAGTAAAACGCCCAATCATTCTTTTGGGCATTAAAAAGATGTTCATAGCAACGGAATGTCCTCACTACTTTATAGTGGAAACCTGTGCCTGAATATAATTTCTGTCAAGAAAGAAGTAATATGGATCACATTATGTTGGTCATGATAGTTAATAAAAGACTGACTGACTCGAACTCTACTAAAACCTGCTTTAGATCCTGGTGATAGCAATGTTCCATTCGAGGAAATTGCTGCCTTTGAGGCTGAAATGCACCATCTCACGTATGAAAAATAGTGTTACATTCTCACGGTAGGAAGCTCATTTAACCTCTTCTCCTGCACTCTGTATGTTGGGCTCTGATACTCAAGATGGATTTTTGTTAAGGATAATCTATCTTTGTACCCCCATCCCACTTTCAAAAAGGACACAGAGCTTTGACTGTTTCAGATTCCTTTACCATTCCCCCTCCTACGTGGCTGGCAGTCATGAATACGGATAGTAACCTACTGCATAACTTCTGATATCTCATCCTCCTGTGTGGTCAGCTTCCACAAGGACAATTGGTCCAGGGGGGCCTGACATCATAAAGCTAAAGCAAGAAGTTGTCTGACATGTGGTGCCATTCTGTTGCCTAGCAGTCTGACATCATAAAGCTAAAGCAAGATGCTTTCTGACATGAGAGCCACTCTGTTGCCTAACAAAGAGTAGGATACATTTATCTTGGTAATGATATGAGTTGCAGGGTAGACAGGATGCCCAACTGAAAGTGTTGATGGTAAGATGAAAGAAATTAGGACTTTATTTAGACTTCTATATTTGTATGAACGCAAGTTTGAGCATAAGAGTCTCAACTTCACTCTTGCTGAACTGGTAGGATTTGGCTAAAGAGAAGATGGAAATGATGCTATTCATAGTTTCCATCATTCCCGTTAACTGTAGCATAACCCTTCCTCTCTCAACTTATCAGCTGGCTTAATTGCTACTGGTGTACCATATCCTAAAACTAAAGAAGTGAGAATGGTGCGCTGCCACTTGGCTGGCAAAAAGATCGATGTCCTAATGTACGTGCTACAATTGTTTAGAGAGTTTTAGCAAATGAGTCAAGGGAATGCAGAGAAGTATGGGAGGTTATAAACACAAATTGAGATTTGATTTTTTTTATTGAGCTGTTGATTTTCACAATAAAACAGACTCCATAGTATAGATCTGGTAACCCTTTATATAAATCAAAACTTTTTGTATTGCTTATATTAAATGTACTAACAGTGGACTTTTCCATCTGCAGATTATACTGAATGACCAGCAGTGACAGTGTTTCACAGCAGAGTTTCTCTGAATTGCCGAGACTGAAGCAAAAAAAAAAAGGAAGTCTTCTGGCATAGTGCATCATTTTACCAATTTACGTGGTAAGTAAAACGCCCAATCATTCTTTTGGGCATTAAAAAGATGTTCATAGCAACGGAATGTCCTCACTACTTTATAGTGGAAACCTGTGCCTGAATATAATTTCTGTCAAGAAAGAAGTAATATGGATCACATTATGTTGGTCATGATAGTTAATAAAAGACTGACTGACTCGAACTCTACTAAAACCTGCTTTAGATCCTGGTGATAGCAATGTTCCATTCGAGGAAATTGCTGCCTTTGAGGCTGAAATGCACCATCTCACGTATGAAAAATAGTGTTACATTCTCACGGTAGGAAGCTCATTTAACCTCTTCTCCTGCACTCTGTATGTTGGGCTCTGATACTCAAGATGGATTTTTGTTAAGGATAATCTGTCTTTGTACCCCCATCCCACTTTCAAAAAGGACACAGAGCTTTGACTGTTTCAGATTCCTTTACCATTCCCCCTCCTACGTGGCTGGCAGTCATGAATACGGATAGTAACCTACTGCATAACTTCTGATATCTCATCCTCCTGTGTGGTCAGCTTCCACAAGGACAATTGGTCCAGGGGGGCCTGACATCATAAAGCTAAAGCAAGAAGTTGTCTGACATGTGGTGCCATTCTGTTGCCTAGCAGTCTGACATCATAAAGCTAAAGCAAGATGCTTTCTGACATGAGAGCCACTCTGTTGCCTAACAAAGAGTAGGATACATTTATCTTGGTAATGATATGAGTTGCAGGGTAGACAGGATGCCCAACTGAAAGTGTTGATGGTAAGATGAAAGAAATTAGGACTTTATTTAGACTTCTATATTTGTATGAACGCAAGTTTGAGCATAAGAGTCTCAACTTCACTCTTGCTGAACTGGTAGGATTTGGCTAAAGAGAAGATGGAAATGATGCTATTCATAGTTTCTATCATTCCCGTTAACTGTAGCATAACCCTTCCTCTCTCAACTTATCAGCTGGCTTAATTGCTACTGGTGTACCATATCCTAAAACTAAAGAAGTGAGAATGGTGCGCTGCCACTTGGCTGGCAAAAAGATCTATGTCCTAATGTACGTGCTACAATTGTTTAGAGAGTTTTAGCAAATGAGTCAAGGGAATGCAGAGAAGTATGGGAGGTTATAAACACAAATTGAGATTTGATTTTTTTATTGAGCTGTTGATTTTCACAATAAAACAGACTCCATAGTATAGATCTGGTAACCCTTTATATAAATCAAAACTTTTTGTATTGCTTATATTAAATGTACTAACAGTGGACTTTTCCATCTGCAGATTATACTGAATGACCAGCAGTGACAGTGTTTCACAGCAGAGTTTCTCTGAATTGCCGAGACTGAAGCAAAAAAAAAAAGGAAGTCTTCTGGCATAGTGCATCATTTTACCAATTTACGTGGTAAGTAAAACGCCCAATCATTCTTTTGGGCATTAAAAAGATGTTCATAGCAACGGAATGTCCTCACTACTTTATAGTGGAAACCTGAGCCTGAATATAATTTCTGTCAAGAAAGAAGTAATATGGATCACATTATGTTGGTCATGATAGTTAATAAAAGACTGACTGACTCGAACTCTACTAAAACCTGCTTTAGATCCTGGTGATAGCAATGTTCCATTCGAGGAAATTGCTGCCTTTGAGGCTGAAATGCACCATCTCACGTATGAAAAATAGTGTTACATTCTCACGGTAGGAAGCTCATTTAACCTCTTCTCCTGCACTCTGTGTGTTGGGCTCTGATACTCAAGATGGATTTTTGTTAAGGATAATCTGTCTTTGTACCCCCATCCCACTTTCAAAAAGGACACAGAGCTTTGACTGTTTCAGATTCCTTTACCATTCCCCCTCCTACGTGGCTGGCAGTCATGAATACGGATAGTAACCTACTGCATAACTTCTGATATCTCATCCTCCTGTGTGGTCAGCTTCCACAAGGACAATTGGTCCAGGGGGGCCTGACATCATAAAGCTAAAGCAAGAAGTTGTCTGACATGTGGTGCCATTCTGTTGCCTAGCAGTCTGACATCATAAAGCTAAAGCAAGATGCTTTCTGACATGAGAGCCACTCTGTTGCCTAACAAAGAGTAGGATACATTTATCTTGGTAATGATATGAGTTGCAGGGTAGACAGGATGCCCAACTGAAAGTGTTGATGGTAAGATGAAAGAAATTAGGACTTTATTTAGACTTCTATATTTGTATGAACGCAAGTTTGAGCATAAGAGTCTCAACTTCACTCTTGCTGAACTGGTAGGATTTGGCTAAAGAGAAGATGGAAATGATGCTATTCATAGTTTCTATCATTCCCGTTAACTGTAGCATAACCCTTCCTCTCTCAACTGATCAGCTGGCTTAATTGCTACTGGTGTACCATATCCTAAAACTAAAGAAGTGAGAATGGTGCGCTGCCACTTGGCTGGCAAAAAGATCTATGTCCTAATGTACGTGCTACAATTGTTTAGAGAGTTTTAGCAAATGAGTCAAGGGAATGCAGAGAAGTATGGGAGGTTATAAACACAAATTGAGATTTGATTTTTTTATTGAGCTGTTGATTTTCACAATAAAACAGACTCCATAGTATAGATCTGGTAACCCTTTATATAAATCAAAACTTTTTGTATTGCTTATATTAAATGTACTAACAGTGGACTTTTCCATCTGCAGATTATACTGAATGACCAGCAGTGGCAGTGTTTCACAGCAGAGTTTCTCTGACTTGCCGAGACTGAAGCAAAAAAAAAAAGGAAGTCTTCTGGCATAGTGCATCATTTTACCAATTTATGTGGTAAGTAAAACGCCCAATCATTCTTTTGGGCATTAAAAAGATGTTCATAGCAACGGAATGTCCTCACTACTTTATAGTGGAAACCTGAGCCTGAATATAATTTCTGTCAAGAAAGAAGTAATATGGATCACATTATGTTGGTCATGATAGTTAATAAAAGACTGACTGACTCGAACTCTACTAAAACCTGCTTTAGATCCTGGTGATAGCAATGTTCCATTCGAGGAAATTGCTGCCTTTGAGGCTGAAATGCACCATCTCACGTATGAAAAATAGTGTTACATTCTCACGGTAGGAAGCTCATTTAACCTCTTCTCCTGCACTCTGTATGTTGGGCTCTGATACTCAAGATGGATTTTTGTTAAGGATAATCTGTCTTTGTACCCCCATCCCACTTTCAAAAAGGACACAGAGCTTTGACTGTTTCAGATTCCTTTACCATTCCCCCTCCTACGTGGCTGGCAGTCATGAATACGGATAGTAACCTACTGCATAACTTCTGATATCTCATCCTCCTGTGTGGTCAGCTTCCACAAGGACAATTGGTCCAGGGGGCCTGACATCATAAAGCTAAAGCAAGAAGTTGTCTGACATGTGGTGCCATTCTGTTGCCTAGCAGTCTGACATCATAAAGCTAAAGCAAGATGCTTTCTGACATGAGAGCCACTCTGTTGCCTAACAAAGAGTAGGATACATTTATCTTGGTAATGATATGAGTTGCAGGGTAGACAGGATGCCCAACTGAAAGTGTTGATGGTAAGATGAAAGAAATTAGGACTTTATTTAGACTTCTATATTTGTATGAACGCAAGTTTGAGCATAAGAGTCTCAACTTCACTCTTGCTGAACTGGTAGGATTTGGCTAAAGAGAAGATGGAAATGATGCTATTCATAGTTTCTATCATTCCCGTTAACTGTAGCATAACCCTTCCTCTCTCAACTTATCAGCTGGCTTAATTGCTACTGGTGTACCATATCCTAAAACTAAAGAAGTGAGAATGGTGCGCTGCCACTTGGCTGGCAAAAAGATCGATGTCCTAATGTACGTGCTACAATTGTTTAGAGAGTTTTAGCAAATGAGTCAAGGGAATGCAGAGAAGTATGGGAGGTTATAAACACAAATTGAGATTTGATTTTTTTATTGAGCTGTTGATTTTCACAATAAAACAGACTCCATAGTATAGATCTGGTAACCCTTTATATAAATCAAAACTTTTTGTATTGCTTATATTAAATGTACTAACAGTGGACTTTTCCATCTGCAGATTATACTGAATGACCAGCAGTGGCAGTGTTTCACAGCAGAGTTTCTCTGACTTGCCGAGACTGAAGCAAAAAAAAAAAAGGAAGTCTTCTGGCATAGTGCATCATTTTACCAATTTACGTGGTAAGTAAAACGCCCAATCATTCTTTTGGGCATTAAAAAGATGTTCATAGCAACGGAATGTCCTCACTACTTTATAGTGGAAACCTGTGCCTGAATATAATTTCTGTCAAGAAAGAAGTAATATGGATCACATTATGTTGGTCATGATAGTTAATAAAAGACTGACTGACTCGAACTCTACTAAAACCTGCTTTAGATCCTGGTGATAGCAATGTTCCATTCGAGGAAATTGCTGCCTTTGAGGCTGAAATGCACCATCTCACGTATGAAAAATAGTGTTACATTCTCACGGTAGGAAGCTCATTTAACCTCTTCTCCTGCACTCTGTATGTTGGGCTCTGATACTCAAGATGGATTTTTGTTAAGGATAATCTATCTTTGTACCCCCATCCCACTTTCAAAAAGGACACAGAGCTTTGACTGTTTCAGATTCCTTTACCATTCCCCCTCCTACGTGGCTGGCAGTCATGAATACGGATAGTAACCTACTGCATAACTTCTGATATCTCATCCTCCTGTGTGGTCAGCTTCCACAAGGACAATTGGTCCAGGGGGGCCTGACATCATAAAGCTAAAGCAAGAAGTTGTCTGACATGTGGTGCCATTCTGTTGCCTAGCAGTCTGACATCATAAAGCTAAAGCAAGATGCTTTCTGACATGAGAGCCACTCTGTTGCCTAACAAAGAGTAGGATACATTTATCTTGGTAATGATATGAGTTGCAGGGTACACAGGATGCCCAACTGAAAGTGTTGATGGTAAGATGAAAGAAATTAGGACTTTATTTAGACTTCTATATTTGTATGAACGCAAGTTTGAGCATAAGAGTCTCAACTTCACTCTTGCTGAACTGGTAGGATTTGGCTAAAGAGAAGATGGAAATGATGCTATTCATAGTTTCTATCATTCCCGTTAACTGTAGCATAACCCTTCCTCTCTCAACTTATCAGCTGGCTTAATTGCTACTGGTGTACCATATCCTAAAACTAAAGAAGTGAGAATGGTGCGCTGCCACTTGGCTGGCAAAAAGATCTATGTCCTAATGTACGTGCTACAATTGTTTAGAGAGTTTTAGCAAATGAGTCAAGGGAATGCAGAGAAGTATGGGAGGTTATAAACACAAATTGAGATTTGATTTTTTTTATTGAGCTGTTGATTTTCACAATAAAACAGACTCCATAGTATAGATCTGGTAACCCTTTATATAAATCAAAACTTTTTGTATTGCTTATATTAAATGTACTAACAGTGGACTTTTCCATCTGCAGATTATACTGAATGACCAGCAGTGGCAGTGTTTCACAGCAGAGTTTCTCTGAATTGCCGAGACTGAAGCAAAAAAAAAAAAGGAAGTCTTCTGGCATAGTGCATCATTTTACCAATTTACGTGGTAAGTAAAACGCCCAATCATTCTTTTGGGCATTAAAAAGATGTTCATAGCAACGGAATGTCCTCACTACTTTATAGTGGAAACCTGTGCCTGAATATCATTTCTGTCAAGAAAGAAGTAATATGGATCACATTATGTTGGTCATGATAGTTAATAAAAGACTGACTGACTCGAACTCTACTAAAACCTGCTTTAGATCCTGGTGATAGCAATGTTCCATTCGAGGAAATTGCTGCCTTTGAGGCTGAAATGCACCATCTCACGTATGAAAAATAGTGTTACATTCTCACGGTAGGAAGCTCATTTAACCTCTTCTCCTGCACTCTGTATGTTGGGCTCTGATACTCAAGATGGATTTTTGTTAAGGATAATCTGTCTTTGTACCCCCATCCCACTTTCAAAAAGGACACAGAGCTTTGACTGTTTCAGATTCCTTTACCATTCCCCCTCCTACGTGGCTGGCAGTCATGAATACGGATAGTAACCTACTGCATAACTTCTGATATCTCATCCTCCTGTGTGGTCAGCTTCCACAAGGACAATTGGTCCAGGGGGGCCTGACATCATAAAGCTAAAGCAAGAAGTTGTCTGACATGTGGTGCCATTCTGTTGCCTAGCAGTCTGACATCATAAAGCTAAAGCAAGATGCTTTCTGACATGAGAGCCACTCTGTTGCCTAACAAAGAGTAGGATACATTTATCTTGGTAATGATATGAGTTGCAGGGTAGACAGGATGCCCAACTGAAAGTGTTGATGGTAAGATGAAAGAAATTAGGACTTTATTTAGACTTCTATATTTGTATGAACGCAAGTTTGAGCATAAGAGTCTCAACTTCACTCTTGCTGAACTGGTAGGATTTGGCTAAAGAGAAGATGGAAATGATGCTATTCATAGTTTCTATCATTCCCGTTAACTGTAGCATAACCCTTCCTCTCTCAACTTATCAGCTGGCTTAATTGCTACTGGTGTACAATATCCTAAAACTAAAGAAGTGAGAATGGTGCGCTGCCACTTGGCTGGCAAAAAGATCTATGTCCTAATGTACGTGCTACAATTGTTTAGAGAGTTTTAGCAAATGAGTCAAGGGAATGTAGAGAAGTATGGGAGGTTATAAACACAAATTGAGATTTGATTTTTTTATTGAGCTGTTGATTTTCACAATAAAACAGACTCCATAGTATAGATCTGGTAACCCTTTATATAAATCAAAACTTTTTGTATTGCTTATATTAAATGTACTAACAGTGGACTTTTCCATCTGCAGATTATACTGAATGACCAGCAGTGACAGTGTTTCACAGCAGAGTTTCTCTGAATTGCCGAGACTGAAGCAAAAAAAAAAAGGAAGTCTTCTGGCATAGTGCATCATTTTACCAATTTACGTGGTAAGTAAAACGCCCAATCATTCTTTTGGGCATTAAAAAGATGTTCATAGCAACGGAATGTCCTCACTACTTTATAGTGGAAACCTGTGCCTGAATATCATTTCTGTCAAGAAAGAAGTAATATGGATCACATTATGTTGGTCATGATAGTTAATAAAAGACTGACTGACTCGAACTCTACTAAAACCTGCTTTAGATCCTGGTGATAGCAATGTTCCATTCGAGGAAATTGCTGCCTTTGAGGCTGAAATGCACCATCTCACGTATGAAAAATAGTGTTACATTCTCACGGTAGGAAGCTCATTTAACCTCTTCTCCTGCACTCTGTATGTTGGGCTCTGATACTCAAGATGGATTTTTGTTAAGGATAATCTGTCTTTGTACCCCCATCCCACTTTCAAAAAGGACACAGAGCTTTGACTGTTTCAGATTCCTTTACCATTCCCCCTCCTACGTGGCTGGCAGTCATGAATACGGATAGTAACCTACTGCATAACTTCTGATATCTCATCCTCCTGTGTGGTCAGCTTCCACAAGGACAATTGGTCCAGGGGGGCCTGACATCATAAAGCTAAAGCAAGAAGTTGTCTGACATGTGGTGCCATTCTGTTGCCTAGCAGTCTGACATCATAAAGCTAAAGCAAGATGCTTTCTGACATGAGAGCCACTCTGTTGCCTAACAAAGAGTAGGATACATTTATCTTGGTAATGATATGAGTTGCAGGGTAGACAGGATGCCCAACTGAAAGTGTTGATGGTAAGATGAAAGAAATTAGGACTTTATTTAGACTTCTATATTTGTATGAACGCAAGTTTGAGCATAAGAGTCTCAACTTCACTCTTGCTGAACTGGTAGGATTTGGCTAAAGAGAAGATGGAAATGATGCTATTCATAGTTTCTATCATTCCCGTTAACTGTAGCATAACCCTTCCTCTCTCAACTTATCAGCTGGCTTAATTGCTACTGGTGTACCATATCCTAAAACTAAAGAAGTGAGAATGGTGCGCTGCCACTTGGCTGGCAAAAAGATCTATGTCCTAATGTACGTGCTACAATTGTTTAGAGAGTTTTAGCAAATGAGTCAAGGGAATGCAGAGAAGTATGGGAGGTTATAAACACAAATTGAGATTTGATTTTTTTATTGAGCTGTTGATTTTCACAATAAAACAGACTCCATAGTATAGATCTGGTAACCCTTTATATAAATCAAAACTTTTTGTATTGCTTATATTAAATGTACTAACAGTGGACTTTTCCATCTGCAGATTATACTGAATGACCAGCAGTGACAGTGTTTCACAGCAGAGTTTCTCTGAATTGCCGAGACTGAAGCAAAAAAAAAAAAGGAAGTCTTCTGGCATAGTGCATCATTTTACAAATTTACGTGGTAAGTAAAACGCCCAATCATTCTTTTGGGCATTAAAAAGATGTTCATAGCAACGGAATGTCCTCACTACTTTATAGTGGAAACCTGTGCCTGAATATAATTTCTGTCAAGAAAGAAGTAATATGGATCACATTATGTTGGTCATGATAGTTAATAAAAGACTGACTGACTCGAACTCTACTAAAACCTGCTTTAGATCCTGGTGATAGCAATGTTCCATTCGAGGAAATTGCTGCCTTTGAGGCTGAAATGCACCATCTCACGTATGAAAAATAGTGTTACATTCTCACGGTAGGAAGCTCATTTAACCTCTTCTCCTGCACTCTGTATGTTGGGCTCTGATACTCAAGATGGATTTTTGTTAAGGATAATCTGTCTTTGTACCCCCATCCCACTTTCAAAAAGGACACAGAGCTTTGACTGTTTCAGATTCCTTTACCATTCCCCCTCTTACGTGGCTGGCAGTCATGAATACGGATAGTAACCTACTGCATAACTTCTGATATCTCATCCTCCTGTGTGGTCAGCTTCCACAAGGACAATTGGTCCAGGGGGGCCTGACATCATAAAGGTAAAGCAAGAAGTTGTCTGACATGTGGTGCCATTCTGTTGCCTAGCAGTCTGACATCATAAAGCTAAAGCAAGATGCTTTCTGACATGAGAGCCACTCTGTTGCCTAACAAAGAGTAGGATACATTTATCTTGGTAATGATATGAGTTGCAGGGTAGACAGGATGCCCAACTGAAAGTGTTGATGGTAAGATGAAAGAAATTAGGACTTTATTTAGACTTCTATATTTGTATGAACGCAAGTTTGAGCATAAGAGTCTCAACTTCACTCTTGCTGAACTGGTAGGATTTGGCTAAAGAGAAGATGGAAATGATGCTATTCATAGTTTCTATCATTCCCGTTAACTGTAGCATAACCCTTCCTCTCTCAACTTATCAGCTGGCTTAATTGCTACTGGTGTACCATATCCTAAAACTAAAGAAGTGAGAATGGTGCGCTGCCACTTGGCTGGCAAAAAGGTCTATGTCCTAATGTACGTGCTACAATTGTTTAGAGAGTTTTAGCAAATGAGTCAAGGGAATGCAGAGAAGTATGGGAGGTTATAAACACAAATTGAGATTTGATTTTTTTATTGAGCTGTTGATTTTCACAATAAAACAGACTCCATAGTATAGATCTGGTAACCCTTTATATAAATCAAAACTTTTTGTATTGCTTATATTAAATGTACTAACAGTGGACTTTTCCATCTGCAGATTATACTGAATGACCAGCAGTGACAGTGTTTCACAGCAGAGTTTCTCTGAATTGCCGAGACTGAAGCAAAAAAAAAAAAGGAAGTCTTCTGGCATAGTGCATCATTTTACAAATTTACGTGGTAAGTAAAACGCCCAATCATTCTTTTGGGCATTAAAAAGATGTTCATAGCAACGGAATGTCCTCACTACTTTATAGTGGAAACCTGTGCCTGAATATAATTTCTGTCAAGAAAGAAGTAATATGGATCACATTATGTTGGTCATGATAGTTAATAAAAGACTGACTGACTCGAACTCTACTAAAACCTGCTTTAGATCCTGGTGATAGCAATGTTCCATTCGAGGAAATTGCTGCCTTTGAGGCTGAAATGCACCATCTCACGTATGAAAAATAGTGTTACATTCTCACGGTAGGAAGCTCATTTAACCTCTTCTCCTGCACTCTGTATGTTGGGCTCTGATACTCAAGATGGATTTTTGTTAAGGATAATCTGTCTTTGTACCCCCATCCCACTTTCAAAAAGGACACAGAGCTTTGACTGTTTCAGATTCCTTTACCATTCCCCCTCTTACGTGGCTGGCAGTCATGAATACGGATAGTAACCTACTGCATAACTTCTGATATCTCATCCTCCTGTGTGGTCAGCTTCCACAAGGACAATTGGTCCAGGGGGGCCTGACATCATAAAGGTAAAGCAAGAAGTTGTCTGACATGTGGTGCCATTCTGTTGCCTAGCAGTCTGACATCATAAAGCTAAAGCAAGATGCTTTCTGACATGAGAGCCACTCTGTTGCCTAACAAAGAGTAGGATACATTTATCTTGGTAATGATATGAGTTGCAGGGTAGACAGGATGCCCAACTGAAAGTGTTGATGGTAAGATGAAAGAAATTAGGACTTTATTTAGACTTCTATATTTGTATGAACGCAAGTTTGAGCATAAGAGTCTCAACTTCACTCTTGCTGAACTGGTAGGATTTGGCTAAAGAGAAGATGGAAATGATGCTATTCATAGTTTCTATCATTCCCGTTAACTGTAGCATAACCCTTCCTCTCTCAACTTATCAGCTGGCTTAATTGCTACTGGTGTACCATATCCTAAAACTAAAGAAGTGAGAATGGTGCGCTGCCACTTGGCTGGCAAAAAGGTCTATGTCCTAATGTACGTGCTACAATTGTTTAGAGAGTTTTAGCAAATGAGTCAAGGGAATGCAGAGAAGTATGGGAGGTTATAAACACAAATTGAGATTTGATTTTTTTATTGAGCTGTTGATTTTCACAATAAAACAGACTCCATAGTATAGATCTGGTAACCCTTTATATAAATCAAAACTTTTTGTATTGCTTATATTAAATGTACTAACAGTGGACTTTTCCATCTGCAGATTATACTGAATGACCAGCAGTGACAGTGTTTCACAGCAGAGTTTCTCTGAATTGCCGAGACTGAAGCAAAAAAAAAAGGAAGTCTTCTGGCATAGTGCATCATTTTACCAATTTACGTGGTAAGTAAAACGCCCAATCATTCTTTTGGGCATTAAAAAGATGTTCATAGCAACGGAATGTCCTCACTACTTTATAGTGGAAACCTGAGCCTGAATATAATTTCTGTCAAGAAAGAAGTAATATGGATCACATTATGTTGGTCATGATAGTTAATAAAAGACTGACTGACTCGAACTCTACTAAAACCTGCTTTAGATCCTGGTGATAGCAATGTTCCATTCGAGGAAATTGCTGCCTTTGAGGCTGAAATGCACCATCTCACGTATGAAAAATAGTGTTACATTCTCACGGTAGGAAGCTCATTTAACCTCTTCTCCTGCACTCTGTATGTTGGGCTCTGATACTCAAGATGGATTTTTGTTAAGGATAATCTGTCTTTGTACCCCCATCCCACTTTCAAAAAGGACACAGAGCTTTGACTGTTTCAGATTCCTTTACCATTCCCCCTCTTACGTGGCTGGCAGTCATGAATACGGATAGTAACCTACTGCATAACTTCTGATATCTCATCCTCCTGTGTGGTCAGCTTCCACAAGGACAATTGGTCCAGGGGGGCCTGACATCATAAAGGTAAAGCAAGAAGTTGTCTGACATGTGGTGCCATTCTGTTGCCTAGCAGTCTGACATCATAAAGCTAAAGCAAGATGCTTTCTGACATGAGAGCCACTCTGTTGCCTAACAAAGAGTAGGATATATTTATCTTGGTAATGATATGAGTTGCAGGGTAGACAGGATGCCCAACTGAAAGTGTTGATGGTAAGATGAAAGAAATTAGGACTTTATTTAGACTTCTATATTTGTATGAACGCAAGTTTGAGCATAAGAGTCTCAACTTCACTCTTGCTGAACTGGTAGGATTTGGCTAAAGAGAAGATGGAAATGATGCTATTCATAGTTTCTATCATTCCCGTTAACTGTAGCATAACCCTTCCTCTCTCAACTTATCAGCTGGCTTAATTGCTACTGGTGTACCATATCCTAAAACTAAAGAAGTGAGAATGGTGCGCTGCCACTTGGCTGGCAAAAAGGTCTATGTCCTAATGTACGTGCTACAATTGTTTAGAGAGTTTTAGCAAATGAGTCAAGGGAATGCAGAGAAGTATGGGAGGTTATAAACACAAATTGAGATTTGATTTTTTTATTGAGCTGTTGATTTTCACAATAAAACAGACTCCATAGTATAGATCTGGTAACCCTTTATATAAATCAAAACTTTTTGTATTGCTTATATTAAATGTACTAACAGTGGACTTTTCCATCTGCAGATTATACTGAATGACCAGCAGTGGCAGTGTTTCACAGCAGAGTTTCTCTGACTTGCCGAGACTGAAGCAAAAAAAAAAAGGAAGTCTTCTGGCATAGTGCATCATTTTACCAATTTACGTGGTAAGTAAAACGCCCAATCATTCTTTTGGGCATTAAAAAGATGTTCATAGCAACGGAATGTCCTCACTACTTTATAGTGGAAACCTGTGCCTGAATATCATTTCTGTCAAGAAAGAAGTAATATGGATCACATTATGTTGGTCATGATAGTTAATAAAAGACTGACTGACTCGAACTCTACTAAAACCTGCTTTAGATCCTGGTGATAGCAATGTTCCATTCGAGGAAATTGCTGCCTTTGAGGCTGAAATGCACCATCTCACGTATGAAAAATAGTGTTACATTCTCACGGTAGGAAGCTCATTTAACCTCTTCTCCTGCACTCTGTATGTTGGGCTCTGATACTCAAGATGGATTTTTGTTAAGGATAATCTGTCTTTGTACCCCCATCCCACTTTCAAAAAGGACACAGAGCTTTGACTGTTTCAGATTCCTTTACCATTCCCCCTCCTACGTGGCTGGCAGTCATGAATACGGATAGTAACCTACTGCATAACTTCTGATATCTCATCCTCCTGTGTGGTCAGCTTCCACAAGGACAATTGGTCCAGGGGGGCCTGACATCATAAAGCTAAAGCAAGAAGTTGTCTGACATGTGGTGCCATTCTGTTGCCTAGCAGTCTGACATCATAAAGCTAAAGCAAGATGCTTTCTGACATAAGAGCCACTCTGTTGCCTAACAAAGAGTAGGATACATTTATCTTGGTAATGATATGAGTTGCAGGGTAGACAGGATGCCCAACTGAAAGTGTTGATGGTAAGATGAAAGAAATTAGGACTTTATTTAGACTTCTATATTTGTATGAACGCAAGTTTGAGCATAAGAGTCTCAACTTCACTCTTGCTGAACTGGTAGGATTTGGCTAAAGAGAAGATGGAAATGATGCTATTCATAGTTTCTATCATTCCCGTTAACTGTAGCATAACCCTTCCTCTCTCAACTTATCAGCTGGCTTAATTGCTACTGGTGTACCATATCCTAAAACTAAAGAAGTGAGAATGGTGCGCTGCCACTTGGCTGGCAAAAAGATCTATGTCCTAATGTACGTGCTACAATTGTTTAGAGAGTTTTAGCAAATGAGTCAAGGGAATGCAGAGAAGTATGGGAGGTTATAAACACAAATTGAGATTTGATTTTTTTATTGAGCTGTTGATTTTCACAATAAAACAGACTCCATAGTATAGATCTGGTAACCCTTTATATAAATCAAAACTTTTTGTATTGCTTATATTAAATGTACTAACAGTGGACTTTTCCATCTGCAGATTATACTGAATGACCAGCAGTGACAGTGTTTCACAGCAGAGTTTCTCTGAATTGCCGAGACTGAAGCAAAAAAAAAAAGGAAGTCTTCTGGCATAGTGCATCATTTTACCAATTTACGTGGTAAGTAAAACGCCCAATCATTCTTTTGGGCATTAAAAAGATGTTCATAGCAACGGAATGTCCTCACTACTTTATAGTGGAAACCTGAGCCTGAATATAATTTCTGTCAAGAAAGAAGTAATATGGATCACATTATGTTGGTCATGATAGTTAATAAAAGACTGACTGACTCGAACTCTACTAAAACCTGCTTTAGATCCTGGTGATAGCAATGTTCCATTCGAGGAAATTGCTGCCTTTGAGGCTGAAATGCACCATCTCACGTATGAAAAATAGTGTTACATTCTCACGGTAGGAAGCTCATTTAACCTCTTCTCCTGCACTCTGTATGTTGGGCTCTGATACTCAAGATGGATTTTTGTTAAGGATAATCTGTCTTTGTACCCCCATCCCACTTTCAAAAAGGACACAGAGCTTTGACTGTTTCAGATTCCTTTACCATTCCCCCTCCTACGTGGCTGGCAGTCATGAATACGGATAGTAACCTACTGCATAACTTCTGATATCTCATCCTCCTGTGTGGTCAGCTTCCACAAGGACAATTGGTCCAGGGGGGCCTGACATCATAAAGCTAAAGCAAGAAGTTGTCTGACATGTGGTGCCATTCTGTTGCCTAGCAGTCTGACATCATAAAGCTAAAGCAAGATGCTTTCTGACATGAGAGCCACTCTGTTGCCTAACAAAGAGTAGGATACATTTATCTTGGTAATGATATGAGTTGCAGGGTAGACAGGATGCCCAACTGAAAGTGTTGATGGTAAGATGAAAGAAATTAGGACTTTATTTAGACTTCTATATTTGTATGAACGCAAGTTTGAGCATAAGAGTCTCAACTTCACTCTTGCTGAACTGGTAGGATTTGGCTAAAGAGAAGATGGAAATGATGCTATTCATAGTTTCTATCATTCCCGTTAACTGTAGCATAACCCTTCCTCTCTCAACTTATCAGCTGGCTTAATTGCTACTGGTGTACAATATCCTAAAACTAAAGAAGTGAGAATGGTGCGCTGCCACTTGGCTGGCAAAAAGATCTATGTCCTAATGTACGTGCTACAATTGTTTAGAGAGTTTTAGCAAATGAGTCAAGGGAATGCAGAGAAGTATGGGAGGTTATAAACACAAATTGAGATTTGATTTTTTTATTGAGCTGTTGATTTTCACAATAAAACAGACTCCATAGTATAGATCTGGTAACCCTTTATATAAATCAAAACTTTTTGTATTGCTTATATTAAATGTACTAACAGTGGACTTTTCCATCTGCAGATTATACTGAATGACCAGCAGTGACAGTGTTTCACAGCAGAGTTTCTCTGAATTGCCGAGACTGAAGCAAAAAAAAAAAGGAAGTCTTCTGGCATAGTGCATCATTTTACCAATTTACGTGGTAAGTAAAACGCCCAATCATTCTTTTGGGCATTAAAAAGATGTTCATAGCAACGGAATGTCCTCACTACTTTATAGTGGAAACCTGTGCCTGAATATAATTTCTGTCAAGAAAGAAGTAATATGGATCACATTATGTTGGTCATGATAGTTAATAAAAGACTGACTGACTCGAACTCTACTAAAACCTGCTTTAGATCCTGGTGATAGCAATGTTCCATTCGAGGAAATTGCTGCCTTTGAGGCTGAAATGCACCATCTCACGTATGAAAAATAGTGTTACATTCTCACGGTAGGAAGCTCATTTAACCTCTTCTCCTGCACTCTGTATGTTGGGCTCTGATACTCAAGATGGATTTTTGTTAAGGATAATCTGTCTTTGTACCCCCATCCCACTTTCAAAAAGGACACAGAGCTTTGACTGTTTCAGATTCCTTTACCATTCCCCCTCCTACGTGGCTGGCAGTCATGAATACGGATAGTAACCTACTGCATAACTTCTGATATCTCATCCTCCTGTGTGGTCAGCTTCCACAAGGACAATTGGTCCAGGGGGGCCTGACATCATAAAGCTAAAGCAAGAAGTTGTCTGACATGTGGTGCCATTCTGTTGCCTAGCAGTCTGACATCATAAAGCTAAAGCAAGATGCTTTCTGACATGAGAGCCACTCTGTTGCCTAACAAAGAGTAGGATACATTTATCTTGGTAATGATATGAGTTGCAGGGTAGACAGGATGCCCAACTGAAAGTGTTGATGGTAAGATGAAAGAAATTAGGACTTTATTTAGACTTCTATATTTGTATGAACGCAAGTTTGAGCATAAGAGTCTCAACTTCACTCTTGCTGAACTGGTAGGATTTGGCTAAAGAGAAGATGGAAATGATGTTATTCATAGTTTCTATCATTCCCGTTAACTGTAGCATAACCCTTCCTCTCTCAACTTATCAGCTGGCTTAATTGCTACTGGTGTACCATATCCTAAAACTAAAGAAGTGAGAATGGTGCGCTGCCACTTGGCTGGCAAAAAGATCTATGTCCTAATGTACGTGCTACAATTGTTTAGAGAGTTTTAGCAAATGAGTCAAGGGAATGCAGAGAAGTATGGGAGGTTATAAACACAAATTGAGATTTGATTTTTTTATTGAGCTGTTGATTTTCACAATAAAACAGACTCCATAGTATAGATCTGGTAACCCTTTATATAAATCAAAACTTTTTGTATTGCTTATATTAAATGTACTAACAGTGGACTTTTCCATCTGCAGATTATACTGAATGACCAGCAGTGACAGTGTTTCACAGCAGAGTTTCTCTGAATTGCCGAGACTGAAGCAAAAAAAAAAAGGAAGTCTTCTGGCATAGTGCATCATTTTACCAATTTACGTGGTAAGTAAAACGCCCAATCATTCTTTTGGGCATTAAAAAGATGTTCATAGCAACGGAATGTCCTCACTACTTTATAGTGGAAACCTGAGCCTGAATATAATTTCTGTCAAGAAAGAAGTAATATGGATCACATTATGTTGGTCATGATAGTTAATAAAAGACTGACTGACTCGAACTCTACTAAAACCTGCTTTAGATCCTGGTGATAGCAATGTTCCATTCGAGGAAATTGCTGCCTTTGAGGCTGAAATGCACCATCTCACGTATGAAAAATAGTGTTACATTCTCACGGTAGGAAGCTCATTTAACCTCTTCTCCTGCACTCTGTATGTTGGGCTCTGATACTCAAGATGGATTTTTGTTAAGGATAATCTGTCTTTGTACCCCCATCCCACTTTCAAAAAGGACACAGAGCTTTGACTGTTTCAGATTCCTTTACCATTCCCCCTCTTACGTGGCTGGCAGTCATGAATACGGATAGTAACCTACTGCATAACTTCTGATATCTCATCCTCCTGTGTGGTCAGCTTCCACAAGGACAATTGGTCCAGGGGGGCCTGACATCATAAAGGTAAAGCAAGAAGTTGTCTGACATGTGGTGCCATTCTGTTGCCTAGCAGTCTGACATCATAAAGCTAAAGCAAGATGCTTTCTGACATGAGAGCCACTCTGTTGCCTAACAAAGAGTAGGATACATTTATCTTGGTAATGATATGAGTTGCAGGGTAGACAGGATGCCCAACTGAAAGTGTTGATGGTAAGATGAAAGAAATTAGGACTTTATTTAGACTTCTATATTTGTATGAACGCAAGTTTGAGCATAAGAGTCTCAACTTCACTCTTGCTGAACTGGTAGGATTTGGCTAAAGAGAAGATGGAAATGATGCTATTCATAGTTTCTATCATTCCCGTTAACTGTAGCATAACCCTTCCTCTCTCAACTTATCAGCTGGCTTAATTGCTACTGGTGTACCATATCCTAAAACTAAAGAAGTGAGAATGGTGCGCTGCCACTTGGCTGGCAAAAAGATCTATGTCCTAATGTACGTGCTACAATTGTTTAGAGAGTTTTAGCAAATGAGTCAAGGGAATGCAGAGAAGTATGGGAGGTTATAAACACAAATTGAGATTTGATTTTTTTATTGAGCTGTTGATTTTCACAATAAAACAGACTCCATAGTATAGATCTGGTAACCCTTTATATAAATCAAAACTTTTTGTATTGCTTATATTAAATGTACTAACAGTGGACTTTTCCATCTGCAGATTATACTGAATGACCAGCAGTGGCAGTGTTTCACAGCAGAGTTTTTCTGACTTGCCGAGACTGAAGCAAAAAAAAAAAGGAAGTCTTCTGGCATAGTGCATCATTTTACCAATTTACGTGGTAAGTAAAACGCCCAATCATTCTTTTGGGCATTAAAAAGATGTTCATAGCAACGGAATGTCCTCACTACTTTATAGTGGAAACCTGTGCCTGAATATCATTTCTGTCAAGAAAGAAGTAATATGGATCACATTATGTTGGTCATGATAGTTAATAAAAGACTGACTGACTCGAACTCTACTAAAACCTGCTTTAGATCCTGGTGATAGCAATGTTCCATTCGAGGAAATTGCTGCCTTTGAGGCTGAAATGCACCATCTCACGTATGAAAAATAGTGTTACATTCTCACGGTAGGAAGCTCATTTAACCTCTTCTCCTGCACTCTGTATGTTGGGCTCTGATACTCAAGATGGATTTTTGTTAAGGATAATCTGTCTTTGTACCCCCATCCCACTTTCAAAAAGGACACAGAGCTTTGACTGTTTCAGATTCCTTTACCATTCCCCCTCCTACGTGGCTGGCAGTCATGAATATGGATAGTAACCTACTGCATAACTTCTGATATCTCATCCTCCTGTGTGGTCAGCTTCCACAAGGACAATTGGTCCAGGGGGGCCTGACATCATAAAGCTAAAGCAAGAAGTTGTCTGACATGTGGTGCCATTCTGTTGCCTAGCAGTCTGACATCATAAAGCTAAAGCAAGATGCTTTCTGACATGAGAGCCACTCTGTTGCCTAACAAAGAGTAGGATACATTTATCTTGGTAATGATATGAGTTGCAGGGTAGACAGGATGCCCAACTGAAAGTGTTGATGGTAAGATGAAAGAAATTAGGACTTTATTTAGACTTCTATATTTGTATGAACGCAAGTTTGAGCATAAGAGTCTCAACTTCACTCTTGCTGAACTGGTAGGATTTGGCTAAAGAGAAGATGGAAATGATGCTATTCATAGTTTCTATCATTCCCGTTAACTGTAGCATAACCCTTCCTCTCTCAACTTATCAGCTGGCTTAATTGCTACTGGTGTACCATATCCTAAAACTAAAGAAGTGAGAATGGTGCGCTGCCACTTGGCTGGCAAAAAGATCTATGTCCTAATGTACGTGCTACAATTGTTTAGAGAGTTTTAGCAAATGAGTCAAGGGAATGCAGAGAAGTATGGGAGGTTATAAACACAAATTGAGATTTGATTTTTTTATTGAGCTGTTGATTTTCACAATAAAACAGACTCCATAGTATAGATCTGGTAACCCTTTATATAAATCAAAACTTTTTGTATTGCTTATATTAAATGTACTAACAGTGGACTTTTCCATCTGCAGATTATACTGAATGACCAGCAGTGACAGTGTTTCACAGCAGAGTTTCTCTGAATTGCCGAGACTGAAGCAAAAAAAAAAAGGAAGTCTTCTGGCATAGTGCATCATTTTACCAATTTACGTGGTAAGTAAAACGCCCAATCATTCTTTTGGGCATTAAAAAGATGTTCATAGCAACGGAATGTCCTCACTACTTTATAGTGGAAACCTGAGCCTGAATATAATTTCTGTCAAGAAAGAAGTAATATGGATCACATTATGTTGGTCATGATAGTTAATAAAAGACTGACTGACTCGAACTCTACTAAAACCTGCTTTAGATCCTGGTGATAGCAATGTTCCATTCGAGGAAATTGCTGCCTTTGAGGCTGAAATGCACCATCTCACGTATGAAAAATAGTGTTACATTCTCACGGTAGGAAGCTCATTTAACCTCTTCTCCTGCACTCTGTATGTTGGGCTCTGATACTCAAGATGGATTTTTGTTAAGGATAATCTGTCTTTGTACCCCCATCCCACTTTCAAAAAGGACACAGAGCTTTGACTGTTTCAGATTCCTTTACCATTCCCCCTCTTACGTGGCTGGCAGTCATGAATACGGATAGTAACCTACTGCATAACTTCTGATATCTCATCCTCCTGTGTGGTCAGCTTCCACAAGGACAATTGGTCCAGGGGGGCCTGACATCATAAAGGTAAAGCAAGAAGTTGTCTGACATGTGGTGCCATTCTGTTGCCTAGCAGTCTGACATCATAAAGCTAAAGCAAGATGCTTTCTGACATGAGAGCCACTCTGTTGCCTAACAAAGAGTAGGATACATTTATCTTGGTAATGATATGAGTTGCAGGGTAGACAGGATGCCCAACTGAAAGTGTTGATGGTAAGATGAAAGAAATTAGGACTTTATTTAGACTTCTATATTTGTATGAACGCAAGTTTGAGCATAAGAGTCTCAACTTCACTCTTGCTGAACTGGTAGGATTTGGCTAAAGAGAAGATGGAAATGATGCTATTCATAGTTTCTATCATTCCCGTTAACTGTAGCATAACCCTTCCTCTCTCAACTTATCAGCTGGCTTAATTGCTACTGGTGTACCATATCCTAAAACTAAAGAAGTGAGAATGGTGCGCTGCCACTTGGCTGGCAAAAAGGTCTATGTCCTAATGTACGTGCTACAATTGTTTAGAGAGTTTTAGCAAATGAGTCAAGGGAATGCAGAGAAGTATGGGAGGTTATAAACACAAATTGAGATTTGATTTTTTTATTGAGCTGTTGATTTTCACAATAAAACAGACTCCATAGTATAGATCTGGTAACCCTTTATATAAATCAAAACTTTTTGTATTGCTTATATTAAATGTACTAACAGTGGACTTTTCCATCTGCAGATTATACTGAATGACCAGCAGTGGCAGTGTTTCACAGCAGAGTTTCTCTGAATTGCCGAGACTGAAGCAAAAAAAAAAGGAAGTCTTCTGGCATAGTGCATCATTTTACCAATTTACGTGGTAAGTAAAACGCCCAATCATTCTTTTGGGCATTAAAAAGATGTTCATAGCAACGGAATGTCCTCACTACTTTATAGTGGAAACCTGTGCCTGAATATAATTTCTGTCAAGAAAGAAGTAATATGGATCACATTATGTTGGTCATGATAGTTAATAAAAGACTGACTGACTCGAACTCTACTAAAACCTGCTTTAGATCCTGGTGATAGCAATGTTCCATTCGAGGAAATTGCTGCCTTTGAGGCTGAAATGCACCATCTCACGTATGAAAAATAGTGTTACATTCTCACGGTAGGAAGCTCATTTAACCTCTTCTCCTGCACTCTGTATGTTGGGCTCTGATACTCAAGATGGATTTTTGTTAAGGATAATCTGTCTTTGTACCCCCATCCCACTTTCAAAAAGGACACAGAGCTTTGACTGTTTCAGATTCCTTTACCATTCCCCCTCCTACGTGGCTGGCAGTCATGAATACGGATAGTAACCTACTGCATAACTTCTGATATCTCATCCTCCTGTGTGGTCAGCTTCCACAAGGACAATTGGTCCAGGGGGGCCTGACATCATAAAGCTAAAGCAAGAAGTTGTCTGACATGTGGTGCCATTCTGTTGCCTAGCAGTCTGACATCATAAAGCTAAAGCAAGATGCTTTCTGACATGAGAGCCACTCTGTTGCCTAACAAAGAGTAGGATACATTTATCTTGGTAATGATATGAGTTGCAGGGTAGACAGGATGCCCAACTGAAAGTGTTGATGGTAAGATGAAAGAAATTAGGACTTTATTTAGACTTCTATATTTGTATGAACGCAAGTTTGAGCATAAGAGTCTCAACTTCACTCTTGCTGAACTGGTAGGATTTGGCTAAAGAGAAGATGGAAATGATGCTATTCATAGTTTCTATCATTCCCGTTAACTGTAGCATAACCCTTCCTCTCTCAACTTATCAGCTGGCTTAATTGCTACTGGTGTACCATATCCTAAAACTAAAGAAGTGAGAATGGTGCGCTGCCACTTGGCTGGCAAAAAGATCTATGTCCTAATGTACGTGCTACAATTGTTTAGAGAGTTTTAGCAAATGAGTCAAGGGAATGCAGAGAAGTATGGGAGGTTATAAACACAAATTGAGATTTGATTTTTTTATTGAGCTGTTGATTTTCACAATAAAACAGACTCCATAGTATAGATCTGGTAACCCTTTATATAAATCAAAACTTTTTGTATTGCTTATATTAAATGTACTAACAGTGGACTTTTCCATCTGCAGATTATACTGAATGACCAGCAGTGACAGTGTTTCACAGCAGAGTTTCTCTGAATTGCCGAGACTGAAGCAAAAAAAAAAAGGAAGTCTTCTGGCATAGTGCATCATTTTACCAATTTACGTGGTAAGTAAAACGCCCAATCATTCTTTTGGGCATTAAAAAGATGTTCATAGCAACGGAATGTCCTCACTACTTTATAGTGGAAACCTGAGCCTGAATATAATTTCTGTCAAGAAAGAAGTAATATGGATCACATTATGTTGGTCATGATAGTTAATAAAAGACTGACTGACTCGAACTCTACTAAAACCTGCTTTAGATCCTGGTGATAGCAATGTTCCATTCGAGGAAATTGCTGCCTTTGAGGCTGAAATGCACCATCTCACGTATGAAAAATAGTGTTACATTCTCACGGTAGGAAGCTCATTTAACCTCTTCTCCTGCACTCTGTATGTTGGGCTCTGATACTCAAGATGGATTTTTGTTAAGGATAATCTGTCTTTGTACCCCCATCCCACTTTCAAAAAGGACACAGAGCTTTGACTGTTTCAGATTCCTTTACCATTCCCCCTCTTACGTGGCTGGCAGTCATGAATACGGATAGTAACCTACTGCATAACTTCTGATATCTCATCCTCCTGTGTGGTCAGCTTCCACAAGGACAATTGGTCCAGGGGGGCCTGACATCATAAAGGTAAAGCAAGGAGTTGTCTGACATGTGGTGCCATTCTGTTGCCTAGCAGTCTGACATCATAAAGCTAAAGCAAGATGCTTTCTGACATGAGAGCCACTCTGTTGCCTAACAAAGAGTAGGATACATTTATCTTGGTAATGATATGAGTTGCAGGGTAGACAGGATGCCCAACTGAAAGTGTTGATGGTAAGATGAAAGAAATTAGGACTTTATTTAGACTTCTATATTTGTATGAACGCAAGTTTGAGCATAAGAGTCTCAACTTCACTCTTGCTGAACTGGTAGGATTTGGCTAAAGAGAAGATGGAAATGATGCTATTCATAATTTTTATCATTCCCGTTAACTGTAGCATAACCCTTCCTCTCTCAACTTATCAGCTGGCTTAATTGCTACTGGTGTACCATATCCTAAAACTAAAGAAGTGAGAATGGTGCGCTGCCACTTGGCTGGCAAAAAGATCTATGTCCTAATGTACGTGCTACAATTGTTTAGAGAGTTTTAGCAAATGAGTCAAGGGAATGCAGAGAAGTATGGGAGGTTATAAACACAAATTGAGATTTGATTTTTTTATTGAGCTGTTGATTTTCACAATAAAACAGACTCCATAGTATAGATCTGGTAACCCTTTATATAAATCAAAACTTTTTGTATTGCTTATATTAAATGTACTAACAGTGGACTTTTCCATCTGCAGATTATACTGAATGACCAGCAGTGACAGTGTTTCACAGCAGAGTTTCTCTGAATTGCCGAGACTGAAGCAAAAAAAAAAAGGAAGTCTTCTGGCATAGTGCATCATTTTACCAATTTACGTGGTAAGTAAAACGCCCAATCATTCTTTTGGGCATTAAAAAGATGTTCATAGCAACGGAATGTCCTCACTACTTTATAGTGGAAACCTGAGCCTGAATATAATTTCTGTCAAGAAAGAAGTAATATGGATCACATTATGTTGGTCATGATAGTTAATAAAAGACTGACTGACTCGAACTCTACTAAAACCTGCTTTAGATCCTGGTGATAGCAATGTTCCATTCGAGGAAATTGCTGCCTTTGAGGCTGAAATGCACCATCTCACGTATGAAAAATAGTGTTACATTCTCACGGTAGGAAGCTCATTTAACCTCTTCTCCTGCACTCTGTATGTTGGGCTCTGATACTCAAGATGGATTTTTGTTAAGGATAATCTGTCTTTGTACCCCCATCCCACTTTCAAAAAGGACACAGAGCTTTGACTGTTTCAGATTCCTTTACCATTCCCCCTCTTACGTGGCTGGCAGTCATGAATACGGATAGTAACCTACTGCATAACTTCTGATATCTCATCCTCCTGTGTGGTCAGCTTCCACAAGGACAATTGGTCCAGGGGGGCCTGACATCATAAAGGTAAAGCAAGAAGTTGTCTGACATGTGGTGCCATTCTGTTGCCTAGCAGTCTGACATCATAAAGCTAAAGCAAGATGCTTTCTGACATGAGAGCCACTCTGTTGCCTAACAAAGAGTAGGATACATTTATCTTGGTAATGATATGAGTTGCAGGGTAGACAGGATGCCCAACTGAAAGTGTTGATGGTAAGATGAAAGAAATTAGGACTTTATTTAGACTTCTATATTTGTATGAACGCAAGTTTGAGCATAAGAGTCTCAACTTCACTCTTGCTGAACTGGTAGGATTTGGCTAAAGAGAAGATGGAAATGATGCTATTCATAGTTTCTATCATTCCCGTTAACTGTAGCATAACCCTTCCTCTCTCAACTTATCAGCTGGCTTAATTGCTACTGGTGTACCATATCCTAAAACTAAAGAAGTGAGAATGGTGCGCTGCCACTTGGCTGGCAAAAAGGTCTATGTCCTAATGTACGTGCTACAATTGTTTAGAGAGTTTTAGCAAATGAGTCAAGGGAATGCAGAGAAGTATGGGAGGTTATAAACACAAATTGAGATTTGATTTTTTTATTGAGCTGTTGATTTTCACAATAAAACAGACTCCATAGTATAGATCTGGTAACCCTTTATATAAATCAAAACTTTTTGTATTGCTTATATTAAATGTGCTAACAGTGGACTTTTCCATCTGCAGATTATACTGAATGACCAGCAGTGGCAGTGTTTCACAGCAGAGTTTCTCTGAATTGCCGAGACTGAAGCAAAAAAAAAAGGAAGTCTTCTGGCATAGTGCATCATTTTACCAATTTACGTGGTAAGTAAAACGCCCAATCGTTCTTTTGGGCATTAAAAAGATGTTCATAGCAACGGAATGTCCTCACTACTTTATAGTGGAAACCTGAGCCTGAATATAATTTCTGTCAAGAAAGAAGTAATATGGATCACATTATGTTGGTCATGATAGTTAATAAAAGACTGACTGACTCGAACTCTACTAAAACCTGCTTTAGATCCTGGTGATAGCAATGTTCCATTCGAGGAAATTGCTGCCTTTGAGGCTGAAATGCACCATCTCACGTATGAAAAATAGTGTTACATTCTCACGGTAGGAAGCTCATTTAACCTCTTCTCCTGCACTCTGTATGTTGGGCTCTGATACTCAAGATGGATTTTTGTTAAGGATAATCTGTCTTTGTACCCCCATCCCACTTTCAAAAAGGACACAGAGCTTTGACTGTTTCAGATTCCTTTACCATTCCCCCTCTTACGTGGCTGGCAGTCATGAATACGGATAGTAACCTACTGCATAACTTCTGATATCTCATCCTCCTGTGTGGTCAGCTTCCACAAGGACAATTGGTCCAGGGGGGCCTGACATCATAAAGGTAAAGCAAGAAGTTGTCTGACATGTGGTGCCATTCTGTTGCCTAGCAGTCTGACATCATAAAGCTAAAGCAAGATGCTTTCTGACATGAGAGCCACTCTGTTGCCTAACAAAGAGTAGGATACATTTATCTTGGTAATGATATGAGTTGCAGGGTAGACAGGATGCCCAACTGAAAGTGTTGATGGTAAGATGAAAGAAATTAGGACTTTATTTAGACTTCTATATTTGTATGAACGCAAGTTTGAGCATAAGAGTCTCAACTTCACTCTTGCTGAACTGGTAGGATTTGGCTAAAGAGAAGATGGAAATGATGCTATTCATAGTTTCTATCATTCCCGTTAACTGTAGCATAACCCTTCCTCTCTCAACTTATCAGCTGGCTTAATTGCTACTGGTGTACCATATCCTAAAACTAAAGAAGTGAGAATGGTGCGCTGCCACTTGGCTGGCAAAAAGATCTATGTCCTAATGTACGTGCTACAATTGTTTAGAGAGTTTTAGCAAATGAGTCAAGGGAATGCAGAGAAGTATGGGAGGTTATAAACACAAATTGAGATTTGATTTTTTTATTGAGCTGTTGATTTTCACAATAAAACAGACTCCATAGTATAGATCTGGTAACCCTTTATATAAATCAAAACTTTTTGTATTGCTTATATTAAATGTACTAACAGTGGACTTTTCCATCTGCAGATTATACTGAATGACCAGCAGTGACAGTGTTTCACAGCAGAGTTTCTCTGAATTGCCGAGACTGAAGCAAAAAAAAAAAGGAAGTCTTCTGGCATAGTGCATCATTTTACCAATTTACGTGGTAAGTAAAACGCCCAATCATTCTTTTGGGCATTAAAAAGATGTTCATAGCAACGGAATGTCCTCACTACTTTATAGTGGAAACCTGAGCCTGAATATAATTTCTGTCAAGAAAGAAGTAATATGGATCACATTATGTTGGTCATGATAGTTAATAAAAGACTGACTGACTCGAACTCTACTAAAACCTGCTTTAGATCCTGGTGATAGCAATGTTCCATTCGAGGAAATTGCTGCCTTTGAGGCTGAAATGCACCATCTCACGTATGAAAAATAGTGTTACATTCTCACGGTAGGAAGCTCATTTAACCTCTTCTCCTGCACTCTGTATGTTGGGCTCTGATACTCAAGATGGATTTTTGTTAAGGATAATCTGTCTTTGTACCCCCATCCCACTTTCAAAAAGGACACAGAGCTTTGACTGTTTCAGATTCCTTTACCATTCCCCCTCTTACGTGGCTGGCAGTCATGAATACGGATAGTAACCTACTGCATAACTTCTGATATCTCATCCTCCTGTGTGGTCAGCTTCCACAAGACAATTGGTCCAGGGGGGCCTGACATCATAAAGGTAAAGCAAGAAGTTGTCTGACATGTGGTGCCATTCTGTTGCCTAGCAGTCTGACATCATAAAGCTAAAGCAAGATGCTTTCTGACATGAGAGCCACTCTGTTGCCTAACAAAGAGTAGGATACATTTATCTTGGTAATGATATGAGTTGCAGGGTAGACAGGATGCCCAACTGAAAGTGTTGATGGTAAGATGAAAGAAATTAGGACTTTATTTAGACTTCTATATTTGTATGAACGCAAGTTTGAGCATAAGAGTCTCAACTTCACTCTTGCTGAACTGGTAGGATTTGGCTAAAGAGAAGATGGAAATGATGCTATTTATAGTTTCTATCATTCCCGTTAACTGTAGCATAACCCTTCCTCTCTCAACTTATCAGATGGCTTAATTGCTACTGGTGTACCATATCCTAAAACTAAAGAAGTGAGAATGGTGCGCTGCCACTTGGCTGGCAAAAAGGTCTATGTCCTAATGTACGTGCTACAATTGTTTAGAGAGTTTTAGCAAATGAGTCAAGGGAATGCAGAGAAGTATGGGAGGTTATAAACACAAATTGAGATTTGATTTTTTTATTGAGCTGTTGATTTTCACAATAAAACAGACTCCATAGTATAGATCTGGTAACCCTTTATATAAATCAAAACTTTTTGTATTGCTTATATTAAATGTACTAACAGTGGACTTTTCCATCTGCAGATTATACTGAATGACCAGCAGTGGCAGTGTTTCACAGCAGAGTTTCTCTGAATTGCCGAGACTGAAGCAAAAAAAAAAGGAAGTCTTCTGGCATAGTGCATCATTTTACCAATTTACGTGGTAAGTAAAACGCCCAATCATTCTTTTGGGCATTAAAAAGATGTTCATAGCAACGGAATGTCCTCACTACTTTATAGTGGAAACCTGTGCCTGAATATAATTTCTGTCAAGAAAGAAGTAATATGGATCACATTATGTTGGTCATGATAGTTAATAAAAGACTGACTGACTCGAACTCTACTAAAACCTGCTTTAGATCCTGGTGATAGCAATGTTCCATTCGAGGAAATTGCTGCCTTTGAGGCTGAAATGCACCATCTCACGTATGAAAAATAGTGTTACATTCTCACGGTAGGAAGCTCATTTAACCTCTTCTCCTGCACTCTGTATGTTGGGCTCTGATACTCAAGATGGATTTTTGTTAAGGATAATCTGTCTTTGTACCCCCATCCCACTTTCAAAAAGGACACAGAGCTTTGACTGTTTCAGATTCCTTTACCATTCCCCCTCCTACGTGGCTGGCAGTCATGAATATGGATAGTAACCTACTGCATAACTTCTGATATCTCATCCTCCTGTGTGGTCAGCTTCCACAAGGACAATTGGTCCAGGGGGGCCTGACATCATAAAGCTAAAGCAAGAAGTTGTCTGACATGTGGTGCCATTCTGTTGCCTAGCAGTCTGACATCATAAAGCTAAAGCAAGATGCTTTCTGACATGAGAGCCACTCTGTTGCCTAACAAAGAGTAGGATACATTTATCTTGGTAATGATATGAGTTGCAGGGTAGACAGGATGCCCAACTGAAAGTGTTGATGGTAAGATGAAAGAAATTAGGACTTTATTTAGACTTCTATATTTGTATGAACGCAAGTTTGAGCATAAGAGTCTCAACTTCACTCTTGCTGAACTGGTAGGATTTGGCTAAAGAGAAGATGGAAATGATGCTATTCATAGTTTCTATCATTCCCGTTAACTGTAGCATAACCCTTCCTCTCTCAACTTATCAGCTGGCTTAATTGCTACTGGTGTACCATATCCTAAAACGAAAGAAGTGAGAATGGTGCGCTGCCACTTGGCTGGCAAAAAGATCTATGTCCTAATGTACGTGCTACAATTGTTTAGAGAGTTTTAGCAAATGAGTCAAGGGAATGCAGAGAAGTATGGGAGGTTATAAACACAAATTGAGATTTGATTTTTTTATTGAGCTGTTGATTTTCACAATAAAACAGACTCCATAGTATAGATCTGGTAACCCTTTATATAAATCAAAACTTTTTGTATTGCTTATATTAAATGTACTAACAGTGGACTTTTCCATCTGCAGATTATACTGAATGACCAGCAGTGACAGTGTTTCACAGCAGAGTTTCTCTGAATTGCCGAGACTGAAGCAAAAAAAAAAAGGAAGTCTTCTGGCATAGTGCATCATTTTACCAATTTACGTGGTAAGTAAAACGCCCAATCATTCTTTTGGGCATTAAAAAGATGTTCATAGCAACGGAATGTCCTCACTACTTTATAGTGGAAACCTGAGCCTGAATATAATTTCTGTCAAGAAAGAAGTAATATGGATCACATTATGTTGGTCATGATAGTTAATAAAAGACTGACTGACTCGAACTCTACTAAAACCTGCTTTAGATCCTGGTGATAGCAATGTTCCATTCGAGGAAATTGCTGCCTTTGAGGCTGAAATGCACCATCTCACGTATGAAAAATAGTGTTACATTCTCACGGTAGGAAGCTCATTTAACCTCTTCTCCTGCACTCTGTATGTTGGGCTCTGATACTCAAGATGGATTTTTGTTAAGGATAATCTGTCTTTGTACCCCCATCCCACTTTCAAAAAGGACACAGAGCTTTGACTGTTTCAGATTCCTTTACCATTCCCCCTCTTACGTGGCTGGCAGTCATGAATACGGATAGTAACCTACTGCATAACTTCTGATATCTCATCCTCCTGTGTGGTCAGCTTCCACAAGGACAATTGGTCCAGGGGGGCCTGACATCATAAAGGTAAAGCAAGAAGTTGTCTGACATGTGGTGCCATTCTGTTGCCTAGCAGTCTGACATCATAAAGCTAAAGCAAGATGCTTTCTGACATGAGAGCCACTCTGTTGCCTAACAAAGAGTAGGATACATTTATCTTGGTAATGATATGAGTTGCAGGGTAGACAGGATGCCCAACTGAAAGTGTTGATGGTAAGATGAAAGAAATTAGGACTTTATTTAGACTTCTATATTTGTATGAACGCAAGTTTGAGCATAAGAGTCTCAACTTCACTCTTGCTGAACTGGTAGGATTTGGCTAAAGAGAAGATGGAAATGATGCTATTCATAGTTTCTATCATTCCCGTTAACTGTAGCATAACCCTTCCTCTCTCAACTTATCAGCTGGCTTAATTGCTACTGGTGTACCATATCCTAAAACGAAAGAAGTGAGAATGGTGCGCTGCCACTTGGCTGGCAAAAAGATCTATGTCCTAATGTACGTGCTACAATTGTTTAGAGAGTTTTAGCAAATGAGTCAAGGGAATGCAGAGAAGTATGGGAGGTTATAAACACAAATTGAGATTTGATTTTTTTATTGAGCTGTTGATTTTCACAATAAAACAGACTCCATAGTATAGATCTGGTAACCCTTTATATAAATCAAAACTTTTTGTATTGCTTATATTAAATGTACTAACAGTGGACTTTTCCATCTGCAGATTATACTGAATGACCAGCAGTGACAGTGTTTCACAGCAGAGTTTCTCTGAATTGCCGAGACTGAAGCAAAAAAAAAAAGGAAGTCTTCTGGCATAGTGCATCATTTTACCAATTTACGTGGTAAGTAAAACGCCCAATCATTCTTTTGGGCATTAAAAAGATGTTCATAGCAACGGAATGTCCTCACTACTTTATAGTGGAAACCTGAGCCTGAATATAATTTCTGTCAAGAAAGAAGTAATATGGATCACATTATGTTGGTCATGATAGTTAATAAAAGACTGACTGACTCGAACTCTACTAAAACCTGCTTTAGATCCTGGTGATAGCAATGTTCCATTCGAGGAAATTGCTGCCTTTGAGGCTGAAATGCACCATCTCACGTATGAAAAATAGTGTTACATTCTCACGGTAGGAAGCTCATTTAACCTCTTCTCCTGCACTCTGTATGTTGGGCTCTGATACTCAAGATGGATTTTTGTTAAGGATAATCTGTCTTTGTACCCCCATCCCACTTTCAAAAAGGACACAGAGCTTTGACTGTTTCAGATTCCTTTACCATTCCCCCTCTTACGTGGCTGGCAGTCATGAATACGGATAGTAACCTACTGCATAACTTCTGATATCTCATCCTCCTGTGTGGTCAGCTTCCACAAGGACAATTGGTCCAGGGGGGCCTGACATCATAAAGGTAAAGCAAGAAGTTGTCTGACATGTGGTGCCATTCTGTTGCCTAGCAGTCTGACATCATAAAGCTAAAGCAAGATGCTTTCTGACATGAGAGCCACTCTGTTGCCTAACAAAGAGTAGGATACATTTATCTTGGTAATGATATGAGTTGCAGGGTAGACAGGATGCCCAACTGAAAGTGTTGATGGTAAGATGAAAGAAATTAGGACTTTATTTAGACTTCTATATTTGTATGAACGCAAGTTTGAGCATAAGAGTCTCAACTTCACTCTTGCTGAACTGGTAGGATTTGGCTAAAGAGAAGATGGAAATGATGCTATTCATAGTTTCTATCATTCCCGTTAACTGTAGCATAACCCTTCCTCTCTCAACTTATCAGCTGGCTTAATTGCTACTGGTGTACCATATCCTAAAACTAAAGAAGTGAGAATGGTGCGCTGCCACTTGGCTGGCAAAAAGATCTATGTCCTAATGTACGTGCTACAATTGTTTAGAGAGTTTTAGCAAATGAGTCAAGGGAATGCAGAGAAGTATGGGAGGTTATAAACACAAATTGAGATTTGATTTTTTTATTGAGCTGTTGATTTTCACAATAAAACAGACTCCATAGTATAGATCTGGTAACCCTTTATATAAATCAAAACTTTTTGTATTGCTTATATTAAATGTACTAACAGTGGACTTTTCCATCTGCAGATTATACTGAATGACCAGCAGTGGCAGTGTTTCACAGCAGAGTTTTTCTGACTTGCCGAGACTGAAGCAAAAAAAAAAAGGAAGTCTTCTGGCATAGTGCATCATTTTACCAATTTACGTGGTAAGTAAAACGCCCAATCATTCTTTTGGGCATTAAAAAGATGTTCATAGCAACGGAATGTCCTCACTACTTTATAGTGGAAACCTGTGCCTGAATATCATTTCTGTCAAGAAAGAAGTAATATGGATCACATTATGTTGGTCATGATAGTTAATAAAAGACTGACTGACTCGAACTCTACTAAAACCTGCTTTAGATCCTGGTGATAGCAATGTTCCATTCGAGGAAATTGCTGCCTTTGAGGCTGAAATGCACCATCTCACGTATGAAAAATAGTGTTACATTCTCACGGTAGGAAGCTCATTTAACCTCTTCTCCTGCACTCTGTATGTTGGGCTCTGATACTCAAGATGGATTTTTGTTAAGGATAATCTGTCTTTGTACCCCCATCCCACTTTCAAAAAGGACACAGAGCTTTGACTGTTTCAGATTCCTTTACCATTCCCCCTCCTACGTGGCTGGCAGTCATGAATATGGATAGTAACCTACTGCATAACTTCTGATATCTCATCCTCCTGTGTGGTCAGCTTCCACAAGGACAATTGGTCCAGGGGGGCCTGACATCATAAAGCTAAAGCAAGAAGTTGTCTGACATGTGGTGCCATTCTGTTGCCTAGCAGTCTGACATCATAAAGCTAAAGCAAGATGCTTTCTGACATGAGAGCCACTCTGTTGCCTAACAAAGAGTAGGATACATTTATCTTGGTAATGATATGAGTTGCAGGGTAGACAGGATGCCCAACTGAAAGTGTTGATGGTAAGATGAAAGAAATTAGGACTTTATTTAGACTTCTATATTTGTATGAACGCAAGTTTGAGCATAAGAGTCTCAACTTCACTCTTGCTGAACTGGTAGGATTTGGCTAAAGAGAAGATGGAAATGATGCTATTCATAGTTTCTATCATTCCCGTTAACTGTAGCATAACCCTTCCTCTCTCAACTTATCAGCTGGCTTAATTGCTACTGGTGTACCATATCCTAAAACTAAAGAAGTGAGAATGGTGCGCTGCCACTTGGCTGGCAAAAAGATCTATGTCCTAATGTACGTGCTACAATTGTTTAGAGAGTTTTAGCAAATGAGTCAAGGGAATGCAGAGAAGTATGGGAGGTTATAAACACAAATTGAGATTTGATTTTTTTATTGAGCTGTTGATTTTCACAATAAAACAGACTCCATAGTATAGATCTGGTAACCCTTTATATAAATCAAAACTTTTTGTATTGCTTATATTAAATGTACTAACAGTGGACTTTTCCATCTGCAGATTATACTGAATGACCAGCAGTGACAGTGTTTCACAGCAGAGTTTCTCTGAATTGCCGAGACTGAAGCAAAAAAAAAAAGGAAGTCTTCTGGCATAGTGCATCATTTTACCAATTTACGTGGTAAGTAAAACGCCCAATCATTCTTTTGGGCATTAAAAAGATGTTCATAGCAACGGAATGTCCTCACTACTTTATAGTGGAAACCTGTGCCTGAATATAATTTCTGTCAAGAAAGAAGTAATATGGATCACATTATGTTGGTCATGATAGTTAATAAAAGACTGACTGACTCGAACTCTACTAAAACCTGCTTTAGATCCTGGTGATAGCAATGTTCCATTCGAGGAAATTGCTGCCTTTGAGGCTGAAATGCACCATCTCACGTATGAAAAATAGTGTTACATTCTCACGGTAGGAAGCTCATTTAACCTCTTCTCCTGCACTCTGTATGTTGGGCTCTGATACTCAAGATGGATTTTTGTTAAGGATAATCTGTCTTTGTACCCCCATCCCACTTTCAAAAAGGACACAGAGCTTTGACTGTTTCAGATTCCTTTACCATTCCCCCTCCTACGTGGCTGGCAGTCATGAATACGGATAGTAACCTACTGCATAACTTCTGATATCTCATCCTCCTGTGTGGTCAGCTTCCACAAGGACAATTGGTCCAGGGGGGCCTGACATCATAAAGCTAAAGCAAGAAGTTGTCTGACATGTGGTGCCATTCTGTTGCCTAGCAGTCTGACATCATAAAGCTAAAGCAAGATGCTTTCTGACATGAGAGCCACTCTGTTGCCTAACAAAGAGTAGGATACATTTATCTTGGTAATGATATGAGTTGCAGGGTAGACAGGATGCCCAACTGAAAGTGTTGATGGTAAGATGAAAGAAATTAGGACTTTATTTAGACTTCTATATTTGTATGAACGCAAGTTTGAGCATAAGAGTCTCAACTTCACTCTTGCTGACCTGGTAGGATTTGGCTAAAGAGAAGATGGAAATGATGCTATTCATAGTTTCTATCATTCCCGTTAACTGTAGCATAACCCTTCCTCTCTCAACTTATCAGCTGGCTTAATTGCTACTGGTGTACCATATCCTAAAACTAAAGAAGTGAGAATGGTGCGCTGCCACTTGGCTGGCAAAAAGATCTATGTCCTAATGTACGTGCTACAATTGTTTAGAGAGTTTTAGCAAATGAGTCAAGGGAATGCAGAGAAGTATGGGAGGTTATAAACACAAATTGAGATTTGATTTTTTTATTGAGCTGTTGATTTTCACAATAAAACAGACTCCATAGTATAGATCTGGTAACCCTTTATATAAATCAAAACTTTTTGTATTGCTTATATTAAATGTACTAACAGTGGACTTTTCCATCTGCAGATTATACTGAATGACCAGCAGTGGCAGTGTTTCACAGCAGAGTTTCTCTGAATTGCCGAGACTGAAGCAAAAAAAAAAAGGAAGTCTTCTGGCATAGTGCATCATTTTACCAATTTACGTGGTAAGTAAAACGCCCAATCATTCTTTTGGGCATTAAAAAGATGTTCATAGCAACGGAATGTCCTCACTACTTTATAGTGGAAACCTGCGCCTGAATATCATTTCTGTCAAGAAAGAAGTAATATGGATCACATTATGTTGGTCATGATAGTTAATAAAGGACTGACTGACTCGAACTCTACTAAAACCTGCTTTAGATCCTGGTGATAGCAATGTTCCATTCGAGGAAATTGCTGCCTTTGAGGCTGAAATGCACCATCTCACGTATGAAAAATAGTGTTACATTCTCACGGTAGGAAGCTCATTTAACCTCTTCTCCTGCACTCTGTATGTTGGGCTCTGATACTCAAGATGGATTTTTGTTAAGGATAATCTGTCTTTGTACCCCCATCCCACTTTCAAAAAGGACACAGAGCTTTGACTGTTTCAGATTCCTTTACCATTCCCCCTCCTACGTGGCTGGCAGTCATGAATATGGATAGTAACCTACTGCATAACTTCTGATATCTCATCCTCCTGTGTGGTCAGCTTCCACAAGGACAATTGGTCCAGGGGGGCCTGACATCATAAAGCTAAAGCAAGAAGTTGTCTGACATGTGGTGCCATTCTGTTGCCTAGCAGTCTGACATCATAAAGCTAAAGCAAGATGCTTTCTGACATGAGAGCCACTCTGTTGCCTAACAAAGAGTAGGATACATTTATCTTGGTAATGATATGAGTTGCAGGGTAGACAGGATGCCCAACTGAAAGTGTTGATGGTAAGATGAAAGAAATTAGGACTTTATTTAGACTTCTATATTTGTATGAACGCAAGTTTGAGCATAAGAGTCTCAACTTCACTCTTGCTGAACTGGTAGGATTTGGCTAAAGAGAAGATGGAAATGATGCTATTCATAGTTTCTATCATTCCCGTTAACTGTAGCATAACCCTTCCTCTCTCAACTTATCAGCTGGCTTAATTGCTACTGGTGTACCATATCCTAAAACTAAAGAAGTGAGAATGGTGCGCTGCCACTTGGCTGGCAAAAAGATCTATGTCCTAATGTACGTGCTACAATTGTTTAGAGAGTTTTAGCAAATGAGTCAAGGGAATGCAGAGAAGTATGGGAGGTTATAAACACAAATTGAGATTTGATTTTTTTATTGAGCTGTTGATTTTCACAATAAAACAGACTCCATAGTATAGATCTGGTAACCCTTTATATAAATCAAAACTTTTTGTATTGCTTATATTAAATGTACTAACAGTGGACTTTTCCATCTGCAGATTATACTGAATGACCAGCAGTGACAGTGTTTCACAGCAGAGTTTCTCTGAATTGCCGAGACTGAAGCAAAAAAAAAAAGGAAGTCTTCTGGCATAGTGCATCATTTTACCAATTTACGTGGTAAGTAAAACGCCCAATCATTCTTTTGGGCATTAAAAAGATGTTCATAGCAACGGAATGTCCTCACTACTTTATAGTGGAAACCTGTGCCTGAATATAATTTCTGTCAAGAAAGAAGTAATATGGATCACATTATGTTGGTCATGATAGTTAATAAAAGACTGACTGACTCGAACTCTACTAAAACCTGCTTTAGATCCTGGTGATAGCAATGTTCCATTCGAGGAAATTGCTGCCTTTGAGGCTGAAATGCACCATCTCACGTATGAAAAATAGTGTTACATTCTCACGGTAGGAAGCTCATTTAACCTCTTCTCCTGCACTCTGTATGTTGGGCTCTGATACTCAAGATGGATTTTTGTTAAGGATAATCTGTCTTTGTACCCCCATCCCACTTTCAAAAAGGACACAGAGCTTTGACTGTTTCAGATTCCTTTACCATTCCCCCTCCTACGTGGCTGGCAGTCATGAATACGGATAGTAACCTACTGCATAACTTCTGATATCTCATCCTCCTGTGTGGTCAGCTTCCACAAGGACAATTGGTCCAGGGGGGCCTGACATCATAAAGCTAAAGCAAGAAGTTGTCTGACATGTGGTGCCATTCTGTTGCCTAGCAGTCTGACATCATAAAGCTAAAGCAAGATGCTTTCTGACATGAGAGCCACTCTGTTGCCTAACAAAGAGTAGGATACATTTATCTTGGTAATGATATGAGTTGCAGGGTAGACAGGATGCCCAACTGAAAGTGTTGATGGTAAGATGAAAGAAATTAGGACTTTATTTAGACTTCTATATTTGTATGAACGCAAGTTTGAGCATAAGAGTCTCAACTTCACTCTTGCTGACCTGGTAGGATTTGGCTAAAGAGAAGATGGAAATGATGCTATTCATAGTTTCTATCATTCCCGTTAACTGTAGCATAACCCTTCCTCTCTCAACTTATCAGCTGGCTTAATTGCTACTGGTGTACCATATCCTAAAACTAAAGAAGTGAGAATGGTGCGCTGCCACTTGGCTGGCAAAAAGATCTATGTCCTAATGTACGTGCTACAATTGTTTAGAGAGTTTTAGCAAATGAGTCAAGGGAATGCAGAGAAGTATGGGAGGTTATAAACACAAATTGAGATTTGATTTTTTTATTGAGCTGTTGATTTTCACAATAAAACAGACTCCATAGTATAGATCTGGTAACCCTTTATATAAATCAAAACTTTTTGTATTGCTTATATTAAATGTACTAACAGTGGACTTTTCCATCTGCAGATTATACTGAATGACCAGCAGTGGCAGTGTTTCACAGCAGAGTTTCTCTGAATTGCCGAGACTGAAGCAAAAAAAAAAAGGAAGTCTTCTGGCATAGTGCATCATTTTACCAATTTACGTGGTAAGTAAAACGCCCAATCATTCTTTTGGGCATTAAAAAGATGTTCATAGCAACGGAATGTCCTCACTACTTTATAGTGGAAACCTGCGCCTGAATATCATTTCTGTCAAGAAAGAAGTAATATGGATCACATTATGTTGGTCATGATAGTTAATAAAGGACTGACTGACTCGAACTCTACTAAAACCTGCTTTAGATCCTGGTGATAGCAATGTTCCATTCGAGGAAATTGCTGCCTTTGAGGCTGAAATGCACCATCTCACGTATGAAAAATAGTGTTACATTCTCACGGTAGGAAGCTCATTTAACCTCTTCTCCTGCACTCTGTATGTTGGGCTCTGATACTCAAGATGGATTTTTGTTAAGGATAATCTGTCTTTGTACCCCCATCCCACTTTCAAAAAGGACACAGAGCTTTGACTGTTTCAGATTCCTTTACCATTCCCCCTCCTACGTGGCTGGCAGTCATGAATACGGATAGTAACCTACTGCATAACTTCTGATATCTCATCCTCCTGTGTGGTCAGCTTCCACAAGGACAATTGGTCCAGGGGGGCCTGACATCATAAAGCTAAAGCAAGAAGTTGTCTGACATGTGGTGCCATTCTGTTGCCTAGCAGTCTGACATCATAAAGCTAAAGCAAGATGCTTTCTGACATGAGAGCCACTCTGTTGCCTAACAAAGAGTAGGATACATTTATCTTGGTAATGATATGAGTTGCAGGGTAGACAGGATGCCCAACTGAAAGTGTTGATGGTAAGATGAAAGAAATTAGGACTTTATTTAGACTTCTATATTTGTATGAACGCAAGTTTGAGCATAAGAGTCTCAACTTCACTCTTGCTGAACTGGTAGGATTTGGCTAAAGAGAAGATGGAAATGATGCTATTCATAGTTTCTATCATTCCCGTTAACTGTAGCATAACCCTTCCTCTCTCAACTTATCAGCTGGCTTAATTGCTACTGGTGTACCATATCCTAAAACTAAAGAAGTGAGAATGGTGCGCTGCCACTTGGCTGGCAAAAAGATCTATGTCCTAATGTACGTGCTACAATTGTTTAGAGAGTTTTAGCAAATGAGTCAAGGGAATGCAGAGAAGTATGGGAGGTTATAAACACAAATTGAGATTTGATTTTTTTATTGAGCTGTTGATTTTCACAATAAAACAGACTCCATAGTATAGATCTGGTAACCCTTTATATAAATCAAAACTTTTTGTATTGCTTATATTAAATGTACTAACAGTGGACTTTTCCATCTGCAGATTATACTGAATGACCAGCAGTGGCAGTGTTTCACAGCAGAGTTTCTCTGAATTGCCGAGACTGAAGCAAAAAAAAAAGGAAGTCTTCTGGCATAGTGCATCATTTTACCAATTTACGTGGTAAGTAAAACGCCCAATCATTCTTTTGGGCATTAAAAAGATGTTCATAGCAACGGAATGTCCTCACTACTTTATAGTGGAAACCTGAGCCTGAATATTATTTCTGTCAAGAAAGAAGTAATATGGATCACATTATGTTGGTCATGATAGTTAATAAAAGACTGACTGACTCGAACTCTACTAAAACCTGCTTTAGATCCTGGTGATAGCAATGTTCCATTCGAGGAAATTGCTGCCTTTGAGGCTGAAATGCACCATCTCACGTATGAAAAATAGTGTTACATTCTCACGGTAGGAAGCTCATTTAACCTCTTCTCCTGCACTCTGTATGTTGGGCTCTGATACTCAAGATGGATTTTTGTTAAGGATAATCTGTCTTTGTACCCCCATCCCACTTTCAAAAAGGACACAGAGCTTTGACTGTTTAAGATTCCTTTACCATTCCCCCTCTTACGTGGCTGGCAGTCATGAATACGGATAGTAACCTACTGCATAACTTCTGATATCTCATCCTCCTGTGTGGTCAGCTTCCACAAGGACAATTGGTCCAAGGGGGCCTGACATCATAAAGCTAAAGCAAGAAGTTGTCTGACATGTGGTGCCATTCTGTTGCCTAGCAGTCTGACATCATAAAGCTAAAGCAAGATGCTTTCTGACATGAGAGCCACTCTGTTGCCTAACAAAGAGTAGGATACATTTATCTTGGTAATGATATGAGTTGCAGGGTAGACAGGATGCCCAACTGAAAGTGTTGATGGTAAGATGAAAGAAATTAGGACTTTATTTAGACTTCTATATTTGTATGAACGCAAGTTTGAGCATAAGAGTCTCAACTTCACTCTTGCTGAACTGGTAGGATTTGGCTAAAGAGAAGATGGAAATGATGCTATTCATAGTTTCTATCATTCCCGTTAACTGTAGCATAACCCTTCCTCTCTCAACTTATCAGCTGGCTTAATTGCTACTGGTGTACCATATCCTAAAACTAAAGAAGTGAGAATGGTGCGCTGCCACTTGGCTGGCAAAAAGATCTATGTCCTAATGTACGTGCTACAATTGTTTAGAGAGTTTTAGCAAATGAGTCAAGGGAATGCAGAGAAGTATGGGAGGTTATAAACACAAATTGAGATTTGATTTTTTTATTGAGCTGTTGATTTTCACAATAAAACAGACTCCATAGTATAGATCTGGTAACCCTTTATATAAATCAAAACTTTTTGTATTGCTTATATTAAATGTACTAACAGTGGACTTTTCCATCTGCAGATTATACTGAATGACCAGCAGTGACAGTGTTTCACAGCAGAGTTTCTCTGAATTGCCGAGACTGAAGCAAAAAAAAAAAGGAAGTCTTCTGGCATAGTGCATCATTTTACCAATTTACGTGGTAAGTAAAACGCCCAATCATTCTTTTGGGCATTAAAAAGATGTTCATAGCAACGGAATGTCCTCACTACTTTATAGTGGAAACCTGAGCCTGAATATAATTTCTGTCAAGAAAGAAGTAATATGGATCACATTATGTTGGTCATGATAGTTAATAAAAGACTGACTGACTCGAACTCTACTAAAACCTGCTTTAGATCCTGGTGATAGCAATGTTCCATTCGAGGAAATTGCTGCCTTTGAGGCTGAAATGCACCATCTCACGTATGAAAAATAGTGTTACATTCTCACGGTAGGAAGCTCATTTAACCTCTTCTCCTGCACTCTGTATGTTGGGCTCTGATACTCAAGATGGATTTTTGTTAAGGATAATCTGTCTTTGTACCCCCATCCCACTTTCAAAAAGGACACAGAGCTTTGACTGTTTCAGATTCCTTTACCATTCCCCCTCTTACGTGGCTGGCAGTCATGAATACGGATAGTAACCTACTGCATAACTTCTGATATCTCATCCTCCTGTGTGGTCAGCTTCCACAAGGACAATTGGTCCAGGGGGGCCTGACATCATAAAGGTAAAGCAAGAAGTTGTCTGACATGTGGTGCCATTCTGTTGCCTAGCAGTCTGACATCATAAAGCTAAAGCAAGATGCTTTCTGACATGAGAGCCACTCTGTTGCCTAACAAAGAGTAGGATACATTTATCTTGGTAATGATATGAGTTGCAGGGTAGACAGGATGCCCAACTGAAAGTGTTGATGGTAAGATGAAAGAAATTAGGACTTTATTTAGACTTCTATATTTGTATGAACGCAAGTTTGAGCATAAGAGTCTCAACTTCACTCTTGCTGAACTGGTAGGATTTGGCTAAAGAGAAGATGGAAATGATGCTATTCATAGTTTCTATCATTCCCGTTAACTGTAGCATAACCCTTCCTCTCTCAACTTATCAGCTGGCTTAATTGCTACTGGTGTACCATATCCTAAAACTAAAGAAGTGAGAATGGTGCGCTGCCACTTGGCTGGCAAAAAGATCTATGTCCTAATGTACGTGCTACAATTGTTTAGAGAGTTTTAGCAAATGAGTCAAGGGAATGCAGAGAAGTATGGGAGGTTATAAACACAAATTGAGATTTGATTTTTTTATTGAGCTGTTGATTTTCACAATAAAACAGACTCCATAGTATAGATCTGGTAACCCTTTATATAAATCAAAACTTTTTGTATTGCTTATATTAAATGTACTAACAGTGGACTTTTCCATCTGCAGATTATACTGAATGACCAGCAGTGACAGTGTTTCACAGCAGAGTTTCTCTGAATTGCCGAGACTGAAGCAAAAAAAAAAAGGAAGTCTTCTGGCATAGTGCATCATTTTACCAATTTACGTGGTAAGTAAAACGCCCAATCATTCTTTTGGGCATTAAAAAGATGTTCATAGCAACGGAATGTCCTCACTACTTTATAGTGGAAACCTGAGCCTGAATATAATTTCTGTCAAGAAAGAAGTAATATGGATCACATTATGTTGGTCATGATAGTTAATAAAAGACTGACTGACTCGAACTCTACTAAAACCTGCTTTAGATCCTGGTGATAGCAATGTTCCATTCGAGGAAATTGCTGCCTTTGAGGCTGAAATGCACCATCTCACGTATGAAAAATAGTGTTACATTCTCACGGTAGGAAGCTCATTTAACCTCTTCTCCTGCACTCTGTATGTTGGGCTCTGATACTCAAGATGGATTTTTGTTAAGGATAATCTGTCTTTGTACCCCCATCCCACTTTCAAAAAGGACACAGAGCTTTGACTGTTTCAGATTCCTTTACCATTCCCCCTCTTACGTGGCTGGCAGTCATGAATACGGATAGTAACCTACTGCATAACTTCTGATATCTCATCCTCCTGTGTGGTCAGCTTCCACAAGACAATTGGTCCAGGGGGGCCTGACATCATAAAGGTAAAGCAAGAAGTTGTCTGACATGTGGTGCCATTCTGTTGCCTAGCAGTCTGACATCATAAAGCTAAAGCAAGATGCTTTCTGACATGAGAGCCACTCTGTTGCCTAACAAAGAGTAGGATACATTTATCTTGGTAATGATATGAGTTGCAGGGTAGACAGGATGCCCAACTGAAAGTGTTGATGGTAAGATGAAAGAAATTAGGACTTTATTTAGACTTCTATATTTGTATGAACGCAAGTTTGAGCATAAGAGTCTCAACTTCACTCTTGCTGAACTGGTAGGATTTGGCTAAAGAGAAGATGGAAATGATGCTATTCATAGTTTCTATCATTCCCGTTAACTGTAGCATAACCCTTCCTCTCTCAACTTATCAGCTGGCTTAATTGCTACTGGTGTACCATATCCTAAAACTAAAGAAGTGAGAATGGTGCGCTGCCACTTGGCTGGCAAAAAGATCTATGTCCTAATGTACGTGCTACAATTGTTTAGAGAGTTTTAGCAAATGAGTCAAGGGAATGCAGAGAAGTATGGGAGGTTATAAACACAAATTGAGATTTGATTTTTTTATTGAGCTGTTGATTTTCACAATAAAACAGACTCCATAGTATAGATCTGGTAACCCTTTATATAAATCAAAACTTTTTGTATTGCTTATATTAAATGTACTAACAGTGGACTTTTCCATCTGCAGATTATACTGAATGACCAGCAGTGGCAGTGTTTCACAGCAGAGTTTCTCTGAATTGCCGAGACTGAAGCAAAAAAAAAAGGAAGTCTTCTGGCATAGTGCATCATTTTACCAATTTACGTGGTAAGTAAAACGCCCAATCATTCTTTTGGGCATTAAAAAGATGTTCATAGCAACGGAATGTCCTCACTACTTTATAGTGGAAACCTGAGCCTGAATATTATTTCTGTCAAGAAAGAAGTAATATGGATCACATTATGTTGGTCATGATAGTTAATAAAAGACTGACTGACTCGAACTCTACTAAAACCTGCTTTAGATCCTGGTGATAGCAATGTTCCATTCGAGGAAATTGCTGCCTTTGAGGCTGAAATGCACCATCTCACGTATGAAAAATAGTGTTACATTCTCACGGTAGGAAGCTCATTTAACCTCTTCTCCTGCACTCTGTATGTTGGGCTCTGATACTCAAGATGGATTTTTGTTAAGGATAATCTGTCTTTGTACCCCCATCCCACTTTCAAAAAGGACACAGAGCTTTGACTGTTTAAGATTCCTTTACCATTCCCCCTCTTACGTGGCTGGCAGTCATGAATACGGATAGTAACCTACTGCATAACTTCTGATATCTCATCCTCCTGTGTGGTCAGCTTCCACAAGGACAATTGGTCCAAGGGGGCCTGACATCATAAAGCTAAAGCAAGAAGTTGTCTGACATGTGGTGCCATTCTGTTGCCTAGCAGTCTGACATCATAAAGCTAAAGCAAGATGCTTTCTGACATGAGAGCCACTCTGTTGCCTAACAAAGAGTAGGATACATTTATCTTGGTAATGATATGAGTTGCAGGGTAGACAGGATGCCCAACTGAAAGTGTTGATGGTAAGATGAAAGAAATTAGGACTTTATTTAGACTTCTATATTTGTATGAACGCAAGTTTGAGCATAAGAGTCTCAACTTCACTCTTGCTGAACTGGTAGGATTTGGCTAAAGAGAAGATGGAAATGATGCTATTCATAGTTTCTATCATTCCCGTTAACTGTAGCATAACCCTTCCTCTCTCAACTTATCAGCTGGCTTAATTGCTACTGGTGTACCATATCCTAAAACTAAAGAAGTGAGAATGGTGCGCTGCCACTTGGCTGGCAAAAAGATCTATGTCCTAATGTACGTGCTACAATTGTTTAGAGAGTTTTAGCAAATGAGTCAAGGGAATGCAGAGAAGTATGGGAGGTTATAAACACAAATTGAGATTTGATTTTTTTATTGAGCTGTTGATTTTCACAATAAAACAGACTCCATAGTATAGATCTGGTAACCCTTTATATAAATCAAAACTTTTTGTATTGCTTATATTAAATGTACTAACAGTGGACTTTTCCATCTGCAGATTATACTGAATGACCAGCAGTGACAGTGTTTCACAGCAGAGTTTCTCTGAATTGCCGAGACTGAAGCAAAAAAAAAAAGGAAGTCTTCTGGCATAGTGCATCATTTTACCAATTTACGTGGTAAGTAAAACGCCCAATCATTCTTTTGGGCATTAAAAAGATGTTCATAGCAACGGAATGTCCTCACTACTTTATAGTGGAAACCTGAGCCTGAATATAATTTCTGTCAAGAAAGAAGTAATATGGATCACATTATGTTGGTCATGATAGTTAATAAAAGACTGACTGACTCGAACTCTACTAAAACCTGCTTTAGATCCTGGTGATAGCAATGTTCCATTCGAGGAAATTGCTGCCTTTGAGGCTGAAATGCACCATCTCACGTATGAAAAATAGTGTTACATTCTCACGGTAGGAAGCTCATTTAACCTCTTCTCCTGCACTCTGTATGTTGGGCTCTGATACTCAAGATGGATTTTTGTTAAGGATAATCTGTCTTTGTACCCCCATCCCACTTTCAAAAAGGACACAGAGCTTTGACTGTTTCAGATTCCTTTACCATTCCCCCTCTTACGTGGCTGGCAGTCATGAATACGGATAGTAACCTACTGCATAACTTCTGATATCTCATCCTCCTGTGTGGTCAGCTTCCACAAGGACAATTGGTCCAGGGGGGCCTGACATCATAAAGGTAAAGCAAGAAGTTGTCTGACATGTGGTGCCATTCTGTTGCCTAGCAGTCTGACATCATAAAGCTAAAGCAAGATGCTTTCTGACATGAGAGCCACTCTGTTGCCTAACAAAGAGTAGGATACATTTATCTTGGTAATGATATGAGTTGCAGGGTAGACAGGATGCCCAACTGAAAGTGTTGATGGTAAGATGAAAGAAATTAGGACTTTATTTAGACTTCTATATTTGTATGAACGCAAGTTTGAGCATAAGAGTCTCAACTTCACTCTTGCTGAACTGGTAGGATTTGGCTAAAGAGAAGATGGAAATGATGCTATTCATAGTTTCTATCATTCCCGTTAACTGTAGCATAACCCTTCCTCTCTCAACTTATCAGCTGGCTTAATTGCTACTGGTGTACCATATCCTAAAACTAAAGAAGTGAGAATGGTGCGCTGCCACTTGGCTGGCAAAAAGATCTATGTCCTAATGTACGTGCTACAATTGTTTAGAGAGTTTTAGCAAATGAGTCAAGGGAATGCAGAGAAGTATGGGAGGTTATAAACACAAATTGAGATTTGATTTTTTTATTGAGCTGTTGATTTTCACAATAAAACAGACTCCATAGTATAGATCTGGTAACCCTTTATATAAATCAAAACTTTTTGTATTGCTTATATTAAATGTACTAACAGTGGACTTTTCCATCTGCAGATTATACTGAATGACCAGCAGTGACAGTGTTTCACAGCAGAGTTTCTCTGAATTGCCGAGACTGAAGCAAAAAAAAAAAGGAAGTCTTCTGGCATAGTGCATCATTTTACCAATTTACGTGGTAAGTAAAACGCCCAATCATTCTTTTGGGCATTAAAAAGATGTTCATAGCAACGGAATGTCCTCACTACTTTATAGTGGAAACCTGAGCCTGAATATAATTTCTGTCAAGAAAGAAGTAATATGGATCACATTATGTTGGTCATGATAGTTAATAAAAGACTGACTGACTCGAACTCTACTAAAACCTGCTTTAGATCCTGGTGATAGCAATGTTCCATTCGAGGAAATTGCTGCCTTTGAGGCTGAAATGCACCATCTCACGTATGAAAAATAGTGTTACATTCTCACGGTAGGAAGCTCATTTAACCTCTTCTCCTGCACTCTGTATGTTGGGCTCTGATACTCAAGATGGATTTTTGTTAAGGATAATCTGTCTTTGTACCCCCATCCCACTTTCAAAAAGGACACAGAGCTTTGACTGTTTCAGATTCCTTTACCATTCCCCCTCTTACGTGGCTGGCAGTCATGAATACGGATAGTAACCTACTGCATAACTTCTGATATCTCATCCTCCTGTGTGGTCAGCTTCCACAAGACAATTGGTCCAGGGGGGCCTGACATCATAAAGGTAAAGCAAGAAGTTGTCTGACATGTGGTGCCATTCTGTTGCCTAGCAGTCTGACATCATAAAGCTAAAGCAAGATGCTTTCTGACATGAGAGCCACTCTGTTGCCTAACAAAGAGTAGGATACATTTATCTTGGTAATGATATGAGTTGCAGGGTAGACAGGATGCCCAACTGAAAGTGTTGATGGTAAGATGAAAGAAATTAGGACTTTATTTAGACTTCTATATTTGTATGAACGCAAGTTTGAGCATAAGAGTCTCAACTTCACTCTTGCTGAACTGGTAGGATTTGGCTAAAGAGAAGATGGAAATGATGCTATTTATAGTTTCTATCATTCCCGTTAACTGTAGCATAACCCTTCCTCTCTCAACTTATCAGATGGCTTAATTGCTACTGGTGTACCATATCCTAAAACTAAAGAAGTGAGAATGGTGCGCTGCCACTTGGCTGGCAAAAAGGTCTATGTCCTAATGTACGTGCTACAATTGTTTAGAGAGTTTTAGCAAATGAGTCAAGGGAATGCAGAGAAGTATGGGAGGTTATAAACACAAATTGAGATTTGATTTTTTTATTGAGCTGTTGATTTTCACAATAAAACAGACTCCATAGTATAGATCTGGTAACCCTTTATATAAATCAAAACTTTTTGTATTGCTTATATTAAATGTACTAACAGTGGACTTTTCCATCTGCAGATTATACTGAATGACCAGCAGTGGCAGTGTTTCACAGCAGAGTTTCTCTGAATTGCCGAGACTGAAGCAAAAAAAAAAGGAAGTCTTCTGGCATAGTGCATCATTTTACCAATTTACGTGGTAAGTAAAACGCCCAATCATTCTTTTGGGCATTAAAAAGATGTTCATAGCAACGGAATGTCCTCACTACTTTATAGTGGAAACCTGTGCCTGAATATAATTTCTGTCAAGAAAGAAGTAATATGGATCACATTATGTTGGTCATGATAGTTAATAAAAGACTGACTGACTCGAACTCTACTAAAACCTGCTTTAGATCCTGGTGATAGCAATGTTCCATTCGAGGAAATTGCTGCCTTTGAGGCTGAAATGCACCATCTCACGTATGAAAAATAGTGTTACATTCTCACGGTAGGAAGCTCATTTAACCTCTTCTCCTGCACTCTGTATGTTGGGCTCTGATACTCAAGATGGATTTTTGTTAAGGATAATCTGTCTTTGTACCCCCATCCCACTTTCAAAAAGGACACAGAGCTTTGACTGTTTCAGATTCCTTTACCATTCCCCCTCCTACGTGGCTGGCAGTCATGAATATGGATAGTAACCTACTGCATAACTTCTGATATCTCATCCTCCTGTGTGGTCAGCTTCCACAAGGACAATTGGTCCAGGGGGGCCTGACATCATAAAGCTAAAGCAAGAAGTTGTCTGACATGTGGTGCCATTCTGTTGCCTAGCAGTCTGACATCATAAAGCTAAAGCAAGATGCTTTCTGACATGAGAGCCACTCTGTTGCCTAACAAAGAGTAGGATACATTTATCTTGGTAATGATATGAGTTGCAGGGTAGACAGGATGCCCAACTGAAAGTGTTGATGGTAAGATGAAAGAAATTAGGACTTTATTTAGACTTCTATATTTGTATGAACGCAAGTTTGAGCATAAGAGTCTCAACTTCACTCTTGCTGAACTGGTAGGATTTGGCTAAAGAGAAGATGGAAATGATGCTATTCATAGTTTCTATCATTCCCGTTAACTGTAGCATAACCCTTCCTCTCTCAACTTATCAGCTGGCTTAATTGCTACTGGTGTACCATATCCTAAAACGAAAGAAGTGAGAATGGTGCGCTGCCACTTGGCTGGCAAAAAGATCTATGTCCTAATGTACGTGCTACAATTGTTTAGAGAGTTTTAGCAAATGAGTCAAGGGAATGCAGAGAAGTATGGGAGGTTATAAACACAAATTGAGATTTGATTTTTTTATTGAGCTGTTGATTTTCACAATAAAACAGACTCCATAGTATAGATCTGGTAACCCTTTATATAAATCAAAACTTTTTGTATTGCTTATATTAAATGTACTAACAGTGGACTTTTCCATCTGCAGATTATACTGAATGACCAGCAGTGACAGTGTTTCACAGCAGAGTTTCTCTGAATTGCCGAGACTGAAGCAAAAAAAAAAAGGAAGTCTTCTGGCATAGTGCATCATTTTACCAATTTACGTGGTAAGTAAAACGCCCAATCATTCTTTTGGGCATTAAAAAGATGTTCATAGCAACGGAATGTCCTCACTACTTTATAGTGGAAACCTGAGCCTGAATATAATTTCTGTCAAGAAAGAAGTAATATGGATCACATTATGTTGGTCATGATAGTTAATAAAAGACTGACTGACTCGAACTCTACTAAAACCTGCTTTAGATCCTGGTGATAGCAATGTTCCATTCGAGGAAATTGCTGCCTTTGAGGCTGAAATGCACCATCTCACGTATGAAAAATAGTGTTACATTCTCACGGTAGGAAGCTCATTTAACCTCTTCTCCTGCACTCTGTATGTTGGGCTCTGATACTCAAGATGGATTTTTGTTAAGGATAATCTGTCTTTGTACCCCCATCCCACTTTCAAAAAGGACACAGAGCTTTGACTGTTTCAGATTCCTTTACCATTCCCCCTCTTACGTGGCTGGCAGTCATGAATACGGATAGTAACCTACTGCATAACTTCTGATATCTCATCCTCCTGTGTGGTCAGCTTCCACAAGGACAATTGGTCCAGGGGGGCCTGACATCATAAAGGTAAAGCAAGAAGTTGTCTGACATGTGGTGCCATTCTGTTGCCTAGCAGTCTGACATCATAAAGCTAAAGCAAGATGCTTTCTGACATGAGAGCCACTCTGTTGCCTAACAAAGAGTAGGATACATTTATCTTGGTAATGATATGAGTTGCAGGGTAGACAGGATGCCCAACTGAAAGTGTTGATGGTAAGATGAAAGAAATTAGGACTTTATTTAGACTTCTATATTTGTATGAACGCAAGTTTGAGCATAAGAGTCTCAACTTCACTCTTGCTGAACTGGTAGGATTTGGCTAAAGAGAAGATGGAAATGATGCTATTCATAGTTTCTATCATTCCCGTTAACTGTAGCATAACCCTTCCTCTCTCAACTTATCAGCTGGCTTAATTGCTACTGGTGTACCATATCCTAAAACGAAAGAAGTGAGAATGGTGCGCTGCCACTTGGCTGGCAAAAAGATCTATGTCCTAATGTACGTGCTACAATTGTTTAGAGAGTTTTAGCAAATGAGTCAAGGGAATGCAGAGAAGTATGGGAGGTTATAAACACAAATTGAGATTTGATTTTTTTATTGAGCTGTTGATTTTCACAATAAAACAGACTCCATAGTATAGATCTGGTAACCCTTTATATAAATCAAAACTTTTTGTATTGCTTATATTAAATGTACTAACAGTGGACTTTTCCATCTGCAGATTATACTGAATGACCAGCAGTGACAGTGTTTCACAGCAGAGTTTCTCTGAATTGCCGAGACTGAAGCAAAAAAAAAAAGGAAGTCTTCTGGCATAGTGCATCATTTTACCAATTTACGTGGTAAGTAAAACGCCCAATCATTCTTTTGGGCATTAAAAAGATGTTCATAGCAACGGAATGTCCTCACTACTTTATAGTGGAAACCTGAGCCTGAATATAATTTCTGTCAAGAAAGAAGTAATATGGATCACATTATGTTGGTCATGATAGTTAATAAAAGACTGACTGACTCGAACTCTACTAAAACCTGCTTTAGATCCTGGTGATAGCAATGTTCCATTCGAGGAAATTGCTGCCTTTGAGGCTGAAATGCACCATCTCACGTATGAAAAATAGTGTTACATTCTCACGGTAGGAAGCTCATTTAACCTCTTCTCCTGCACTCTGTATGTTGGGCTCTGATACTCAAGATGGATTTTTGTTAAGGATAATCTGTCTTTGTACCCCCATCCCACTTTCAAAAAGGACACAGAGCTTTGACTGTTTCAGATTCCTTTACCATTCCCCCTCTTACGTGGCTGGCAGTCATGAATACGGATAGTAACCTACTGCATAACTTCTGATATCTCATCCTCCTGTGTGGTCAGCTTCCACAAGGACAATTGGTCCAGGGGGGCCTGACATCATAAAGGTAAAGCAAGAAGTTGTCTGACATGTGGTGCCATTCTGTTGCCTAGCAGTCTGACATCATAAAGCTAAAGCAAGATGCTTTCTGACATGAGAGCCACTCTGTTGCCTAACAAAGAGTAGGATACATTTATCTTGGTAATGATATGAGTTGCAGGGTAGACAGGATGCCCAACTGAAAGTGTTGATGGTAAGATGAAAGAAATTAGGACTTTATTTAGACTTCTATATTTGTATGAACGCAAGTTTGAGCATAAGAGTCTCAACTTCACTCTTGCTGAACTGGTAGGATTTGGCTAAAGAGAAGATGGAAATGATGCTATTCATAGTTTCTATCATTCCCGTTAACTGTAGCATAACCCTTCCTCTCTCAACTTATCAGCTGGCTTAATTGCTACTGGTGTACCATATCCTAAAACTAAAGAAGTGAGAATGGTGCGCTGCCACTTGGCTGGCAAAAAGATCTATGTCCTAATGTACGTGCTACAATTGTTTAGAGAGTTTTAGCAAATGAGTCAAGGGAATGCAGAGAAGTATGGGAGGTTATAAACACAAATTGAGATTTGATTTTTTTATTGAGCTGTTGATTTTCACAATAAAACAGACTCCATAGTATAGATCTGGTAACCCTTTATATAAATCAAAACTTTTTGTATTGCTTATATTAAATGTACTAACAGTGGACTTTTCCATCTGCAGATTATACTGAATGACCAGCAGTGGCAGTGTTTCACAGCAGAGTTTTTCTGACTTGCCGAGACTGAAGCAAAAAAAAAAAGGAAGTCTTCTGGCATAGTGCATCATTTTACCAATTTACGTGGTAAGTAAAACGCCCAATCATTCTTTTGGGCATTAAAAAGATGTTCATAGCAACGGAATGTCCTCACTACTTTATAGTGGAAACCTGTGCCTGAATATCATTTCTGTCAAGAAAGAAGTAATATGGATCACATTATGTTGGTCATGATAGTTAATAAAAGACTGACTGACTCGAACTCTACTAAAACCTGCTTTAGATCCTGGTGATAGCAATGTTCCATTCGAGGAAATTGCTGCCTTTGAGGCTGAAATGCACCATCTCACGTATGAAAAATAGTGTTACATTCTCACGGTAGGAAGCTCATTTAACCTCTTCTCCTGCACTCTGTATGTTGGGCTCTGATACTCAAGATGGATTTTTGTTAAGGATAATCTGTCTTTGTACCCCCATCCCACTTTCAAAAAGGACACAGAGCTTTGACTGTTTCAGATTCCTTTACCATTCCCCCTCCTACGTGGCTGGCAGTCATGAATATGGATAGTAACCTACTGCATAACTTCTGATATCTCATCCTCCTGTGTGGTCAGCTTCCACAAGGACAATTGGTCCAGGGGGGCCTGACATCATAAAGCTAAAGCAAGAAGTTGTCTGACATGTGGTGCCATTCTGTTGCCTAGCAGTCTGACATCATAAAGCTAAAGCAAGATGCTTTCTGACATGAGAGCCACTCTGTTGCCTAACAAAGAGTAGGATACATTTATCTTGGTAATGATATGAGTTGCAGGGTAGACAGGATGCCCAACTGAAAGTGTTGATGGTAAGATGAAAGAAATTAGGACTTTATTTAGACTTCTATATTTGTATGAACGCAAGTTTGAGCATAAGAGTCTCAACTTCACTCTTGCTGAACTGGTAGGATTTGGCTAAAGAGAAGATGGAAATGATGCTATTCATAGTTTCTATCATTCCCGTTAACTGTAGCATAACCCTTCCTCTCTCAACTTATCAGCTGGCTTAATTGCTACTGGTGTACCATATCCTAAAACTAAAGAAGTGAGAATGGTGCGCTGCCACTTGGCTGGCAAAAAGATCTATGTCCTAATGTACGTGCTACAATTGTTTAGAGAGTTTTAGCAAATGAGTCAAGGGAATGCAGAGAAGTATGGGAGGTTATAAACACAAATTGAGATTTGATTTTTTTATTGAGCTGTTGATTTTCACAATAAAACAGACTCCATAGTATAGATCTGGTAACCCTTTATATAAATCAAAACTTTTTGTATTGCTTATATTAAATGTACTAACAGTGGACTTTTCCATCTGCAGATTATACTGAATGACCAGCAGTGACAGTGTTTCACAGCAGAGTTTCTCTGAATTGCCGAGACTGAAGCAAAAAAAAAAAGGAAGTCTTCTGGCATAGTGCATCATTTTACCAATTTACGTGGTAAGTAAAACGCCCAATCATTCTTTTGGGCATTAAAAAGATGTTCATAGCAACGGAATGTCCTCACTACTTTATAGTGGAAACCTGTGCCTGAATATAATTTCTGTCAAGAAAGAAGTAATATGGATCACATTATGTTGGTCATGATAGTTAATAAAAGACTGACTGACTCGAACTCTACTAAAACCTGCTTTAGATCCTGGTGATAGCAATGTTCCATTCGAGGAAATTGCTGCCTTTGAGGCTGAAATGCACCATCTCACGTATGAAAAATAGTGTTACATTCTCACGGTAGGAAGCTCATTTAACCTCTTCTCCTGCACTCTGTATGTTGGGCTCTGATACTCAAGATGGATTTTTGTTAAGGATAATCTGTCTTTGTACCCCCATCCCACTTTCAAAAAGGACACAGAGCTTTGACTGTTTCAGATTCCTTTACCATTCCCCCTCCTACGTGGCTGGCAGTCATGAATACGGATAGTAACCTACTGCATAACTTCTGATATCTCATCCTCCTGTGTGGTCAGCTTCCACAAGGACAATTGGTCCAGGGGGGCCTGACATCATAAAGCTAAAGCAAGAAGTTGTCTGACATGTGGTGCCATTCTGTTGCCTAGCAGTCTGACATCATAAAGCTAAAGCAAGATGCTTTCTGACATGAGAGCCACTCTGTTGCCTAACAAAGAGTAGGATACATTTATCTTGGTAATGATATGAGTTGCAGGGTAGACAGGATGCCCAACTGAAAGTGTTGATGGTAAGATGAAAGAAATTAGGACTTTATTTAGACTTCTATATTTGTATGAACGCAAGTTTGAGCATAAGAGTCTCAACTTCACTCTTGCTGACCTGGTAGGATTTGGCTAAAGAGAAGATGGAAATGATGCTATTCATAGTTTCTATCATTCCCGTTAACTGTAGCATAACCCTTCCTCTCTCAACTTATCAGCTGGCTTAATTGCTACTGGTGTACCATATCCTAAAACTAAAGAAGTGAGAATGGTGCGCTGCCACTTGGCTGGCAAAAAGATCTATGTCCTAATGTACGTGCTACAATTGTTTAGAGAGTTTTAGCAAATGAGTCAAGGGAATGCAGAGAAGTATGGGAGGTTATAAACACAAATTGAGATTTGATTTTTTTATTGAGCTGTTGATTTTCACAATAAAACAGACTCCATAGTATAGATCTGGTAACCCTTTATATAAATCAAAACTTTTTGTATTGCTTATATTAAATGTACTAACAGTGGACTTTTCCATCTGCAGATTATACTGAATGACCAGCAGTGGCAGTGTTTCACAGCAGAGTTTCTCTGAATTGCCGAGACTGAAGCAAAAAAAAAAAGGAAGTCTTCTGGCATAGTGCATCATTTTACCAATTTACGTGGTAAGTAAAACGCCCAATCATTCTTTTGGGCATTAAAAAGATGTTCATAGCAACGGAATGTCCTCACTACTTTATAGTGGAAACCTGCGCCTGAATATCATTTCTGTCAAGAAAGAAGTAATATGGATCACATTATGTTGGTCATGATAGTTAATAAAGGACTGACTGACTCGAACTCTACTAAAACCTGCTTTAGATCCTGGTGATAGCAATGTTCCATTCGAGGAAATTGCTGCCTTTGAGGCTGAAATGCACCATCTCACGTATGAAAAATAGTGTTACATTCTCACGGTAGGAAGCTCATTTAACCTCTTCTCCTGCACTCTGTATGTTGGGCTCTGATACTCAAGATGGATTTTTGTTAAGGATAATCTGTCTTTGTACCCCCATCCCACTTTCAAAAAGGACACAGAGCTTTGACTGTTTCAGATTCCTTTACCATTCCCCCTCCTACGTGGCTGGCAGTCATGAATACGGATAGTAACCTACTGCATAACTTCTGATATCTCATCCTCCTGTGTGGTCAGCTTCCACAAGGACAATTGGTCCAGGGGGGCCTGACATCATAAAGCTAAAGCAAGAAGTTGTCTGACATGTGGTGCCATTCTGTTGCCTAGCAGTCTGACATCATAAAGCTAAAGCAAGATGCTTTCTGACATGAGAGCCACTCTGTTGCCTAACAAAGAGTAGGATACATTTATCTTGGTAATGATATGAGTTGCAGGGTAGACAGGATGCCCAACTGAAAGTGTTGATGGTAAGATGAAAGAAATTAGGACTTTATTTAGACTTCTATATTTGTATGAACGCAAGTTTGAGCATAAGAGTCTCAACTTCACTCTTGCTGAACTGGTAGGATTTGGCTAAAGAGAAGATGGAAATGATGCTATTCATAGTTTCTATCATTCCCGTTAACTGTAGCATAACCCTTCCTCTCTCAACTTATCAGCTGGCTTAATTGCTACTGGTGTACCATATCCTAAAACTAAAGAAGTGAGAATGGTGCGCTGCCACTTGGCTGGCAAAAAGATCTATGTCCTAATGTACGTGCTACAATTGTTTAGAGAGTTTTAGCAAATGAGTCAAGGGAATGCAGAGAAGTATGGGAGGTTATAAACACAAATTGAGATTTGATTTTTTTATTGAGCTGTTGATTTTCACAATAAAACAGACTCCATAGTATAGATCTGGTAACCCTTTATATAAATCAAAACTTTTTGTATTGCTTATATTAAATGTACTAACAGTGGACTTTTCCATCTGCAGATTATACTGAATGACCAGCAGTGGCAGTGTTTCACAGCAGAGTTTCTCTGAATTGCCGAGACTGAAGCAAAAAAAAAAGGAAGTCTTCTGGCATAGTGCATCATTTTACCAATTTACGTGGTAAGTAAAACGCCCAATCATTCTTTTGGGCATTAAAAAGATGTTCATAGCAACGGAATGTCCTCACTACTTTATAGTGGAAACCTGAGCCTGAATATTATTTCTGTCAAGAAAGAAGTAATATGGATCACATTATGTTGGTCATGATAGTTAATAAAAGACTGACTGACTCGAACTCTACTAAAACCTGCTTTAGATCCTGGTGATAGCAATGTTCCATTCGAGGAAATTGCTGCCTTTGAGGCTGAAATGCACCATCTCACGTATGAAAAATAGTGTTACATTCTCACGGTAGGAAGCTCATTTAACCTCTTCTCCTGCACTCTGTATGTTGGGCTCTGATACTCAAGATGGATTTTTGTTAAGGATAATCTGTCTTTGTACCCCCATCCCACTTTCAAAAAGGACACAGAGCTTTGACTGTTTAAGATTCCTTTACCATTCCCCCTCTTACGTGGCTGGCAGTCATGAATACGGATAGTAACCTACTGCATAACTTCTGATATCTCATCCTCCTGTGTGGTCAGCTTCCACAAGGACAATTGGTCCAAGGGGGCCTGACATCATAAAGCTAAAGCAAGAAGTTGTCTGACATGTGGTGCCATTCTGTTGCCTAGCAGTCTGACATCATAAAGCTAAAGCAAGATGCTTTCTGACATGAGAGCCACTCTGTTGCCTAACAAAGAGTAGGATACATTTATCTTGGTAATGATATGAGTTGCAGGGTAGACAGGATGCCCAACTGAAAGTGTTGATGGTAAGATGAAAGAAATTAGGACTTTATTTAGACTTCTATATTTGTATGAACGCAAGTTTGAGCATAAGAGTCTCAACTTCACTCTTGCTGAACTGGTAGGATTTGGCTAAAGAGAAGATGGAAATGATGCTATTCATAGTTTCTATCATTCCCGTTAACTGTAGCATAACCCTTCCTCTCTCAACTTATCAGCTGGCTTAATTGCTACTGGTGTACCATATCCTAAAACTAAAGAAGTGAGAATGGTGCGCTGCCACTTGGCTGGCAAAAAGATCTATGTCCTAATGTACGTGCTACAATTGTTTAGAGAGTTTTAGCAAATGAGTCAAGGGAATGCAGAGAAGTATGGGAGGTTATAAACACAAATTGAGATTTGATTTTTTTATTGAGCTGTTGATTTTCACAATAAAACAGACTCCATAGTATAGATCTGGTAACCCTTTATATAAATCAAAACTTTTTGTATTGCTTATATTAAATGTACTAACAGTGGACTTTTCCATCTGCAGATTATACTGAATGACCAGCAGTGACAGTGTTTCACAGCAGAGTTTCTCTGAATTGCCGAGACTGAAGCAAAAAAAAAAAGGAAGTCTTCTGGCATAGTGCATCATTTTACCAATTTACGTGGTAAGTAAAACGCCCAATCATTCTTTTGGGCATTAAAAAGATGTTCATAGCAACGGAATGTCCTCACTACTTTATAGTGGAAACCTGAGCCTGAATATAATTTCTGTCAAGAAAGAAGTAATATGGATCACATTATGTTGGTCATGATAGTTAATAAAAGACTGACTGACTCGAACTCTACTAAAACCTGCTTTAGATCCTGGTGATAGCAATGTTCCATTCGAGGAAATTGCTGCCTTTGAGGCTGAAATGCACCATCTCACGTATGAAAAATAGTGTTACATTCTCACGGTAGGAAGCTCATTTAACCTCTTCTCCTGCACTCTGTATGTTGGGCTCTGATACTCAAGATGGATTTTTGTTAAGGATAATCTGTCTTTGTACCCCCATCCCACTTTCAAAAAGGACACAGAGCTTTGACTGTTTCAGATTCCTTTACCATTCCCCCTCTTACGTGGCTGGCAGTCATGAATACGGATAGTAACCTACTGCATAACTTCTGATATCTCATCCTCCTGTGTGGTCAGCTTCCACAAGGACAATTGGTCCAGGGGGGCCTGACATCATAAAGGTAAAGCAAGAAGTTGTCTGACATGTGGTGCCATTCTGTTGCCTAGCAGTCTGACATCATAAAGCTAAAGCAAGATGCTTTCTGACATGAGAGCCACTCTGTTGCCTAACAAAGAGTAGGATACATTTATCTTGGTAATGATATGAGTTGCAGGGTAGACAGGATGCCCAACTGAAAGTGTTGATGGTAAGATGAAAGAAATTAGGACTTTATTTAGACTTCTATATTTGTATGAACGCAAGTTTGAGCATAAGAGTCTCAACTTCACTCTTGCTGAACTGGTAGGATTTGGCTAAAGAGAAGATGGAAATGATGCTATTCATAGTTTCTATCATTCCCGTTAACTGTAGCATAACCCTTCCTCTCTCAACTTATCAGCTGGCTTAATTGCTACTGGTGTACCATATCCTAAAACTAAAGAAGTGAGAATGGTGCGCTGCCACTTGGCTGGCAAAAAGATCTATGTCCTAATGTACGTGCTACAATTGTTTAGAGAGTTTTAGCAAATGAGTCAAGGGAATGCAGAGAAGTATGGGAGGTTATAAACACAAATTGAGATTTGATTTTTTTATTGAGCTGTTGATTTTCACAATAAAACAGACTCCATAGTATAGATCTGGTAACCCTTTATATAAATCAAAACTTTTTGTATTGCTTATATTAAATGTACTAACAGTGGACTTTTCCATCTGCAGATTATACTGAATGACCAGCAGTGACAGTGTTTCACAGCAGAGTTTCTCTGAATTGCCGAGACTGAAGCAAAAAAAAAAAGGAAGTCTTCTGGCATAGTGCATCATTTTACCAATTTACGTGGTAAGTAAAACGCCCAATCATTCTTTTGGGCATTAAAAAGATGTTCATAGCAACGGAATGTCCTCACTACTTTATAGTGGAAACCTGAGCCTGAATATAATTTCTGTCAAGAAAGAAGTAATATGGATCACATTATGTTGGTCATGATAGTTAATAAAAGACTGACTGACTCGAACTCTACTAAAACCTGCTTTAGATCCTGGTGATAGCAATGTTCCATTCGAGGAAATTGCTGCCTTTGAGGCTGAAATGCACCATCTCACGTATGAAAAATAGTGTTACATTCTCACGGTAGGAAGCTCATTTAACCTCTTCTCCTGCACTCTGTATGTTGGGCTCTGATACTCAAGATGGATTTTTGTTAAGGATAATCTGTCTTTGTACCCCCATCCCACTTTCAAAAAGGACACAGAGCTTTGACTGTTTCAGATTCCTTTACCATTCCCCCTCTTACGTGGCTGGCAGTCATGAATACGGATAGTAACCTACTGCATAACTTCTGATATCTCATCCTCCTGTGTGGTCAGCTTCCACAAGACAATTGGTCCAGGGGGGCCTGACATCATAAAGGTAAAGCAAGAAGTTGTCTGACATGTGGTGCCATTCTGTTGCCTAGCAGTCTGACATCATAAAGCTAAAGCAAGATGCTTTCTGACATGAGAGCCACTCTGTTGCCTAACAAAGAGTAGGATACATTTATCTTGGTAATGATATGAGTTGCAGGGTAGACAGGATGCCCAACTGAAAGTGTTGATGGTAAGATGAAAGAAATTAGGACTTTATTTAGACTTCTATATTTGTATGAACGCAAGTTTGAGCATAAGAGTCTCAACTTCACTCTTGCTGAACTGGTAGGATTTGGCTAAAGAGAAGATGGAAATGATGCTATTTATAGTTTCTATCATTCCCGTTAACTGTAGCATAACCCTTCCTCTCTCAACTTATCAGATGGCTTAATTGCTACTGGTGTACCATATCCTAAAACTAAAGAAGTGAGAATGGTGCGCTGCCACTTGGCTGGCAAAAAGGTCTATGTCCTAATGTACGTGCTACAATTGTTTAGAGAGTTTTAGCAAATGAGTCAAGGGAATGCAGAGAAGTATGGGAGGTTATAAACACAAATTGAGATTTGATTTTTTTATTGAGCTGTTGATTTTCACAATAAAACAGACTCCATAGTATAGATCTGGTAACCCTTTATATAAATCAAAACTTTTTGTATTGCTTATATTAAATGTACTAACAGTGGACTTTTCCATCTGCAGATTATACTGAATGACCAGCAGTGGCAGTGTTTCACAGCAGAGTTTCTCTGAATTGCCGAGACTGAAGCAAAAAAAAAAGGAAGTCTTCTGGCATAGTGCATCATTTTACCAATTTACGTGGTAAGTAAAACGCCCAATCATTCTTTTGGGCATTAAAAAGATGTTCATAGCAACGGAATGTCCTCACTACTTTATAGTGGAAACCTGTGCCTGAATATAATTTCTGTCAAGAAAGAAGTAATATGGATCACATTATGTTGGTCATGATAGTTAATAAAAGACTGACTGACTCGAACTCTACTAAAACCTGCTTTAGATCCTGGTGATAGCAATGTTCCATTCGAGGAAATTGCTGCCTTTGAGGCTGAAATGCACCATCTCACGTATGAAAAATAGTGTTACATTCTCACGGTAGGAAGCTCATTTAACCTCTTCTCCTGCACTCTGTATGTTGGGCTCTGATACTCAAGATGGATTTTTGTTAAGGATAATCTGTCTTTGTACCCCCATCCCACTTTCAAAAAGGACACAGAGCTTTGACTGTTTCAGATTCCTTTACCATTCCCCCTCCTACGTGGCTGGCAGTCATGAATATGGATAGTAACCTACTGCATAACTTCTGATATCTCATCCTCCTGTGTGGTCAGCTTCCACAAGGACAATTGGTCCAGGGGGGCCTGACATCATAAAGCTAAAGCAAGAAGTTGTCTGACATGTGGTGCCATTCTGTTGCCTAGCAGTCTGACATCATAAAGCTAAAGCAAGATGCTTTCTGACATGAGAGCCACTCTGTTGCCTAACAAAGAGTAGGATACATTTATCTTGGTAATGATATGAGTTGCAGGGTAGACAGGATGCCCAACTGAAAGTGTTGATGGTAAGATGAAAGAAATTAGGACTTTATTTAGACTTCTATATTTGTATGAACGCAAGTTTGAGCATAAGAGTCTCAACTTCACTCTTGCTGAACTGGTAGGATTTGGCTAAAGAGAAGATGGAAATGATGCTATTCATAGTTTCTATCATTCCCGTTAACTGTAGCATAACCCTTCCTCTCTCAACTTATCAGCTGGCTTAATTGCTACTGGTGTACCATATCCTAAAACGAAAGAAGTGAGAATGGTGCGCTGCCACTTGGCTGGCAAAAAGATCTATGTCCTAATGTACGTGCTACAATTGTTTAGAGAGTTTTAGCAAATGAGTCAAGGGAATGCAGAGAAGTATGGGAGGTTATAAACACAAATTGAGATTTGATTTTTTTATTGAGCTGTTGATTTTCACAATAAAACAGACTCCATAGTATAGATCTGGTAACCCTTTATATAAATCAAAACTTTTTGTATTGCTTATATTAAATGTACTAACAGTGGACTTTTCCATCTGCAGATTATACTGAATGACCAGCAGTGACAGTGTTTCACAGCAGAGTTTCTCTGAATTGCCGAGACTGAAGCAAAAAAAAAAAGGAAGTCTTCTGGCATAGTGCATCATTTTACCAATTTACGTGGTAAGTAAAACGCCCAATCATTCTTTTGGGCATTAAAAAGATGTTCATAGCAACGGAATGTCCTCACTACTTTATAGTGGAAACCTGAGCCTGAATATAATTTCTGTCAAGAAAGAAGTAATATGGATCACATTATGTTGGTCATGATAGTTAATAAAAGACTGACTGACTCGAACTCTACTAAAACCTGCTTTAGATCCTGGTGATAGCAATGTTCCATTCGAGGAAATTGCTGCCTTTGAGGCTGAAATGCACCATCTCACGTATGAAAAATAGTGTTACATTCTCACGGTAGGAAGCTCATTTAACCTCTTCTCCTGCACTCTGTATGTTGGGCTCTGATACTCAAGATGGATTTTTGTTAAGGATAATCTGTCTTTGTACCCCCATCCCACTTTCAAAAAGGACACAGAGCTTTGACTGTTTCAGATTCCTTTACCATTCCCCCTCTTACGTGGCTGGCAGTCATGAATACGGATAGTAACCTACTGCATAACTTCTGATATCTCATCCTCCTGTGTGGTCAGCTTCCACAAGGACAATTGGTCCAGGGGGGCCTGACATCATAAAGGTAAAGCAAGAAGTTGTCTGACATGTGGTGCCATTCTGTTGCCTAGCAGTCTGACATCATAAAGCTAAAGCAAGATGCTTTCTGACATGAGAGCCACTCTGTTGCCTAACAAAGAGTAGGATACATTTATCTTGGTAATGATATGAGTTGCAGGGTAGACAGGATGCCCAACTGAAAGTGTTGATGGTAAGATGAAAGAAATTAGGACTTTATTTAGACTTCTATATTTGTATGAACGCAAGTTTGAGCATAAGAGTCTCAACTTCACTCTTGCTGAACTGGTAGGATTTGGCTAAAGAGAAGATGGAAATGATGCTATTCATAGTTTCTATCATTCCCGTTAACTGTAGCATAACCCTTCCTCTCTCAACTTATCAGCTGGCTTAATTGCTACTGGTGTACCATATCCTAAAACGAAAGAAGTGAGAATGGTGCGCTGCCACTTGGCTGGCAAAAAGATCTATGTCCTAATGTACGTGCTACAATTGTTTAGAGAGTTTTAGCAAATGAGTCAAGGGAATGCAGAGAAGTATGGGAGGTTATAAACACAAATTGAGATTTGATTTTTTTATTGAGCTGTTGATTTTCACAATAAAACAGACTCCATAGTATAGATCTGGTAACCCTTTATATAAATCAAAACTTTTTGTATTGCTTATATTAAATGTACTAACAGTGGACTTTTCCATCTGCAGATTATACTGAATGACCAGCAGTGACAGTGTTTCACAGCAGAGTTTCTCTGAATTGCCGAGACTGAAGCAAAAAAAAAAAGGAAGTCTTCTGGCATAGTGCATCATTTTACCAATTTACGTGGTAAGTAAAACGCCCAATCATTCTTTTGGGCATTAAAAAGATGTTCATAGCAACGGAATGTCCTCACTACTTTATAGTGGAAACCTGAGCCTGAATATAATTTCTGTCAAGAAAGAAGTAATATGGATCACATTATGTTGGTCATGATAGTTAATAAAAGACTGACTGACTCGAACTCTACTAAAACCTGCTTTAGATCCTGGTGATAGCAATGTTCCATTCGAGGAAATTGCTGCCTTTGAGGCTGAAATGCACCATCTCACGTATGAAAAATAGTGTTACATTCTCACGGTAGGAAGCTCATTTAACCTCTTCTCCTGCACTCTGTATGTTGGGCTCTGATACTCAAGATGGATTTTTGTTAAGGATAATCTGTCTTTGTACCCCCATCCCACTTTCAAAAAGGACACAGAGCTTTGACTGTTTCAGATTCCTTTACCATTCCCCCTCTTACGTGGCTGGCAGTCATGAATACGGATAGTAACCTACTGCATAACTTCTGATATCTCATCCTCCTGTGTGGTCAGCTTCCACAAGGACAATTGGTCCAGGGGGGCCTGACATCATAAAGGTAAAGCAAGAAGTTGTCTGACATGTGGTGCCATTCTGTTGCCTAGCAGTCTGACATCATAAAGCTAAAGCAAGATGCTTTCTGACATGAGAGCCACTCTGTTGCCTAACAAAGAGTAGGATACATTTATCTTGGTAATGATATGAGTTGCAGGGTAGACAGGATGCCCAACTGAAAGTGTTGATGGTAAGATGAAAGAAATTAGGACTTTATTTAGACTTCTATATTTGTATGAACGCAAGTTTGAGCATAAGAGTCTCAACTTCACTCTTGCTGAACTGGTAGGATTTGGCTAAAGAGAAGATGGAAATGATGCTATTCATAGTTTCTATCATTCCCGTTAACTGTAGCATAACCCTTCCTCTCTCAACTTATCAGCTGGCTTAATTGCTACTGGTGTACCATATCCTAAAACTAAAGAAGTGAGAATGGTGCGCTGCCACTTGGCTGGCAAAAAGATCTATGTCCTAATGTACGTGCTACAATTGTTTAGAGAGTTTTAGCAAATGAGTCAAGGGAATGCAGAGAAGTATGGGAGGTTATAAACACAAATTGAGATTTGATTTTTTTATTGAGCTGTTGATTTTCACAATAAAACAGACTCCATAGTATAGATCTGGTAACCCTTTATATAAATCAAAACTTTTTGTATTGCTTATATTAAATGTACTAACAGTGGACTTTTCCATCTGCAGATTATACTGAATGACCAGCAGTGGCAGTGTTTCACAGCAGAGTTTTTCTGACTTGCCGAGACTGAAGCAAAAAAAAAAAGGAAGTCTTCTGGCATAGTGCATCATTTTACCAATTTACGTGGTAAGTAAAACGCCCAATCATTCTTTTGGGCATTAAAAAGATGTTCATAGCAACGGAATGTCCTCACTACTTTATAGTGGAAACCTGTGCCTGAATATCATTTCTGTCAAGAAAGAAGTAATATGGATCACATTATGTTGGTCATGATAGTTAATAAAAGACTGACTGACTCGAACTCTACTAAAACCTGCTTTAGATCCTGGTGATAGCAATGTTCCATTCGAGGAAATTGCTGCCTTTGAGGCTGAAATGCACCATCTCACGTATGAAAAATAGTGTTACATTCTCACGGTAGGAAGCTCATTTAACCTCTTCTCCTGCACTCTGTATGTTGGGCTCTGATACTCAAGATGGATTTTTGTTAAGGATAATCTGTCTTTGTACCCCCATCCCACTTTCAAAAAGGACACAGAGCTTTGACTGTTTCAGATTCCTTTACCATTCCCCCTCCTACGTGGCTGGCAGTCATGAATATGGATAGTAACCTACTGCATAACTTCTGATATCTCATCCTCCTGTGTGGTCAGCTTCCACAAGGACAATTGGTCCAGGGGGGCCTGACATCATAAAGCTAAAGCAAGAAGTTGTCTGACATGTGGTGCCATTCTGTTGCCTAGCAGTCTGACATCATAAAGCTAAAGCAAGATGCTTTCTGACATGAGAGCCACTCTGTTGCCTAACAAAGAGTAGGATACATTTATCTTGGTAATGATATGAGTTGCAGGGTAGACAGGATGCCCAACTGAAAGTGTTGATGGTAAGATGAAAGAAATTAGGACTTTATTTAGACTTCTATATTTGTATGAACGCAAGTTTGAGCATAAGAGTCTCAACTTCACTCTTGCTGAACTGGTAGGATTTGGCTAAAGAGAAGATGGAAATGATGCTATTCATAGTTTCTATCATTCCCGTTAACTGTAGCATAACCCTTCCTCTCTCAACTTATCAGCTGGCTTAATTGCTACTGGTGTACCATATCCTAAAACTAAAGAAGTGAGAATGGTGCGCTGCCACTTGGCTGGCAAAAAGATCTATGTCCTAATGTACGTGCTACAATTGTTTAGAGAGTTTTAGCAAATGAGTCAAGGGAATGCAGAGAAGTATGGGAGGTTATAAACACAAATTGAGATTTGATTTTTTTATTGAGCTGTTGATTTTCACAATAAAACAGACTCCATAGTATAGATCTGGTAACCCTTTATATAAATCAAAACTTTTTGTATTGCTTATATTAAATGTACTAACAGTGGACTTTTCCATCTGCAGATTATACTGAATGACCAGCAGTGACAGTGTTTCACAGCAGAGTTTCTCTGAATTGCCGAGACTGAAGCAAAAAAAAAAAGGAAGTCTTCTGGCATAGTGCATCATTTTACCAATTTACGTGGTAAGTAAAACGCCCAATCATTCTTTTGGGCATTAAAAAGATGTTCATAGCAACGGAATGTCCTCACTACTTTATAGTGGAAACCTGTGCCTGAATATAATTTCTGTCAAGAAAGAAGTAATATGGATCACATTATGTTGGTCATGATAGTTAATAAAAGACTGACTGACTCGAACTCTACTAAAACCTGCTTTAGATCCTGGTGATAGCAATGTTCCATTCGAGGAAATTGCTGCCTTTGAGGCTGAAATGCACCATCTCACGTATGAAAAATAGTGTTACATTCTCACGGTAGGAAGCTCATTTAACCTCTTCTCCTGCACTCTGTATGTTGGGCTCTGATACTCAAGATGGATTTTTGTTAAGGATAATCTGTCTTTGTACCCCCATCCCACTTTCAAAAAGGACACAGAGCTTTGACTGTTTCAGATTCCTTTACCATTCCCCCTCCTACGTGGCTGGCAGTCATGAATACGGATAGTAACCTACTGCATAACTTCTGATATCTCATCCTCCTGTGTGGTCAGCTTCCACAAGGACAATTGGTCCAGGGGGGCCTGACATCATAAAGCTAAAGCAAGAAGTTGTCTGACATGTGGTGCCATTCTGTTGCCTAGCAGTCTGACATCATAAAGCTAAAGCAAGATGCTTTCTGACATGAGAGCCACTCTGTTGCCTAACAAAGAGTAGGATACATTTATCTTGGTAATGATATGAGTTGCAGGGTAGACAGGATGCCCAACTGAAAGTGTTGATGGTAAGATGAAAGAAATTAGGACTTTATTTAGACTTCTATATTTGTATGAACGCAAGTTTGAGCATAAGAGTCTCAACTTCACTCTTGCTGACCTGGTAGGATTTGGCTAAAGAGAAGATGGAAATGATGCTATTCATAGTTTCTATCATTCCCGTTAACTGTAGCATAACCCTTCCTCTCTCAACTTATCAGCTGGCTTAATTGCTACTGGTGTACCATATCCTAAAACTAAAGAAGTGAGAATGGTGCGCTGCCACTTGGCTGGCAAAAAGATCTATGTCCTAATGTACGTGCTACAATTGTTTAGAGAGTTTTAGCAAATGAGTCAAGGGAATGCAGAGAAGTATGGGAGGTTATAAACACAAATTGAGATTTGATTTTTTTATTGAGCTGTTGATTTTCACAATAAAACAGACTCCATAGTATAGATCTGGTAACCCTTTATATAAATCAAAACTTTTTGTATTGCTTATATTAAATGTACTAACAGTGGACTTTTCCATCTGCAGATTATACTGAATGACCAGCAGTGGCAGTGTTTCACAGCAGAGTTTCTCTGAATTGCCGAGACTGAAGCAAAAAAAAAAAGGAAGTCTTCTGGCATAGTGCATCATTTTACCAATTTACGTGGTAAGTAAAACGCCCAATCATTCTTTTGGGCATTAAAAAGATGTTCATAGCAACGGAATGTCCTCACTACTTTATAGTGGAAACCTGCGCCTGAATATCATTTCTGTCAAGAAAGAAGTAATATGGATCACATTATGTTGGTCATGATAGTTAATAAAGGACTGACTGACTCGAACTCTACTAAAACCTGCTTTAGATCCTGGTGATAGCAATGTTCCATTCGAGGAAATTGCTGCCTTTGAGGCTGAAATGCACCATCTCACGTATGAAAAATAGTGTTACATTCTCACGGTAGGAAGCTCATTTAACCTCTTCTCCTGCACTCTGTATGTTGGGCTCTGATACTCAAGATGGATTTTTGTTAAGGATAATCTGTCTTTGTACCCCCATCCCACTTTCAAAAAGGACACAGAGCTTTGACTGTTTCAGATTCCTTTACCATTCCCCCTCCTACGTGGCTGGCAGTCATGAATACGGATAGTAACCTACTGCATAACTTCTGATATCTCATCCTCCTGTGTGGTCAGCTTCCACAAGGACAATTGGTCCAGGGGGGCCTGACATCATAAAGCTAAAGCAAGAAGTTGTCTGACATGTGGTGCCATTCTGTTGCCTAGCAGTCTGACATCATAAAGCTAAAGCAAGATGCTTTCTGACATGAGAGCCACTCTGTTGCCTAACAAAGAGTAGGATACATTTATCTTGGTAATGATATGAGTTGCAGGGTAGACAGGATGCCCAACTGAAAGTGTTGATGGTAAGATGAAAGAAATTAGGACTTTATTTAGACTTCTATATTTGTATGAACGCAAGTTTGAGCATAAGAGTCTCAACTTCACTCTTGCTGAACTGGTAGGATTTGGCTAAAGAGAAGATGGAAATGATGCTATTCATAGTTTCTATCATTCCCGTTAACTGTAGCATAACCCTTCCTCTCTCAACTTATCAGCTGGCTTAATTGCTACTGGTGTACCATATCCTAAAACTAAAGAAGTGAGAATGGTGCGCTGCCACTTGGCTGGCAAAAAGATCTATGTCCTAATGTACGTGCTACAATTGTTTAGAGAGTTTTAGCAAATGAGTCAAGGGAATGCAGAGAAGTATGGGAGGTTATAAACACAAATTGAGATTTGATTTTTTTATTGAGCTGTTGATTTTCACAATAAAACAGACTCCATAGTATAGATCTGGTAACCCTTTATATAAATCAAAACTTTTTGTATTGCTTATATTAAATGTACTAACAGTGGACTTTTCCATCTGCAGATTATACTGAATGACCAGCAGTGGCAGTGTTTCACAGCAGAGTTTCTCTGAATTGCCGAGACTGAAGCAAAAAAAAAAGGAAGTCTTCTGGCATAGTGCATCATTTTACCAATTTACGTGGTAAGTAAAACGCCCAATCATTCTTTTGGGCATTAAAAAGATGTTCATAGCAACGGAATGTCCTCACTACTTTATAGTGGAAACCTGAGCCTGAATATTATTTCTGTCAAGAAAGAAGTAATATGGATCACATTATGTTGGTCATGATAGTTAATAAAAGACTGACTGACTCGAACTCTACTAAAACCTGCTTTAGATCCTGGTGATAGCAATGTTCCATTCGAGGAAATTGCTGCCTTTGAGGCTGAAATGCACCATCTCACGTATGAAAAATAGTGTTACATTCTCACGGTAGGAAGCTCATTTAACCTCTTCTCCTGCACTCTGTATGTTGGGCTCTGATACTCAAGATGGATTTTTGTTAAGGATAATCTGTCTTTGTACCCCCATCCCACTTTCAAAAAGGACACAGAGCTTTGACTGTTTAAGATTCCTTTACCATTCCCCCTCTTACGTGGCTGGCAGTCATGAATACGGATAGTAACCTACTGCATAACTTCTGATATCTCATCCTCCTGTGTGGTCAGCTTCCACAAGGACAATTGGTCCAAGGGGGCCTGACATCATAAAGCTAAAGCAAGAAGTTGTCTGACATGTGGTGCCATTCTGTTGCCTAGCAGTCTGACATCATAAAGCTAAAGCAAGATGCTTTCTGACATGAGAGCCACTCTGTTGCCTAACAAAGAGTAGGATACATTTATCTTGGTAATGATATGAGTTGCAGGGTAGACAGGATGCCCAACTGAAAGTGTTGATGGTAAGATGAAAGAAATTAGGACTTTATTTAGACTTCTATATTTGTATGAACGCAAGTTTGAGCATAAGAGTCTCAACTTCACTCTTGCTGAACTGGTAGGATTTGGCTAAAGAGAAGATGGAAATGATGCTATTCATAGTTTCTATCATTCCCGTTAACTGTAGCATAACCCTTCCTCTCTCAACTTATCAGCTGGCTTAATTGCTACTGGTGTACCATATCCTAAAACTAAAGAAGTGAGAATGGTGCGCTGCCACTTGGCTGGCAAAAAGATCTATGTCCTAATGTACGTGCTACAATTGTTTAGAGAGTTTTAGCAAATGAGTCAAGGGAATGCAGAGAAGTATGGGAGGTTATAAACACAAATTGAGATTTGATTTTTTTATTGAGCTGTTGATTTTCACAATAAAACAGACTCCATAGTATAGATCTGGTAACCCTTTATATAAATCAAAACTTTTTGTATTGCTTATATTAAATGTACTAACAGTGGACTTTTCCATCTGCAGATTATACTGAATGACCAGCAGTGACAGTGTTTCACAGCAGAGTTTCTCTGAATTGCCGAGACTGAAGCAAAAAAAAAAAGGAAGTCTTCTGGCATAGTGCATCATTTTACCAATTTACGTGGTAAGTAAAACGCCCAATCATTCTTTTGGGCATTAAAAAGATGTTCATAGCAACGGAATGTCCTCACTACTTTATAGTGGAAACCTGTGCCTGAATATAATTTCTGTCAAGAAAGAAGTAATATGGATCACATTATGTTGGTCATGATAGTTAATAAAAGACTGACTGACTCGAACTCTACTAAAACCTGCTTTAGATCCTGGTGATAGCAATGTTCCATTCGAGGAAATTGCTGCCTTTGAGGCTGAAATGCACCATCTCACGTATGAAAAATAGTGTTACATTCTCACGGTAGGAAGCTCATTTAACCTCTTCTCCTGCACTCTGTATGTTGGGCTCTGATACTCAAGATGGATTTTTGTTAAGGATAATCTGTCTTTGTACCCCCATCCCACTTTCAAAAAGGACACAGAGCTTTGACTGTTTCAGATTCCTTTACCATTCCCCCTCCTACGTGGCTGGCAGTCATGAATACGGATAGTAACCTACTGCATAACTTCTGATATCTCATCCTCCTGTGTGGTCAGCTTCCACAAGGACAATTGGTCCAGGGGGGCCTGACATCATAAAGCTAAAGCAAGAAGTTGTCTGACATGTGGTGCCATTCTGTTGCCTAGCAGTCTGACATCATAAAGCTAAAGCAAGATGCTTTCTGACATGAGAGCCACTCTGTTGCCTAACAAAGAGTAGGATACATTTATCTTGGTAATGATATGAGTTGCAGGGTAGACAGGATGCCCAACTGAAAGTGTTGATGGTAAGATGAAAGAAATTAGGACTTTATTTAGACTTCTATATTTGTATGAACGCAAGTTTGAGCATAAGAGTCTCAACTTCACTCTTGCTGAACTGGTAGGATTTGGCTAAAGAGAAGATGGAAATGATGCTATTCATAGTTTCTATCATTCCCGTTAACTGTAGCATAACCCTTCCTCTCTCAACTTATCAGCTGGCTTAATTGCTACTGGTGTACCATATCCTAAAACTAAAGAAGTGAGAATGGTGCGCTGCCACTTGGCTGGCAAAAAGATCTATGTCCTAATGTACGTGCTACAATTGTTTAGAGAGTTTTAGCAAATGAGTCAAGGGAATGCAGAGAAGTATGGGAGGTTATAAACACAAATTGAGATTTGATTTTTTTATTGAGCTGTTGATTTTCACAATAAAACAGACTCCATAGTATAGATCTGGTAACCCTTTATATAAATCAAAACTTTTTGTATTGCTTATATTAAATGTACTAACAGTGGACTTTTCCATCTGCAGATTATACTGAATGACCAGCAGTGGCAGTGTTTCACAGCAGAGTTTCTCTGACTTGCCGAGACTGAAGCAAAAAAAAAAGGAAGTCTTCTGGCATAGTGCATCATTTTACCAATTTACGTGGTAAGTAAAACGCCCAATCATTCTTTTGGGCATTAAAAAGATGTTCATAGCAACGGAATGTCCTCACTACTTTATAGTGGAAACCTGAGCCTGAATATTATTTCTGTCAAGAAAGAAGTAATATGGATCACATTATGTTGGTCATGATAGTTAATAAAAGACTGACTGACTCGAACTCTACTAAAACCTGCTTTAGATCCTGGTGATAGCAATGTTCCATTCGAGGAAATTGCTGCCTTTGAGGCTGAAATGCACCATCTCACGTATGAAAAATAGTGTTACATTCTCACGGTAGGAAGCTCATTTAACCTCTTCTCCTGCACTCTGTATGTTGGGCTCTGATACTCAAGATGGATTTTTGTTAAGGATAATCTGTCTTTGTACCCCCATCCCACTTTCAAAAAGGACACAGAGCTTTGACTGTTTAAGATTCCTTTACCATTCCCCCTCTTACGTGGCTGGCAGTCATGAATACGGATAGTAACCTACTGCATAACTTCTGATATCTCATCCTCCTGTGTGGTCAGCTTCCACAAGGACAATTGGTCCAGGGGGGCCTGACATCATAAAGCTAAAGCAAGAAGTTGTCTGACATGTGGTGCCATTCTGTTGCCTAGCAGTCTGACATCATAAAGCTAAAGCAAGATGCTTTCTGACATGAGAGCCACTCTGTTGCCTAACAAAGAGTAGGATACATTTATCTTGGTAATGATATGAGTTGCAGGGTAGACAGGATGCCCAACTGAAAGTGTTGATGGTAAGATGAAAGAAATTAGGACTTTATTTAGACTTCTATATTTGTATGAACGCAAGTTTGAGCATAAGAGTCTCAACTTCACTCTTGCTGAACTGGTAGGATTTGGCTAAAGAGAAGATGGAAATGATGCTATTCATAGTTTCTATCATTCCCGTTAACTGTAGCATAACCCTTCCTCTCTCAACTTATCAGCTGGCTTAATTGCTACTGGTGTACCATATCCTAAAACTAAAGAAGTGAGAATGGTGCGCTGCCACTTGGCTGGCAAAAAGATCTATGTCCTAATGTACGTGCTACAATTGTTTAGAGAGTTTTAGCAAATGAGTCAAGGGAATGCAGAGAAGTATGGGAGGTTATAAACACAAATTGAGATTTGATTTTTTTATTGAGCTGTTGATTTTCACAATAAAACAGACTCCATAGTATAGATCTGGTAACCCTTTATATAAATCAAAACTTTTTGTATTGCTTATATTAAATGTACTAACAGTGGACTTTTCCATCTGCAGATTATACTGAATGACCAGCAGTGGCAGTGTTTCACAGCAGAGTTTCTCTGACTTGCCGAGACTGAAGCAAAAAAAAAAGGAAGTCTTCTGGCATAGTGCATCATTTTACCAATTTACGTGGTAAGTAAAATGCCCAATCATTCTTTTGGGCATTAAAAAGATGTTCATAGCAACGGAATGTCCTCACTACTTTATAGTGGAAACCTGAGCCTGAATATCATTTCTGTCAAGAAAGAAGTAATATGGATCACATTATGTTGGTCATGATAGTTAATAAAAGACTGACTGACTCGAACTCTACTAAAACCTGCTTTAGATCCTGGTGATAGCAATGTTCCATTCGAGGAAATTGCTGCCTTTGAGGCTGAAATGCACCATCTCACGTATGAAAAATAGTGTTACATTCTCACAGTAGGAAGCTCATTTAACCTCTTCTCCTGCACTCTGTATGTTGGGCTCTGATACTCAAGATGGATTTTTGTTAAGGATAATCTGTCTTTGTACCCCCATCCCACTTTCAAAAAGGACACAGAGCTTTGACTGTTTCAGATTCCTTTACCATTCCCCCTTCTACGTGGCTGGCAGTCATGAATACGGATAGTAACCTACTGCATAACTTCTGATATCTCATCCTCCTGTGTGGTCAGCTTCCACAAGGACAATTGGTCCAGGGGGGCCTGACATCATAAAGCTAAAGCAAGAAGTTGTCTGACATGTGGTGCCATTCTGTTGCCTAGCAGTCTGACATCATAAAGCTAAAGCAAGATGCTTTCTGACATGAGAGCCACTCTGTTGCCTAACAAAGAGTAGGATACATTTATCTTGGTAATGATATGAGTTGCAGGGTAGACAGGATGCCCAACTGAAAGTGTTGATGGTAAGATGAAAGAAATTAGGACTTTATTTAGACTTCTATATTTGTATGAACGCAAGTTTGAGCATAAGAGTCTCAACTTCACTCTTGCTGAACTGGTAGGATTTGGCTAAAGAGAAGATGGAAATGATGCTATTCATAGTTTCTATCATTCCCGTTAACTGTAGCATAACCCTTCCTCTCTCAACTTATCAGCTGGCTTAATTGCTACTGGTGTACCATATCCTAAAACTAAAGAAGTGAGAATGGTGCGCTGCCACTTGGCTGGCAAAAAGATCTATGTCCTAATGTACGTGCTACAATTGTTTAGAGAGTTTTAGCAAATGAGTCAAGGGAATGCAGAGAAGTATGGGAGGTTATAAACACAAATTGAGATTTGATTTTTTTATTGAGCTGTTGATTTTCACAATAAAACAGACTCCATAGTATAGATCTGGTAACCCTTTATATAAATCAAAACTTTTTGTATTGCTTATATTAAATGTACTAACAGTGGACTTTTCCATCTGCAGATTATACTGAATGACCAGCAGTGGCAGTGTTTCACAGCAGAGTTTCTCTGAATTGCCGAGACTGAAGCAAAAAAAAAAGGAAGTCTTCTGGCATAGTGCATCATTTTACCAATTTACGTGGTAAGTAAAACGCCCAATCATTCTTTTGGGCATTAAAAAGATGTTCATAGCAACGGAATGTCCTCACTACTTTATAGTGGAAACCTGAGCCTGAATATTATTTCTGTCAAGAAAGAAGTAATATGGATCACATTATGTTGGTCATGATAGTTAATAAAAGACTGACTGACTCGAACTCTACTAAAACCTGCTTTAGATCCTGGTGATAGCAATGTTCCATTCGAGGAAATTGCTGCCTTTGAGGCTGAAATGCACCATCTCACGTATGAAAAATAGTGTTACATTCTCACGGTAGGAAGCTCATTTAACCTCTTCTCCTGCACTCTGTATGTTGGGCTCTGATACTCAAGATGGATTTTTGTTAAGGATAATCTGTCTTTGTACCCCCATCCCACTTTCAAAAAGGACACAGAGCTTTGACTGTTTAAGATTCCTTTACCATTCCCCCTCTTACGTGGCTGGCAGTCATGAATACGGATAGTAACCTACTGCATAACTTCTGATATCTCATCCTCCTGTGTGGTCAGCTTCCACAAGGACAATTGGTCCAAGGGGGCCTGACATCATAAAGCTAAAGCAAGAAGTTGTCTGACATGTGGTGCCATTCTGTTGCCTAGCAGTCTGACATCATAAAGCTAAAGCAAGATGCTTTCTGACATGAGAGCCACTCTGTTGCCTAACAAAGAGTAGGATACATTTATCTTGGTAATGATATGAGTTGCAGGGTAGACAGGATGCCCAACTGAAAGTGTTGATGGTAAGATGAAAGAAATTAGGACTTTATTTAGACTTCTATATTTGTATGAACGCAAGTTTGAGCATAAGAGTCTCAACTTCACTCTTGCTGAACTGGTAGGATTTGGCTAAAGAGAAGATGGAAATGATGCTATTCATAGTTTCTATCATTCCCGTTAACTGTAGCATAACCCTTCCTCTCTCAACTTATCAGCTGGCTTAATTGCTACTGGTGTACCATATCCTAAAACTAAAGAAGTGAGAATGGTGCGCTGCCACTTGGCTGGCAAAAAGATCTATGTCCTAATGTACGTGCTACAATTGTTTAGAGAGTTTTAGCAAATGAGTCAAGGGAATGCAGAGAAGTATGGGAGGTTATAAACACAAATTGAGATTTGATTTTTTTATTGAGCTGTTGATTTTCACAATAAAACAGACTCCATAGTATAGATCTGGTAACCTTTATATAAATCAAAACTTTTTGTATTGCTTATATTAAATGTACTAACAGTGGACTTTTCCATCTGCAGATTATACTGAATGACCAGCAGTGGCAGTGTTTCACAGCAGAGTTTCTCTGAATTGCCGAGACTGAAGCAAAAAAAAAAAAGGAAGTCTTCTGGCATAGTGCATCATTTTACCAATTTACGTGGTAAGTAAAACGCCCAATCATTCTTTTGGGCATTAAAAAGATGTTCATAGCAACGGAATGTCCTCACTACTTTATAGTGGAAACCTGTGCCTGAATATCATTTCTGTCAAGAAAGAAGTAATATGGATCACATTATGTTGGTCATGATAGTTAATAAAAGACTGACTGACTCGAACTCTACTAAAACCTGCTTTAGATCCTGGTGATAGCAATGTTCCATTCGAGGAAATTGCTGCCTTTGAGGCTGAAATGCACCATCTCACGTATGAAAAATAGTGTTACATTCTCACGGTAGGAAGCTCATTTAACCTCTTCTCCTGCACTCTGTATGTTGGGCTCTGATACTCAAGATGGATTTTTGTTAAGGATAATCTGTCTTTGTATCCCCATCCCACTTTCAAAAAGGACACAGAGCTTTGACTGTTTCAGATTCCTTTACCATTCCCCCTCCTACGTGGCTGGCAGTCATGAATACGGATAGTAACCTACTGCATAACTTCTGATATCTCATCCTCCTGTGTGGTCAGCTTCCACAAGGACAATTGGTCCAGGGGGGCCTGACATCATAAAGCTAAAGCAAGAAGTTGTCTGACATGTGGTGCCATTCTGTTGCCTAGCAGTCTGACATCATAAAGCTAAAGCAAGATGCTTTCTGACATGAGAGCCACTCTGTTGCCTAACAAAGAGTAGGATACATTTATCTTGGTAATGATATGAGTTGCAGGGTAGACAGGATGCCCAACTGAAAGTGTTGATGGTAAGATGAAAGAAATTAGGACTTTATTTAGACTTCTATATTTGTATGAACGCAAGTTTGAGCATAAGAGTCTCAACTTCACTCTTGCTGAACTGGTAGGATTTGGCTAAAGAGAAGATGGAAATGATGCTATTCATAGTTTCTATCATTCCCGTTAACTGTAGCATAACCCTTCCTCTCTCAACTTATCAGCTGGCTTAATTGCTACTGGTGTACCATATCCTAAAACTAAAGAAGTGAGAATGGTGCGCTGCCACTTGGCTGGCAAAAAGATCTATGTCCTAATGTACGTGCTACAATTGTTTAGAGAGTTTTAGCAAATGAGTCAAGGGAATGCAGAGAAGTATGGGAGGTTATAAACACAAATTGAGATTTGATTTTTTTATTGAGCTGTTGATTTTCACAATAAAACAGACTCCATAGTATAGATCTGGTAACCCTTTATATAAATCAAAACTTTTTGTATTGCTTATATTAAATGTACTAACAGTGGACTTTTCCATCTGCAGATTATACTGAATGACCAGCAGTGGCAGTGTTTCACAGCAGAGTTTCTCTGAATTGCCGAGACTGAAGCAAAAAAAAAAGGAAGTCTTCTGGCATAGTGCATCATTTTACCAATTTACGTGGTAAGTAAAACGCCCAATCATTCTTTTGGGCATTAAAAAGATGTTCATAGCAACGGAATGTCCTCACTACTTTATAGTGGAAACCTGAGCCTGAATATTATTTCTGTCAAGAAAGAAGTAATATGGATCACATTATGTTGGTCATGATAGTTAATAAAAGACTGACTGACTCGAACTCTACTAAAACCTGCTTTAGATCCTGGTGATAGCAATGTTCCATTCGAGGAAATTGCTGCCTTTGAGGCTGAAATGCACCATCTCACGTATGAAAAATAGTGTTACATTCTCACGGTAGGAAGCTCATTTAACCTCTTCTCCTGCACTCTGTATGTTGGGCTCTGATACTCAAGATGGATTTTTGTTAAGGATAATCTGTCTTTGTACCCCCATCCCACTTTCAAAAAGGACACAGAGCTTTGACTGTTTAAGATTCCTTTACCATTCCCCCTCTTACGTGGCTGGCAGTCATGAATACGGATAGTAACCTACTGCATAACTTCTGATATCTCATCCTCCTGTGTGGTCAGCTTCCACAAGGACAATTGGTCCAAGGGGGCCTGACATCATAAAGCTAAAGCAAGAAGTTGTCTGACATGTGGTGCCATTCTGTTGCCTAGCAGTCTGACATCATAAAGCTAAAGCAAGATGCTTTCTGACATGAGAGCCACTCTGTTGCCTAACAAAGAGTAGGATACATTTATCTTGGTAATGATATGAGTTGCAGGGTAGACAGGATGCCCAACTGAAAGTGTTGATGGTAAGATGAAAGAAATTAGGACTTTATTTAGACTTCTATATTTGTATGAACGCAAGTTTGAGCATAAGAGTCTCAACTTCACTCTTGCTGAACTGGTAGGATTTGGCTAAAGAGAAGATGGAAATGATGCTATTCATAGTTTCTATCATTCCCGTTAACTGTAGCATAACCCTTCCTCTCTCAACTTATCAGCTGGCTTAATTGCTACTGGTGTACCATATCCTAAAACTAAATAAGTGAGAATGGTGCGCTGCCACTTGGCTGGCAAAAAGATCTATGTCCTAATGTACGTGCTACAATTGTTTAGAGAGTTTTAGCAAATGAGTCAAGGGAATGCAGAGAAGTATGGGAGGTTATAAACACAAATTGAGATTTGATTTTTTTATTGAGCTGTTGATTTTCACAATAAAACAGACTCCATAGTATAGATCTGGTAACCCTTTATATAAATCAAAACTTTTTGTATTGCTTATATTAAATGTACTAACAGTGGACTTTTCCATCTGCAGATTATACTGAATGACCAGCAGTGGCAGTGTTTCACAGCAGAGTTTCTCTGAATTGCCGAGACTGAAGCAAAAAAAAAAAGGAAGTCTTCTGGCATAGTGCATCATTTTACCAATTTACGTGGTAAGTAAAACGCCCAATCATTCTTTTGGGCATTAAAAAGATGTTCATAGCAACGGAATGTCCTCACTACTTTATAGTGGAAACCTGCGCCTGAATATCATTTCTGTCAAGAAAGAAGTAATATGGATCACATTATGTTGGTCATGATAGTTAATAAAGGACTGACTGACTCGAACTCTACTAAAACCTGCTTTAGATCCTGGTGATAGCAATGTTCCATTCGAGGAAATTGCTGCCTTTGAGGCTGAAATGCACCATCTCACGTATGAAAAATAGTGTTACATTCTCACGGTAGGAAGCTCATTTAACCTCTTCTCCTGCACTCTGTATGTTGGGCTCTGATACTCAAGATGGATTTTTGTTAAGGATAATCTGTCTTTGTACCCCCATCCCACTTTCAAAAAGGACACAGAGCTTTGACTGTTTCAGATTCCTTTACCATTCCCCCTCCTACGTGGCTGGCAGTCATGAATACGGATAGTAACCTACTGCATAACTTCTGATATCTCATCCTCCTGTGTGGTCAGCTTCCACAAGGACAATTGGTCCAGGGGGGCCTGACATCATAAAGCTAAAGCAAGAAGTTGTCTGACATGTGGTGCCATTCTGTTGCCTAGCAGTCTGACATCATAAAGCTAAAGCAAGATGCTTTCTGACATGAGAGCCACTCTGTTGCCTAACAAAGAGTAGGATACATTTATCTTGGTAATGATATGAGTTGCAGGGTAGACAGGATGCCCAACTGAAAGTGTTGATGGTAAGATGAAAGAAATTAGGACTTTATTTAGACTTCTATATTTGTATGAACGCAAGTTTGAGCATAAGAGTCTCAACTTCACTCTTGCTGAACTGGTAGGATTTGGCTAAAGAGAAGATGGAAATGATGCTATTCATAGTTTCTATCATTCCCGTTAACTGTAGCATAACCCTTCCTCTCTCAACTTATCAGCTGGCTTAATTGCTACTGGTGTACCATATCCTAAAACTAAAGAAGTGAGAATGGTGCGCTGCCACTTGGCTGGCAAAAAGATCTATGTCCTAATGTACGTGCTACAATTGTTTAGAGAGTTTTAGCAAATGAGTCAAGGGAATGCAGAGAAGTATGGGAGGTTATAAACACAAATTGAGATTTGATTTTTTTATTGAGCTGTTGATTTTCACAATAAAACAGACTCCATAGTATAGATCTGGTAACCCTTTATATAAATCAAAACTTTTTGTATTGCTTATATTAAATGTACTAACAGTGGACTTTTCCATCTGCAGATTATACTGAATGACCAGCAGTGGCAGTGTTTCACAGCAGAGTTTCTCTGACTTGCCGAGACTGAAGCAAAAAAAAAAGGAAGTCTTCTGGCATAGTGCATCATTTTACCAATTTACGTGGTAAGTAAAACGCCCAATCATTCTTTTGGGCATTAAAAAGATGTTCATAGCAACGGAATGTCCTCACTACTTTATAGTGGAAACCTGAGCCTGAATATTATTTCTGTCAAGAAAGAAGTAATATGGATCACATTATGTTGGTCATGATAGTTAATAAAAGACTGACTGACTCGAACTCTACTAAAACCTGCTTTAGATCCTGGTGATAGCAATGTTCCATTCGAGGAAATTGCTGCCTTTGAGGCTGAAATGCACCATCTCACGTATGAAAAATAGTGTTACATTCTCACGGTAGGAAGCTCATTTAACCTCTTCTCCTGCACTCTGTATGTTGGGCTCTGATACTCAAGATGGATTTTTGTTAAGGATAATCTGTCTTTGTACCCCCATCCCACTTTCAAAAAGGACACAGAGCTTTGACTGTTTAAGATTCCTTTACCATTCCCCCTCTTACGTGGCTGGCAGTCATGAATACGGATAGTAACCTACTGCATAACTTCTGATATCTCATCCTCCTGTGTGGTCAGCTTCCACAAGGACAATTGGTCCAGGGGGGCCTGACATCATAAAGCTAAAGCAAGAAGTTGTCTGACATGTGGTGCCATTCTGTTGCCTAGCAGTCTGACATCATAAAGCTAAAGCAAGATGCTTTCTGACATGAGAGCCACTCTGTTGCCTAACAAAGAGTAGGATACATTTATCTTGGTAATGATATGAGTTGCAGGGTAGACAGGATGCCCAACTGAAAGTGTTGATGGTAAGATGAAAGAAATTAGGACTTTATTTAGACTTCTATATTTGTATGAACGCAAGTTTGAGCATAAGAGTCTCAACTTCACTCTTGCTGAACTGGTAGGATTTGGCTAAAGAGAAGATGGAAATGATGCTATTCATAGTTTCTATCATTCCCGTTAACTGTAGCATAACCCTTCCTCTCTCAACTTATCAGCTGGCTTAATTGCTACTGGTGTACCATATCCTAAAACTAAAGAAGTGAGAATGGTGCGCTGCCACTTGGCTGGCAAAAAGATCTATGTCCTAATGTACGTGCTACAATTGTTTAGAGAGTTTTAGCAAATGAGTCAAGGGAATGCAGAGAAGTATGGGAGGTTATAAACACAAATTGAGATTTGATTTTTTTATTGAGCTGTTGATTTTCACAATAAAACAGACTCCATAGTATAGATCTGGTAACCCTTTATATAAATCAAAACTTTTTGTATTGCTTATATTAAATGTACTAACAGTGGACTTTTCCATCTGCAGATTATACTGAATGACCAGCAGTGGCAGTGTTTCACAGCAGAGTTTCTCTGACTTGCCGAGACTGAAGCAAAAAAAAAAAGGAAGTCTTCTGGCATAGTGCATCATTTTACCAATTTACGTGGTAAGTAAAATGCCCAATCATTCTTTTGGGCATTAAAAAGATGTTCATAGCAACGGAATGTCCTCACTACTTTATAGTGGAAACCTGAGCCTGAATATCATTTCTGTCAAGAAAGAAGTAATATGGATCACATTATGTTGGTCATGATAGTTAATAAAAGACTGACTGACTCGAACTCTACTAAAACCTGCTTTAGATCCTGGTGATAGCAATGTTCCATTCGAGGAAATTGCTGCCTTTGAGGCTGAAATGCACCATCTCACGTATGAAAAATAGTGTTACATTCTCACAGTAGGAAGCTCATTTAACCTCTTCTCCTGCACTCTGTATGTTGGGCTCTGATACTCAAGATGGATTTTTGTTAAGGATAATCTGTCTTTGTACCCCCATCCCACTTTCAAAAAGGACACAGAGCTTTGACTGTTTCAGATTCCTTTACCATTCCCCCTCCTACGTGGCTGGCAGTCATGAATACGGATAGTAACCTACTGCATAACTTCTGATATCTCATCCTCCTGTGTGGTCAGCTTCCACAAGGACAATTGGTCCAGGGGGGCCTGACATCATAAAGCTAAAGCAAGAAGTTGTCTGACATGTGGTGCCATTCTGTTGCCTAGCAGTCTGACATCATAAAGCTAAAGCAAGATGCTTTCTGACATGAGAGCCACTCTGTTGCCTAACAAAGAGTAGGATACATTTATCTTGGTAATGATATGAGTTGCAGGGTAGACAGGATGCCCAACTGAAAGTGTTGATGGTAAGATGAAAGAAATTAGGACTTTATTTAGACTTCTATATTTGTATGAACGCAAGTTTGAGCATAAGAGTCTCAACTTCACTCTTGCTGAACTGGTAGGATTTGGCTAAAGAGAAGATGGAAATGATGCTATTCATAGTTTCTATCATTCCCGTTAACTGTAGCATAACCCTTCCTCTCTCAACTTATCAGCTGGCTTAATTGCTACTGGTGTACCATATCCTAAAACTAAAGAAGTGAGAATGGTGCGCTGCCACTTGGCTGGCAAAAAGATCTATGTCCTAATGTACGTGCTACAATTGTTTAGAGAGTTTTAGCAAATGAGTCAAGGGAATGCAGAGAAGTATGGGAGGTTATAAACACAAATTGAGATTTGATTTTTTTATTGAGCTGTTGATTTTCACAATAAAACAGACTCCATAGTATAGATCTGGTAACCCTTTATATAAATCAAAACTTTTTGTATTGCTTATATTAAATGTACTAACAGTGGACTTTTCCATCTGCAGATTATACTGAATTACCAGCAGTGGCAGTGTTTCACAGCAGAGTTTCTCTGAATTGCCGAGACTGAAGCAAAAAAAAAAGGAAGTCTTCTGGCATAGTGCATCATTTTACCAATTTACGTGGTAAGTAAAACGCCCAATCATTCTTTTGGGCATTAAAAAGATGTTCATAGCAACGGAATGTCCTCACTACTTTATAGTGGAAACCTGAGCCTGAATATTATTTCTGTCAAGAAAGAAGTAATATGGATCACATTATGTTGGTCATGATAGTTAATAAAAGACTGACTGACTCGAACTCTACTAAAACCTGCTTTAGATCCTGGTGATAGCAATGTTCCATTCGAGGAAATTGCTGCCTTTGAGGCTGAAATGCACCATCTCACGTATGAAAAATAGTGTTACATTCTCACGGTAGGAAGCTCATTTAACCTCTTCTCCTGCACTCTGTATGTTGGGCTCTGATACTCAAGATGGATTTTTGTTAAGGATAATCTGTCTTTGTACCCCCATCCCACTTTCAAAAAGGACACAGAGCTTTGACTGTTTAAGATTCCTTTACCATTCCCCCTCTTACGTGGCTGGCAGTCATGAATACGGATAGTAACCTACTGCATAACTTCTGATATCTCATCCTCCTGTGTGGTCAGCTTCCACAAGGACAATTGGTCCAAGGGGGCCTGACATCATAAAGCTAAAGCAAGAAGTTGTCTGACATGTGGTGCCATTCTGTTGCCTAGCAGTCTGACATCATAAAGCTAAAGCAAGATGCTTTCTGACATGAGAGCCACTCTGTTGCCTAACAAAGAGTAGGATACATTTATCTTGGTAATGATATGAGTTGCAGGGTAGACAGGATGCCCAACTGAAAGTGTTGATGGTAAGATGAAAGAAATTAGGACTTTATTTAGACTTCTATATTTGTATGAACGCAAGTTTGAGCATAAGAGTCTCAACTTCACTCTTGCTGAACTGGTAGGATTTGGCTAAAGAGAAGATGGAAATGATGCTATTCATAGTTTCTATCATTCCCGTTAACTGTAGCATAACCCTTCCTCTCTCAACTTATCAGCTGGCTTAATTGCTACTGGTGTACCATATCCTAAAACTAAAGAAGTGAGAATGGTGCGCTGCCACTTGGCTGGCAAAAAGATCTATGTCCTAATGTACGTGCTACAATTGTTTAGAGAGTTTTAGCAAATGAGTCAAGGGAATGCAGAGAAGTATGGGAGGTTATAAACACAAATTGAGATTTGATTTTTTTATTGAGCTGTTGATTTTCACAATAAAACAGACTCCATAGTATAGATCTGGTAACCTTTATATAAATCAAAACTTTTTGTATTGCTTATATTAAATGTACTAACAGTGGACTTTTCCATCTGCAGATTATACTGAATGACCAGCAGTGGCAGTGTTTCACAGCAGAGTTTCTCTGAATTGCCGAGACTGAAGCAAAAAAAAAAAAGGAAGTCTTCTGGCATAGTGCATCATTTTACCAATTTACGTGGTAAGTAAAACGCCCAATCATTCTTTTGGGCATTAAAAAGATGTTCATAGCAACGGAATGTCCTCACTACTTTATAGTGGAAACCTGTGCCTGAATATCATTTCTGTCAAGAAAGAAGTAATATGGATCACATTATGTTGGTCATGATAGTTAATAAAAGACTGACTGACTCGAACTCTACTAAAACCTGCTTTAGATCCTGGTGATAGCAATGTTCCATTCGAGGAAATTGCTGCCTTTGAGGCTGAAATGCACCATCTCACGTATGAAAAATAGTGTTACATTCTCACGGTAGGAAGCTCATTTAACCTCTTCTCCTGCACTCTGTATGTTGGGCTCTGATACTCAAGATGGATTTTTGTTAAGGATAATCTGTCTTTGTATCCCCATCCCACTTTCAAAAAGGACACAGAGCTTTGACTGTTTCAGATTCCTTTACCATTCCCCCTCCTACGTGGCTGGCAGTCATGAATACGGATAGTAACCTACTGCATAACTTCTGATATCTCATCCTCCTGTGTGGTCAGCTTCCACAAGGACAATTGGTCCAGGGGGGCCTGACATCATAAAGCTAAAGCAAGAAGTTGTCTGACATGTGGTGCCATTCTGTTGCCTAGCAGTCTGACATCATAAAGCTAAAGCAAGATGCTTTCTGACATGAGAGCCACTCTGTTGCCTAACAAAGAGTAGGATACATTTATCTTGGTAATGATATGAGTTGCAGGGTAGACAGGATGCCCAACTGAAAGTGTTGATGGTAAGATGAAAGAAATTAGGACTTTATTTAGACTTCTATATTTGTATGAACGCAAGTTTGAGCATAAGAGTCTCAACTTCACTCTTGCTGAACTGGTAGGATTTGGCTAAAGAGAAGATGGAAATGATGCTATTCATAGTTTCTATCATTCCCGTTAACTGTAGCATAACCCTTCCTCTCTCAACTTATCAGCTGGCTTAATTGCTACTGGTGTACCATATCCTAAAACTAAAGAAGTGAGAATGGTGCGCTGCCACTTGGCTGGCAAAAAGATCTATGTCCTAATGTACGTGCTACAATTGTTTAGAGAGTTTTAGCAAATGAGTCAAGGGAATGCAGAGAAGTATGGGAGGTTATAAACACAAATTGAGATTTGATTTTTTTATTGAGCTGTTGATTTTCACAATAAAACAGACTCCATAGTATAGATCTGGTAACCTTTATATAAATCAAAACTTTTTGTATTGCTTATATTAAATGTACTAACAGTGGACTTTTCCATCTGCAGATTATACTGAATGACCAGCAGTGGCAGTGTTTCACAGCAGAGTTTCTCTGAATTGCCGAGACTGAAGCAAAAAAAAAAAAGGAAGTCTTCTGGCATAGTGCATCATTTTACCAATTTACGTGGTAAGTAAAACGCCCAATCATTCTTTTGGGCATTAAAAAGATGTTCATAGCAACGGAATGTCCTCACTACTTTATAGTGGAAACCTGTGCCTGAATATCATTTCTGTCAAGAAAGAAGTAATATGGATCACATTATGTTGGTCATGATAGTTAATAAAAGACTGACTGACTCGAACTCTACTAAAACCTGCTTTAGATCCTGGTGATAGCAATGTTCCATTCGAGGAAATTGCTGCCTTTGAGGCTGAAATGCACCATCTCACGTATGAAAAATAGTGTTACATTCTCACGGTAGGAAGCTCATTTAACCTCTTCTCCTGCACTCTGTATGTTGGGCTCTGATACTCAAGATGGATTTTTGTTAAGGATAATCTGTCTTTGTATCCCCATCCCACTTTCAAAAAGGACACAGAGCTTTGACTGTTTCAGATTCCTTTACCATTCCCCCTCCTACGTGGCTGGCAGTCATGAATACGGATAGTAACCTACTGCATAACTTCTGATATCTCATCCTCCTGTGTGGTCAGCTTCCACAAGGACAATTGGTCCAGGGGGGCCTGACATCATAAAGCTAAAGCAAGAAGTTGTCTGACATGTGGTGCCATTCTGTTGCCTAGCAGTCTGACATCATAAAGCTAAAGCAAGATGCTTTCTGACATGAGAGCCACTCTGTTGCCTAACAAAGAGTAGGATACATTTATCTTGGTAATGATATGAGTTGCAGGGTAGACAGGATGCCCAACTGAAAGTGTTGATGGTAAGATGAAAGAAATTAGGACTTTATTTAGACTTCTATATTTGTATGAACGCAAGTTTGAGCATAAGAGTCTCAACTTCACTCTTGCTGAACTGGTAGGATTTGGCTAAAGAGAAGATGGAAATGATGCTATTCATAGTTTCTATCATTCCCGTTAACTGTAGCATAACCCTTCCTCTCTCAACTTATCAGCTGGCTTAATTGCTACTGGTGTACCATATCCTAAAACTAAAGAAGTGAGAATGGTGCGCTGCCACTTGGCTGGCAAAAAGATCTATGTCCTAATGTACGTGCTACAATTGTTTAGAGAGTTTTAGCAAATGAGTCAAGGGAATGCAGAGAAGTATGGGAGGTTATAAACACAAATTGAGATTTGATTTTTTTATTGAGCTGTTGATTTTCACAATAAAACAGACTCCATAGTATAGATCTGGTAACCTTTATATAAATCAAAACTTTTTGTATTGCTTATATTAAATGTACTAACAGTGGACTTTTCCATCTGCAGATTATACTGAATGACCAGCAGTGGCAGTGTTTCACAGCAGAGTTTCTCTGAATTGCCGAGACTGAAGCAAAAAAAAAAAGGAAGTCTTCTGGCATAGTGCATCATTTTACCAATTTACGTGGTAAGTAAAACGCCCAATCATTCTTTTGGGCATTAAAAAGATGTTCATAGCAACGGAATGTCCTCACTACTTTATAGTGGAAACCTGTGCCTGAATATCATTTCTGTCAAGAAAGAAGTAATATGGATCACATTATGTTGGTCATGATAGTTAATAAAAGACTGACTGACTCGAACTCTACTAAAACCTGCTTTAGATCCTGGTGATAGCAATGTTCCATTCGAGGAAATTGCTGCCTTTGAGGCTGAAATGCACCATCTCACGTATGAAAAATAGTGTTACATTCTCACGGTAGGAAGCTCATTTAACCTCTTCTCCTGCACTCTGTATGTTGGGCTCTGATACTCAAGATGGATTTTTGTTAAGGATAATCTGTCTTTGTACCCCCATCCCACTTTCAAAAAGGACACAGAGCTTTGACTGTTTCAGATTCCTTTACCATTCCCCCTCCTACGTGGCTGGCAGTCATGAATACGGATAGTAACCTACTGCATAACTTCTGATATCTCATCCTCCTGTGTGGTCAGCTTCCACAAGGACAATTGGTCCAGGGGGGCCTGACATCATAAAGCTAAAGCAAGAAGTTGTCTGACATGTGGTGCCATTCTGTTGCCTAGCAGTCTGACATCATAAAGCTAAAGCAAGATGCTTTCTGACATGAGAGCCACTCTGTTGCCTAACAAAGAGTAGGATACATTTATCTTGGTAATGATATGAGTTGCAGGGTAGACAGGATGCCCAACTGAAAGTGTTGATGGTAAGATGAAAGAAATTAGGACTTTATTTAGACTTCTATATTTGTATGAACGCAAGTTTGAGCATAAGAGTCTCAACTTCACTCTTGCTGAACTGGTAGGATTTGGCTAAAGAGAAGATGGAAATGATGCTATTCATAGTTTCTATCATTCCCGTTAACTGTAGCATAACCCTTCCTCTCTCAACTTATCAGCTGGCTTAATTGCTACTGGTGTACCATATCCTAAAACTAAAGAAGTGAGAATGGTGCGCTGCCACTTGGCTGGCAAAAAGATCTATGTCCTAATGTACGTGCTACAATTGTTTAGAGAGTTTTAGCAAATGAGTCAAGGGAATGCAGAGAAGTATGGGAGGTTATAAACACAAATTGAGATTTGATTTTTTTATTGAGCTGTTGATTTTCACAATAAAACAGACTCCATAGTATAGATCTGGTAACCCTTTATATAAATCAAAACTTTTTGTATTGCTTATATTAAATGTACTAACAGTGGACTTTTCCATCTGCAGATTATACTGAATGACCAGCAGTGGCAGTGTTTCACAGCAGAGTTTCTCTGAATTGCCGAGACTGAAGCAAAAAAAAAAAGGAAGTCTTCTGGCATAGTGCATCATTTTACCAATTTACGTGGTAAGTAAAACGCCCAATCATTCTTTTGGGCATTAAAAAGATGTTCATAGCAACGGAATGTCCTCACTACTTTATAGTGGAAACCTGAACCTGAATATTATTTCTGTCAAGAAAGAAGTAATATGGATCACATTATGTTGGTCATGATAGTTAATAAAAGACTGACTGACTCGAACTCTACTAAAACCTGCTTTAGATCCTGGTGATAGCAATGTTCCATTCGAGGAAATTGCTGCCTTTGAGGCTGAAATGCACCATCTCACGTATGAAAAATAGTGTTACATTCTCACGGTAGGAAGCTCATTTAACCTCTTCTCCTGCACTCTGTATGTTGGGCTCTGATACTCAAGATGGATTTTTGTTAAGGATAATCTGTCTTTGTACCCCCATCCCACTTTCAAAAAGGACACAGAGCTTTGACTGTTTAAGATTCCTTTACCATTCCCCCTCTTACGTGGCTGGCAGTCATGAATACGGATAGTAACCTACTGCATAACTTCTGATATCTCATCCTCCTGTGTGGTCAGCTTCCACAAGGACAATTGGTCCAGGGGGGCCTGACATCATAAAGCTAAAGCAAGAAGTTGTCTGACATGTGGTGCCATTCTGTTGCCTAGCAGTCTGACATCATAAAGCTAAAGCAAGATGCTTTCTGACATGAGAGCCACTCTGTTGCCTAACAAAGAGTAGGATACATTTATCTTGGTAATGATATGAGTTGCAGGGTAGACAGGATGCCCAACTGAAAGTGTTGATGGTAAGATGAAAGAAATTAGGACTTTATTTAGACTTCTATATTTGTATGAACGCAAGTTTGAGCATAAGAGTCTCAACTTCACTCTTGCTGAACTGGTAGGATTTGGCTAAAGAGAAGATGGAAATGATGCTATTCATAGTTTCTATCATTCCCGTTAACTGTAGCATAACCCTTCCTCTCTCAACTTATCAGCTGGCTTAATTGCTACTGGTGTACCATATCCTAAAACTAAAGAAGTGAGAATGGTGCGCTGCCACTTGGCTGGCAAAAAGATCTATGTCCTAATGTACGTGCTACAATTGTTTAGAGAGTTTTAGCAAATGAGTCAAGGGAATGCAGAGAAGTATGGGAGGTTATAAACACAAATTGAGATTTGATTTTTTTATTGAGCTGTTGATTTTCACAATAAAACAGACTCCATAGTATAGATCTGGTAACCCTTTATATAAATCAAAACTTTTTGTATTGCTTATATTAAATGTACTAACAGTGGACTTTTCCATCTGCAGATTATACTGAATGACCAGCAGTGGCAGTGTTTCACAGCAGAGTTTCTCTGAATTGCCGAGACTGAAGCAAAAAAAAAAAGGAAGTCTTCTGGCATAGTGCATCATTTTACCAATTTACGTGGTAAGTAAAACGCCCAATCATTCTTTTGGGCATTAAAAAGATGTTCATAGCAACGGAATGTCCTCACTACTTTATAGTGGAAACCTGAACCTGAATATTATTTCTGTCAAGAAAGAAGTAATATGGATCACATTATGTTGGTCATGATAGTTAATAAAAGACTGACTGACTCGAACTCTACTAAAACCTGCTTTAGATCCTGGTGATAGCAATGTTCCATTCGAGGAAATTGCTGCCTTTGAGGCTGAAATGCACCATCTCACGTATGAAAAATAGTGTTACATTCTCACGGTAGGAAGCTCATTTAACCTCTTCTCCTGCACTCTGTATGTTGGGCTCTGATACTCAAGATGGATTTTTGTTAAGGATAATCTGTCTTTGTACCCCCATCCCACTTTCAAAAAGGACACAGAGCTTTGACTGTTTAAGATTCCTTTACCATTCCCCCTCTTACGTGGCTGGCAGTCATGAATACGGATAGTAACCTACTGCATAACTTCTGATATCTCATCCTCCTGTGTGGTCAGCTTCCACAAGGACAATTGGTCCAGGGGGGCCTGACATCATAAAGCTAAAGCAAGAAGTTGTCTGACATGTGGTGCCATTCTGTTGCCTAGCAGTCTGACATCATAAAGCTAAAGCAAGATGCTTTCTGACATGAGAGCCACTCTGTTGCCTAACAAAGAGTAGGATACATTTATCTTGGTAATGATATGAGTTGCAGGGTAGACAGGATGCCCAACTGAAAGTGTTGATGGTAAGATGAAAGAAATTAGGACTTTATTTAGACTTCTATATTTGTATGAACGCAAGTTTGAGCATAAGAGTCTCAACTTCACTCTTGCTGAACTGGTAGGATTTGGCTAAAGAGAAGATGGAAATGATGCTATTCATAGTTTCTATCATTCCCGTTAACTGTAGCATAACCCTTCCTCTCTCAACTTATCAGCTGGCTTAATTGCTACTGGTGTACCATATCCTAAAACTAAAGAAGTGAGAATGGTGCGCTGCCACTTGGCTGGCAAAAAGATCTATGTCCTAATGTACGTGCTACAATTGTTTAGAGAGTTTTAGCAAATGAGTCAAGGGAATGCAGAGAAGTATGGGAGGTTATAAACACAAATTGAGATTTGATTTTTTTATTGAGCTGTTGATTTTCACAATAAAACAGACTCCATAGTATAGATCTGGTAACCCTTTATATAAATCAAAACTTTTTGTATTGCTTATATTAAATGTACTAACAGTGGACTTTTCCATCTGCAGATTATATTGAATGACCAGCAGTGGCAGTGTTTCACAGCAGAGTTTCTCTGAATTGCCGAGACTGAAGCAAAAAAAAAAAGGAAGTCTTCTGGCATAGTGCATCATTTTACCAATTTACGTGGTAAGTAAAACGCCCAATCATTCTTTTGGGCATTAAAAAGATGTTCATAGCAACGGAATGTCCTCACTACTTTATAGTGGAAACCTGCGCCTGAATATCATTTCTGTCAAGAAAGAAGTAATATGGATCACATTATGTTGGTCATGATAGTTAATAAAAGACTGACTGACTCAAACTCTACTAAAACCTGCTTTAGATCCTGGTGATAGCAATGTTCCATTCGAGGAAATTGCTGCCTTTGAGGCTGAAATGCACCATCTCACGTATGAAAAATAGTGTTACATTCTCACGGTAGGAAGCTCATTTAACCTCTTCTCCTGCACTCTGTATGTTGGGCTCTGATACTCAAGATGGATTTTTGTTAAGGATAATCTGTCTTTGTACCCCCATCCCACTTTCAAAAAGGACACAGAGCTTTGACTGTTTCAGATTCCTTTACCATTCCCCCTCCTACGTGGCTGGCAGTCATGAATACGGATAGTAACCTACTGCATAACTTCTGATATCTCATCCTCCTGTGTGGTCAGCTTCCACAAGGACAATTGGTCCAGGGGGGCCTGACATCGTAAAGCTAAAGCAAGAAGTTGTCTGACATGTGGTGCCATTCTGTTGCCTAGCAGTCTGACATCATAAAGCTAAAGCAAGATGCTTTCTGACATGAGAGCCACTCTGTTGCCTAACAAAGAGTAGGATACATTTATCTTGGTAATGATATGAGTTGCAGGGTAGACAGGATGCCCAACTGAAAGTGTTGATGGTAAGATGAAAGAAATTAGGACTTTATTTAGACTTCTATATTTGTATGAACGCAAGTTTGAGCATAAGAGTCTCAACTTCACTCTTGCTGAACTGGTAGGATTTGGCTAAAGAGAAGATGGAAATGATGCTATTCATAGTTTCTATCATTCCCGTTAACTGTAGCATAACCCTTCCTCTCTCAACTTATCAGCTGGCTTAATTGCTACTGGTGTACCATATCCTAAAACTAAAGAAGTGAGAATGGTGCGCTGCCACTTGGCTGGCAAAAAGATCTATGTCCTAATGTACGTGCTACAATTGTTTAGAGAGTTTTAGCAAATGAGTCAAGGGAATGCAGAGAAGTATGGGAGGTTATAAACACAAATTGAGATTTGATTTTTTTATTGAGCTGTTGATTTTCACAATAAAACAGACTCCATAGTATAGATCTGGTAACCCTTTATATAAATCAAAACTTTTTGTATTGCTTATATTAAATGTACTAACAGTGGACTTTTCCATCTGCAGATTATACTGAATGACCAGCAGTGGCAGTGTTTCACAGCAGAGTTTCTCTGACTTGCCGAGACTGAAGCAAAAAAAAAAAGGAAGTCTTCTGGCATAGTGCATCATTTTACCAATTTACGTGGTAAGTAAAACGCCCAATCATTCTTTTGGGCATTAAAAAGATGTTCATAGCAACGGAATGTCCTCACTACTTTATAGTGGAAACCTGTGCCTGAATATCATTTCTGTCAAGAAAGAAGTAATATGGATCACATTATGTTGGTCATGATAGTTAATAAAAGACTGACTGACTCGAACTCTACTAAAACCTGCTTTAGATCCTGGTGATAGCAATGTTCCATTCGAGGAAATTGCTGCCTTTGAGGCTGAAATGCACCATCTCACGTATGAAAAATAGTGTTACATTCTCACGGTAGGAAGCTCATTTAACCTCTTCTCCTGCACTCTGTATGTTGGGCTCTGATACTCAAGATGGATTTTTGTTAAGGATAATCTGTCTTTGTACCCCCATCCCACTTTCAAAAAGGACACAGAGCTTTGACTGTTTCAGATTCCTTTACCATTCCGCCTCCTACGTGGCTGGCAGTCATGAATACGAATAGTAACCTACTGCATAACTTCTGATATCTCATCCTCCTGTGTGGTCAGCTTCCACAAGGACAATTGGTCCAGGGGGGCCTGACATCATAAAGCTAAAGCAAGAAGTTGTCTGACATGTGGTGCCATTCTGTTGCCTAGCAGTCTGACATCATAAAGCTAAAGCAAGATGCTTTCTGACATGAGAGCCACTCTGTTGCCTAACAAAGAGTAGGATACATTTATCTTGGTAATGATATGAGTTGCAGGGTAGACAGGATGCCCAACTGAAAGTGTTGATGGTAAGATGAAAGAAATTAGGACTTTATTTAGACTTCTATATTTGTATGAACGCAAGTTTGAGCATAAGAGTCTCAACTTCACTCTTGCTGAACTGGTAGGATTTGGCTAAAGAGAAGATGGAAATGATGCTATTCATAGTTTCTATCATTCCCGTTAACTGTAGCATAACCCTTCCTCTCTCAACTTATCAGCTGGCTTAATTGCTACTGGTGTACCATATCCTAAAACTAAAGAAGTGAGAATGGTGCGCTGCCACTTGGCTGGCAAAAAGATCTATGTCCTAATGTACGTGCTACAATTGTTTAGAGAGTTTTAGCAAATGAGTCAAGGGAATGCAGAGAAGTATGGGAGGTTATAAACACAAATTGAGATTTGATTTTTTTATTGAGCTGTTGATTTTCACAATAAAACAGACTCCATAGTATAGATCTGGTAACCCTTTATATAAATCAAAACTTTTTGTATTGCTTATATTAAATGTACTAACAGTGGACTTTTCCATCTGCAGATTATACTGAATGACCAGCAGTGGCAGTGTTTCACAGCAGAGTTTCTCTGACTTGCCGAGACTGAAGCAAAAAAAAAAAGGAAGTCTTCTGGCATAGTGCATCATTTTACCAATTTACGTGGTAAGTAAAACGCCCAATCATTCTTTTGGGCATTAAAAAGATGTTCATAGCAACGGAATGTCCTCACTACTTTATAGTGGAAACCTGTGCCTGAATATCATTTCTGTCAAGAAAGAAGTAATATGGATCACATTATGTTGGTCATGATAGTTAATAAAAGACTGACTGACTCGAACTCTACTAAAACCTGCTTTAGATCCTGGTGATAGCAATGTTCCATTCGAGGAAATTGCTGCCTTTGAGGCTGAAATGCACCATCTCACGTATGAAAAATAGTGTTACATTCTCACGGTAGGAAGCTCATTTAACCTCTTCTCCTGCACTCTGTATGTTGGGCTCTGATACTCAAGATGGATTTTTGTTAAGGATAATCTGTCTTTGTACCCCCATCCCACTTTCAAAAAGGACACAGAGCTTTGACTGTTTCAGATTCCTTTACCATTCCGCCTCCTACGTGGCTGGCAGTCATGAATACGAATAGTAACCTACTGCATAACTTCTGATATCTCATCCTCCTGTGTGGTCAGCTTCCACAAGGACAATTGGTCCAGGGGGGCCTGACATCATAAAGCTAAAGCAAGAAGTTGTCTGACATGTGGTGCCATTCTGTTGCCTAGCAGTCTGACATCATAAAGCTAAAGCAAGATGCTTTCTGACATGAGAGCCACTCTGTTGCCTAACAAAGAGTAGGATACATTTATCTTGGTAATGATATGAGTTGCAGGGTAGACAGGATGCCCAACTGAAAGTGTTGATGGTAAGATGAAAGAAATTAGGACTTTATTTAGACTTCTATATTTGTATGAACGCAAGTTTGAGCATAAGAGTCTCAACTTCACTCTTGCTGAACTGGTAGGATTTGGCTAAAGAGAAGATGGAAATGATGCTATTCATAGTTTCTATCATTCCCGTTAACTGTAGCATAACCCTTCCTCTCTCAACTTATCAGCTGGCTTAATTGCTACTGGTGTACCATATCCTAAAACTAAAGAAGTGAGAATGGTGCGCTGCCACTTGGCTGGCAAAAAGATCTATGTCCTAATGTACGTGCTACAATTGTTTAGAGAGTTTTAGCAAATGAGTCAAGGGAATGCAGAGAAGTATGGGAGGTTATAAACACAAATTGAGATTTGATTTTTTTATTGAGCTGTTGATTTTCACAATAAAACAGACTCCATAGTATAGATCTGGTAACCCTTTATATAAATCAAAACTTTTTGTATTGCTTATATTAAATGTACTAACAGTGGACTTTTCCATCTGCAGATTAAACTGAATGACCAGCAGTGGCAGTGTTTCACAGCAGAGTTTCTCTGACTTGCCGAGACTGAAGCAAAAAAAAAAAAGGAAGTCTTCTGGCATAGTGCATCATTTTACCAATTTACGTGGTAAGTAAAACGCCCAATCATTCTTTTGGGCATTAAAAAGATGTTCTTAGCAACGGAATGTCCTCGCTACTTTATAGTGGAAACCTGTGCCTGAATATCATTTCTGTCAAGAAAGAAGTAATATGGATCACATTATGTTGGTCATGATAGTTAATAAAAGACTGACTGACTCGAACTCTACTAAAACCTGCTTTAGATCCTGGTGATAGCAATGTTCCATTCGAGGAAATTGCTGCCTTTGAGGCTGAAATGCACCATCTCACGTATGAAAAATAGTGTTACATTCTCACGGTAGGAAGCTCATTTAACCTCTTCTCCTGCACTCTGTATGTTGGGCTCTGATACTCAAGATGGATTTTTGTTAAGGATAATCTGTCTTTGTACCCCCATCCCACTTTCAAAAAGGACACAGAGCTTTGACTGTTTCAGATTCCTTTACCATTCCGCCTCCTACGTGGCTGGCAGTCATGAATACGAATAGTAACCTACTGCATAACTTCTGATATCTCATCCTCCTGTGTGGTCAGCTTCCACAAGGACAATTGGTCCAGGGGGGCCTGACATCATAAAGCTAAAGCAAGAAGTTGTCTGACATGTGGTGCCATTCTGTTGCCTAGCAGTCTGACATCATAAAGCTAAAGCAAGATGCTTTCTGACATGAGAGCCACTCTGTTGCCTAACAAAGAGTAGGATACATTTATCTTGGTAATGATATGAGTTGCAGGGTAGACAGGATGCCCAACTGAAAGTGTTGATGGTAAGATGAAAGAAATTAGGACTTTATTTAGACTTCTATATTTGTATGAACGCAAGTTTGAGCATAAGAGTCTCAACTTCACTCTTGCTGAACTGGTAGGATTTGGCTAAAGAGAAGATGGAAATGATGCTATTCATAGTTTCTATCATTCCCGTTAACTGTAGCATAACCCTTCCTCTCTCAACTTATCAGCTGGCTTAATTGCTACTGGTGTACCATATCCTAAAACTAAAGAAGTGAGAATGGTGCGCTGCCACTTGGCTGGCAAAAAGATCTATGTCCTAATGTACGTGCTACAATTGTTTAGAGAGTTTTAGCAAATGAGTCAAGGGAATGCAGAGAAGTATGGGAGGTTATAAACACAAATTGAGATTTGATTTTTTTATTGAGCTGTTGATTTTCACAATAAAACAGACTCCATAGTATAGATCTGGTAACCCTTTATATAAATCAAAACTTTTTGTATTGCTTATATTAAATGTACTAACAGTGGACTTTTCCATCTGCAGATTAAACTGAATGACCAGCAGTGGCAGTGTTTCACAGCAGAGTTTCTCTGAATTGCCGAGACTGAAGCAAAAAAAAAAAGGAAGTCTTCTGGCATAGTGCATCATTTTACCAATTTACGTGGTAAGTAAAACGCCCAATCATTCTTTTGGGCATTAAAAAGATGTTCATAGCAACGGAATGTCCTCACTACTTTATAGTGGAAACCTGTGCCTGAATATCATTTCTGTCAAGAAAGAAGTAATATGGATCACATTATGTTGGTCATGATAGTTAATAAAAGACTGACTGACTCGAACTCTACTAAAACCTGCTTTAGATCCTGGTGATAGCAATGTTCCATTCGAGGAAATTGCTGCCTTTGAGGCTGAAATGCACCATCTCACGTATGAAAAATAGTGTTACATTCTCACGGTAGGAAGCTCATTTAACCTCTTCTCCTGCACTCTGTATGTTGGGCTCTGATACTCAAGATGGATTTTTGTTAAGGATAATCTGTCTTTGTACCCCCATCCCACTTTCAAAAAGGACACAGAGCTTTGACTGTTTCAGATTCCTTTACCATTCCCCCTCCTACGTGGCTGGCAGTCATGAATACGGATAGTAACCTACTGCATAACTTCTGATATCTCATCCTCCTGTGTGGTCAGCTTCCACAAGGACAATTGGTCCAGGGGGGCCTGACATCATAAAGCTAAAGCAAGAAGTTGTCTGACATGTGGTGCCATTCTGTTGCCTAGCAGTCTGACATCATAAAGCTAAAGCAAGATGCTTTCTGACATGAGAGCCACTCTGTTGCCTAACAAAGAGTAGGATACATTTATCTTGGTAATGATATGAGTTGCAGGGTAGACAGGATGCCCAACTGAAAGTGTTGATGGTAAGATGAAAGAAATTAGGACTTTATTTAGACTTCTATATTTGTATGAACGCAAGTTTGAGCATAAGAGTCTCAACTTCACTCTTGCTGAACTGGTAGGATTTGGCTAAAGAGAAGATGGAAATGATGCTATTCATAGTTTCTATCATTCCCGTTAACTGTAGCATAACCCTTCCTCTCTCAACTTATCAGCTGGCTTAATTGCTACTGGTGTACCATATCCTAAAACTAAAGAAGTGAGAATGGTGCGCTGCCACTTGGCTGGCAAAAAGATCTATGTCCTAATGTACGTGCTACAATTGTTTAGAGAGTTTTAGCAAATGAGTCAAGGGAATGCAGAGAAGTATGGGAGGTTATAAACACAAATTGAGATTTGATTTTTTTATTGAGCTGTTGATTTTCACAATAAAACAGACTCCATAGTATAGATCTGGTAACCCTTTATATAAATCAAAACTTTTTGTATTGCTTATATTAAATGTACTAACAGTGGACTTTTCCATCTGCAGATTAAACTGAATGACCAGCAGTGGCAGTGTTTCACAGCAGAGTTTCTCTGAATTGCCGAGACTGAAGCAAAAAAAAAAAGGAAGTCTTCTGGCATAGTGCATCATTTTACCAATTTACGTGGTAAGTAAAACGCCCAATCATTCTTTTGGGCATTAAAAAGATGTTCATAGCAACGGAATGTCCTCACTACTTTATAGTGGAAACCTGTGCCTGAATATAATTTCTGTCAAGAAAGAAGTAATATGGATCACATTATGTTGGTCATGATAGTTAATAAAAGACTGACTGACTCGAACTCTACTAAAACCTGCTTTAGATCCTGGTGATAGCAATGTTCCATTCGAGGAAATTGCTGCCTTTGAGGCTGAAATGCACCATCTCACGTATGAAAAATAGTGTTACATTCTCACGGTAGGAAGCTCATTTAACCTCTTCTCCTGCACTCTGTATGTTGGGCTCTGATACTCAAGATGGATTTTTGTTAAGGATAATCTGTCTTTGTACCCCCATCCCACTTTCAAAAAGGACACAGAGCTTTGACTGTTTCAGATTCCTTTACCATTCCGCCTCCTACGTGGCTGGCAGTCATGAATACGAATAGTAACCTACTGCATAACTTCTGATATCTCATCCTCCTGTGTGGTCAGCTTCCACAAGGACAATTGGTCCAGGGGGGCCTGACATCATAAAGCTAAAGCAAGAAGTTGTCTGACATGTGGTGCCATTCTGTTGCCTAGCAGTCTGACATCATAAAGCTAAAGCAAGATGCTTTCTGACATGAGAGCCACTCTGTTGCCTAACAAAGAGTAGGATACATTTATCTTGGTAATGATATGAGTTGCAGGGTAGACAGGATGCCCAACTGAAAGTGTTGATGGTAAGATGAAAGAAATTAGGACTTTATTTAGACTTCTATATTTGTATGAACGCAAGTTTGAGCATAAGAGTCTCAACTTCACTCTTGCTGAACTGGTAGGATTTGGCTAAAGAGAAGATGGAAATGATGCTATTCATAGTTTCTATCATTCCCGTTAACTGTAGCATAACCCTTCCTCTCTCAACTTATCAGCTGGCTTAATTGCTACTGGTGTACCATATCCTAAAACTAAAGAAGTGAGAATGGTGCGCTGCCACTTGGCTGGCAAAAAGATCTATGTCCTAATGTACGTGCTACAATTGTTTAGAGAGTTTTAGCAAATGAGTCAAGGGAATGCAGAGAAGTATGGGAGGTTATAAACACAAATTGAGATTTGATTTTTTTATTGAGCTGTTGATTTTCACAATAAAACAGACTCCATAGTATAGATCTGGTAACCCTTTATATAAATCAAAACTTTTTGTATTGCTTATATTAAATGTACTAACAGTGGACTTTTCCATCTGCAGATTAAACTGAATGACCAGCAGTGGCAGTGTTTCACAGCAGAGTTTCTCTGACTTGCCGAGACTGAAGCAAAAAAAAAAAGGAAGTCTTCTGGCATAGTGCATCATTTTACCAATTTACGTGGTAAGTAAAACGCCCAATCATTCTTTTGGGCATTAAAAAGATGTTCTTAGCAACGGAATGTCCTCGCTACTTTATAGTGGAAACCTGTGCCTGAATATCATTTCTGTCAAGAAAGAAGTAATATGGATCACATTATGTTGGTCATGATAGTTAATAAAAGACTGACTGACTCGAACTCTACTAAAACCTGCTTTAGATCCTGGTGATAGCAATGTTCCATTCAAGGAAATTGCTGCCTTTGAGGCTGAAATGCACCATCTCACGTATGAAAAATAGTGTTACATTCTCACGGTAGGAAGCTCATTTAACCTCTTCTCCTGCACTCTGTATGTTGGGCTCTGATACTCAAGATGGATTTTTGTTAAGGATAATCTGTCTTTGTACCCCCATCCCACTTTCAAAAAGGACACAGAGCTTTGACTGTTTCAGATTCCTTTACCATTCCGCCTCCTACGTGGCTGGCAGTCATGAATACGAATAGTAACCTACTGCATAACTTCTGATATCTCATCCTCCTGTGTGGTCAGCTTCCACAAGGACAATTGGTCCAGGGGGGCCTGACATCATAAAGCTAAAGCAAGAAGTTGTCTGACATGTGGTGCCATTCTGTTGCCTAGCAGTCTGACATCATAAAGCTAAAGCAAGATGCTTTCTGACATGAGAGCCACTCTGTTGCCTAACAAAGAGTAGGATACATTTATCTTGGTAATGATATGAGTTGCAGGGTAGACAGGATGCCCAACTGAAAGTGTTGATGGTAAGATGAAAGAAATTAGGACTTTATTTAGACTTCTATATTTGTATGAACGCAAGTTTGAGCATAAGAGTCTCAACTTCACTCTTGCTGAACTGGTAGGATTTGGCTAAAGAGAAGATGGAAATGATGCTATTCATAGTTTCTATCATTCCCGTTAACTGTAGCATAACCCTTCCTCTCTCAACTTATCAGCTGGCTTAATTGCTACTGGTGTACCATATCCTAAAACTAAAGAAGTGAGAATGGTGCGCTGCCACTTGGCTGGCAAAAAGATCTATGTCCTAATGTACGTGCTACAATTGTTTAGAGAGTTTTAGCAAATGAGTCAAGGGAATGCAGAGAAGTATGGGAGGTTATAAACACAAATTGAGATTTGATTTTTTTATTGAGCTGTTGATTTTCACAATAAAACAGACTCCATAGTATAGATCTGGTAACCCTTTATATAAATCAAAACTTTTTGTATTGCTTATATTAAATGTACTAACAGTGGACTTTTCCATCTGCAGATTAAACTGAATGACCAGCAGTGGCAGTGTTTCACAGCAGAGTTTCTCTGAATTGCCGAGACTGAAGCAAAAAAAAAAAGGAAGTCTTCTGGCATAGTGCATCATTTTACCAATTTACGTGGTAAGTAAAACGCCCAATCATTCTTTTGGGCATTAAAAAGATGTTCATAGCAACGGAATGTCCTCACTACTTTATAGTGGAAACCTGTGCCTGAATATCATTTCTGTCAAGAAAGAAGTAATATGGATCACATTATGTTGGTCATGATAGTTAATAAAAGACTGACTGACTCGAACTCTACTAAAACCTGCTTTAGATCCTGGTGATAGCAATGTTCCATTCGAGGAAATTGCTGCCTTTGAGGCTGAAATGCACCATCTCACGTATGAAAAATAGTGTTACATTCTCACGGTAGGAAGCTCATTTAACCTCTTCTCCTGCACTCTGTATGTTGGGCTCTGATACTCAAGATGGATTTTTGTTAAGGATAATCTGTCTTTGTACCCCCATCCCACTTTCAAAAAGGACACAGAGCTTTGACTGTTTCAGATTCCTTTACCATTCCCCCTCCTACGTGGCTGGCAGTCATGAATACGGATAGTAACCTACTGCATAACTTCTGATATCTCATCCTCCTGTGTGGTCAGCTTCCACAAGGACAATTGGTCCAGGGGGGCCTGACATCATAAAGCTAAAGCAAGAAGTTGTCTGACATGTGGTGCCATTCTGTTGCCTAGCAGTCTGACATCATAAAGCTAAAGCAAGATGCTTTCTGACATGAGAGCCACTCTGTTGCCTAACAAAGAGTAGGATACATTTATCTTGGTAATGATATGAGTTGCAGGGTAGACAGGATGCCCAACTGAAAGTGTTGATGGTAAGATGAAAGAAATTAGGACTTTATTTAGACTTCTATATTTGTATGAACGCAAGTTTGAGCATAAGAGTCTCAACTTCACTCTTGCTGAACTGGTAGGATTTGGCTAAAGAGAAGATGGAAATGATGCTATTCATAGTTTCTATCATTACCGTTAACTGTAGCATAACCCTTCCTCTCTCAACTTATCAGCTGGCTTAATTGCTACTGGTGTACCATATCCTAAAACTAAAGAAGTGAGAATGGTGCGCTGCCACTTGGCTGGCAAAAAGATCTATGTCCTAATGTACGTGCTACAATTGTTTAGAGAGTTTTAGCAAATGAGTCAAGGGAATGCAGAGAAGTATGGGAGGTTATAAACACAAATTGAGATTTGATGTTTTTATTGAGCTGTTGATTTTCACAATAAAACACTCCATAGTATAGATCTGGTAACCCTTTATATAAATCAAAACTTTTTGTATTGCTTATATTAAATGTACTAACAGTGGACTTTTCCATCTGCAGATTATACTGAATGACCAGCAGTGGCAGTGTTTCACAGCAGAGTTTCTCTGAATTGCCGAGACTGAAGCAAAAAAAAAAAGGAAGTCTTCTGGCATAGTGCATCATTTTACCAATTTACGTGGTAAGTAAAACGCCCAATCATTCTTTTGGGCATTAAAAAGATGTTCATAGCAACGGAATGTCCTCACTACTTTATAGTGGAAACCTGTGCCTGAATATCATTTCTGTCAAGAAAGAAGTAATATGGATCACATTATGTTGGTCATGATAGTTAATAAAAGACTGACTGACTCGAACTCTACTAAAACCTGCTTTAGATCCTGGTGATAGCAATGTTCCATTCGAGGAAATTGCTGCCTTTGAGGCTGAAATGCACCATCTCACGTATGAAAAATAGTGTTACATTCTCACGGTAGGAAGCTCATTTAACCTCTTCTCCTGCACTCTGTATGTTGGGCTCTGATACTCAAGATGGATTTTTGTTAAGGATAATCTGTCTTTGTACCCCCATCCCACTTTCAAAAAGGACACAGAGCTTTGACTGTTTCAGATTCCTTTACCATTCCGCCTCCTACGTGGCTGGCAGTCATGAATACGAATAGTAACCTACTGCATAACTTCTGATATCTCATCCTCCTGTGTGGTCAGCTTCCACAAGGACAATTGGTCCAGGGGGGCCTGACATCATAAAGCTAAAGCAAGAAGTTGTCTGACATGTGGTGCCATTCTGTTGCCTAGCAGTCTGACATCATAAAGCTAAAGCAAGATGCTTTCTGACATGAGAGCCACTCTGTTGCCTAACAAAGAGTAGGATACATTTATCTTGGTAATGATATGAGTTGCAGGGTAGACAGGATGCCCAACTGAAAGTGTTGATGGTAAGATGAAAGAAATTAGGACTTTATTTAGACTTCTATATTTGTATGAACGCAAGTTTGAGCATAAGAGTCTCAACTTCACTGTTGCTGAACTGGTAGGATTTGGCTAAAGAGAAGATGGAAATGATGCTATTCATAGTTTCTATCATTCCCGTTAACTGTAGCATAACCCTTCCTCTCTCAACTTATCAGCTGGCTTAATTGCTACTGGTGTACCATATCCTAAAACTAAAGAAGTGAGAATGGTGCGCTGCCACTTGGCTGGCAAAAAGATCTATGTCCTAATGTACGTGCTACAATTGTTTAGAGAGTTTTAGCAAATGAGTCCAGGGAATGCAGAGAAGTATGGGAGGTTATAAACACAAATTGAGATTTGATTTTTTTATTGAGCTGTTGATTTTCACAATAAAACAGACTCCATAGTATAGATCTGGTAACCCTTTATATAAATCAAAACTTTTTGTATTGCTTATATTAAATGTACTAACAGTGGACTTTTCCATCTGCAGATTATACTGAATGACCAGCAGTGGCAGTGTTTCACAGCAGAGTTTCTCTGACTTGCCGAGACTGAAGCAAAAAAAAAAAAAATTATTCTGGCATAGTGCATCATTTTACCAATTTACGTGGTAAGTAAAACGCCCAATCATTCTTTTGGGCATTAAAAAGATGTTCATAGCAACGGAATGTCCTCACTACTTTATAGTGGAAACCTGTGCCTGAATATCATTTCTGTCAAGAAAGAAGTAATATGGATCACATTATGTTGGTCATAATAGTTAATAAAAGACTGACTGACTCGAACTCTACTAAAACCTGCTTTAGATCCTGGTGATAGCAATGTCCCATTCGAGGAAATTGCTGCCTTTGAGGCTGAAATGCACCATCTCACGTATGAAAAATAGTGTTACATTCTCACGGTAGGAAGCTCATTTAACCTCTTCTCCTGCACTCTGTATGTTGGGCTCTGATACTCAAGATGGATTTTTGTTAAGGATAATCTGTCTTTGTACCCCCATCCCACTTTCAAAAAGGACACAGAGCTTTGACTGTTTCAGATTCCTTTACCATTCCCCCTCCTACGTGGCTGGCAGTCATGAATACGGATAGTAACCTACTGCATAACTTCTGATATCTCATCCTCCTGTGTGGTCAGCTTCAACAAGGACAATTGGTCCAGGGGGGCCTGACATCATAAAGCTAAAGCAAGAAGTTGTCTGACATGTGGTGCCATTCTGTTGCCTAGCAGTCTGACATCCATAAAGCTAAAGCAAGATGCTTTCTGACATGAGAGCCACTCTGTTGCCTAACAAAGAGTAGGATACATTTATCTTGGTAATGATATGAGTTGCAGGGTAGACAGGATGCCCAACTGAAAGTGTTGATGGTAAGATGAAAGAAATTAGGACTTTATTTAGACTTCTATATTTGTATGAACGCAAGTTTGAGCATAAGAGTCTCAACTTCACTCTTGCTGAACTGGTAGGATTTGGCTAAAGAGAAGATGGAAATGATGCTATTCATAGTTTCTATCATTCCCGTTAACTGTAGCATAACCCTTCCTCTCTCAACTTATCAGCTGGCTTAATTGCTACTGGTGTACCATATCCTAAAACTAAAGAAGTGAGAATGGTGCGCTGCCACTTGGCTGGCAAAAAGATCTATGTCCTAATGTACGTGCTACAATTGTTTAATGAGTTTTAGCAAATGAGTCAAGGGAATGCAGAGAAGTATGGGAGGTTATAAACACAAATTGAGATTTGATTTTTTTATTGAGCTGTTGATTTTCACAATAAAACAGACTCCATAGTATAGATCTGGTAACCCTTTATATAAATCAAAACTTTTTGTATTGCTTATATTAAATGTACTAACAGTGGACTTTTCCATCTGCAGATTAAACTGAATGACCAGCAGTGGCAGTGTTTCACAGCAGAGTTTCTCTGAATTTCCGAGACTGAAGCAAAAAAAAAAAGGAAGTCTTCTGGCATAGTGCATCATTTTACCAATTTACGTGGTAAGTAAAACGCCCAATCATTCTTTTGGGCATTAAAAAGATGTTCATAGCAACGGAATGTCCTCACTACTTTATAGTGGAAACCTGTGCCTGAATATCATTTCTGTCAAGAAAGAAGTAATATGGATCACATTATGTTGGTCATGATAGTTAATAAAAGACTGACTGACTCGAACTCTACTAAAACCTGCTTTAGATCCTGGTGATAGCAATGTTCCATTCGAGGAAATTGCTGCCTTTGAGGCTGAAATGCACCATCTCACGTATGAAAAATAGTGTTACATTCTCACGGTAGGAAGCTCATTTAACCTCTTCTCCTGCACTCTGTATGTTGGGCTCTGATACTCAAGATGGATGTTTGTTAAGGATAATCTGTCTTTGTACCCCCATCCCACTTTCAAAAAGGACACAGAGCTTTGACTGTTTCAGATTCCTTTACCATTCCCCCTCCTACGTGGCTGGCAGTCATGAATACGGATAGTAACCTACTGCATAACTTCTGATATCTCATCCTCCTGTGTGGTCAGCTTCCACAAGGACAATTGGTCCAGGGGGGCCTGACATCATAAAGCTAAAGCAAGAAGTTGTCTGACATGTGGTGCCATTCTGTTGCCTAGCAGTCTGACATCATAAAGCTAAAGCAAGATGCTTTCTGACATGAGAGCCACTCTGTTGCCTAACAAAGAGTAGGATACATTTATCTTGGTAATGATATGAGTTGCAGGGTAGACAGGATGCCCAACTGAAAGTGTTGATGGTAAGATGAAAGAAATTAGGACTTTATTTAGACTTCTATATTTGTATGAACGCAAGTTTGAGCATAAGAGTCTCAACCTCACTCTTGCTGAACTGGTAGGATTTGGCTAAAGAGAAGATGGAAATGATGCTATTCATAGTTTCTATCATTCCCGTTAACTGTAGCATAACCCTTCCTCTCTCAACTTATCAGCTGGCTTAATTGCTACTGGTGTACCATATCCTAAAACTAAAGAAGTGAGAATGGTGCGCTGCCACTTGGCTGGCAAAAAGATCTATGTCCTAATGTACGTGCTACAATTGTTTAGAGAGTTTTAGCAAATGAGTCAAGGGAATGCAGAGAAGTATGGGAGGTTATAAACACAAATTGAGATTTGATTTTTTTATTGAGCTGTTGATTTTCACAATAAAACAGACTCCATAGTATAGATCTGGTAACCCTTTATATAAATCAAAACTTTTTGTATTGCTTATATTAAATGTACTAACAGTGGACTTTTCCATCTGCAGATTAAACTGAATGACCAGCAGTGGCAGTGTTTCACAGCAGAGTTTCTCTGACTTGCCGAGACTGAAGCAAAAAAAAAAAGGAAGTCTTCTGGCATAGTGCATCATTTTACCAATTTACGTGGTAAGTAAAACGCCCAATCATTCTTTTGGGCATTAAAAAGATGTTCTTAGCAACGGAATGTCCTCGCTACTTTATAGTGGAAACCTGTGCCTGAATATCATTTCTGTCAAGAAAGAAGTAATATGGATCACATTATGTTGGTCATGATAGTTAATAAAAGACTGACTGACTCGAACTCTACTAAAACCTGCTTTAGATCCTGGTGATAGCAATGTTCCATTCGAGGAAATTGCTGCCTTTGAGGCTGAAATGCACCATCTCACGTATGAAAAATAGTGTTACATTCTCACGGTAGGAAGCTCATTTAACCTCTTCTCCTGCACTCTGTATGTTGGGCTCTGATACTCAAGATGGATTTTTGTTAAGGATAATCTGTCTTTGTACCCCCATCCCACTTTCAAAAAGGACACAGAGCTTTGACTGTTTCAGATTCCTTTACCATTCCCCCTCCTACGTGGCTGGCAGTCATGAATACGGATAGTAACCTACTGCATAACTTCTGATATCTCATCCTCCTGTGTGGTCAGCTTCCACAAGGACAATTGGTCCAGGGGGGCCTGACATCATAAAGCTAAAGCAAGAAGTTGTCTGACATGTGGTGCCATTCTGTTGCCTAGCAGTCTGACATCATAAAGCTAAAGCAAGATGCTTTCTGACATGAGAGCCACTCTGTTGCCTAACAAAGAGTAGGATACATTTATCTTGGTAATGATATGAGTTGCAGGGTAGACAGGATGCCCAACTGAAAGTGTTGATGGTAAGATGAAAGAAATTAGGACTTTATTTAGACTTCTATATTTGTATGAACGCAAGTTTGAGCATAAGAGTCTCAACTTCACTCTTGCTGAACTGTTAGGATTTGGCTAAAGAGAAGATGGAAATGATGCTATTCATAGTTTCTATCATTCCCGTTAACTGTAGCATAACCCTTCCTCTCTCAACTTATCAGCTGGCTTAATTGCTACTGGTGTACCATATCCTAAAACTAAAGAAGTGAGAATGGTGCGCTGCCACTTGGCTGGCAAAAAGATCTATGTCCTAATGTACGTGCTACAATTGTTTAGAGAGTTTTAGCAAATGAGTCAAGGGAATGCAGAGAAGTATGGGAGGTTATAAACACAAATTGAGATTTGATTTTTTTATTGAGCTGTTGATTTTCACAATAAAACAGACTCCATAGTATAGATCTGGTAACCCTTTATATAAATCAAAACTTTTTGTATTGCTTATATTAAATGTACTAACAGTGGACTTTTCCATCTGCAGATTAAACTGAATGACCAGCAGTGGCAGTGTTTCACAGCAGAGTTTCTCTGAATTGCCGAGACTGAAGCAAAAAAAAAAAGGAAGTCTTCTGGCATAGTGCATCATTTTACCAATTTACGTGGTAAGTAAAACGCCCAATCATTCTTTTGGGCATTAAAAAGATGTTCATAGCAACGGAATGTCCTCACTACTTTATAGTGGAAACCTGTGCCTGAATATCATTTCTGTCAAGAAAGAAGTAATATGGATCACATTATGTTGGTCATGATAGTTAATAAAAGACTGACTGACTCGAACTCTACTAAAACCTGCTTTAGATCCTGGTGATAGCAATGTTCCATTCGAGGAAATTGCTGCCTTTGAGGCTGAAATGCACCATCTCACGTATGAAAAATAGTGTTACATTCTCACGGTAGGAAGCTCATTTAACCTCTTCTCCTGCACTCTGTATGTTGGGCTCTGATACTCAAGATGGATTTTTGTTAAGGATAATCTGTCTTTGTACCCCCATCCCACTTTCAAAAAGGACACAGAGCTTTGACTGTTTCAGATTCCTTTACCATTCCGCCTCCTACGTGGCTGGCAGTCATGAATACGAATAGTAACCTACTGCATAACTTCTGATATCTCATCCTCCTGTGTGGTCAGCTTCCACAAGGACAATTGGTCCAGGGGGGCCTGACATCATAAAGCTAAAGCAAGAAGTTGTCTGACATGTGGTGCCATTCTGTTGCCTAGCAGTCTGACATCATAAAGCTAAAGCAAGATGCTTTCTGACATGAGAGCCACTCTGTTGCCTAACAAAGAGTAGGATACATTTATCTTGGTAATGATATGAGTTGCAGGGTAGACAGGATGCCCAACTGAAAGTGTTGATGGTAAGATGAAAGAAATTAGGACTTTATTTAGACTTCTATATTTGTATGAACGTAAGTTTGAGCATAAGAGTCTCAACTTCACTCTTGCTGAACTGGTAGGATTTGGCTAAAGAGAAGATGGAAATGATGCTATTCATAGTTTCTATCATTCCCGTTAACTGTAGCATAACCCTTCCTCTCTCAACTTATCAGCTGGCTTAATTGCTACTGGTGTACCATATCCTAAAACTAAAGAAGTGAGAATGGTGCGCTGCCACTTGGCTGGCAAAAAGATCTATGTCCTAATGTACGTGCTACAATTGTTTAGAGAGTTTTAGCAAATGAGTCCAGGGAATGCAGAGAAGTATGGGAGGTTATAAACACAAATTGAGATTTGATTTTTTTATTGAGCTGTTGATTTTCACAATAAAACAGACTCCATAGTATAGATCTGGTAACCCTTTATATAAATCAAAACTTTTTGTATTGCTTATATTAAATGTACTAACAGTGGACTTTTCCATCTGCAGATTATACTGAATGACCAGCAGTGGCAGTGTTTCACAGCAGAGTTTCTCTGAATTGCCGAGACTGAAGCAAAAAAAAAAAGGAAGTCTTCTGGCATAGTGCATCATTTTACCAATTTACGTGGTAAGTAAAACGCCCAATCATTCTTTTGGGCATTAAAAAGATGTTCATAGCAACGGAATGTCCTCACTACTTTATAGTGGAAACCTGTGCCTGAATATCATTTCTGTCAAGAAAGAAGTAATATGGATCACATTATGTTGGTCATGATAGTTAATAAAAGACTGACTGACTCGAACTCTACTAAAACCTGCTTTAGATCCTGGTGATAGCAATGTTCCATTCGAGGAAATTGCTGCCTTTGAGGCTGAAATGCACCATCTCACGTATGAAAAATAGTGTTACATTCTCACGGTAGGAAGCTCATTTAACCTCTTCTCCTGCACTCTGTATGTTGGGCTCTGATACTCAAGATGGATTTTTGTTAAGGATAATCTGTCTTTGTACCCCCATCCCACTTTCAAAAAGGACACAGAGCTTTGACTGTTTCAGATTCCTTTACCATTCCCCCTCCTACGTGGCTGGCAGTCATGAATACGGATAGTAACCTACTGCATAACTTCTGATATCTCATCCTCCTGTGTGGTCAGCTTCCACAAGGACAATTGGTCCAGGGGGGCCTGACATCATAAAGCTAAAGCAAGAAGTTGTCTGACATGTGGTGCCATTCTGTTGCCTAGCAGTCTGACATCATAAAGCTAAAGCAAGATGCTTTCTGACATGAGAACCACTCTGTTGCCTAACAAAGAGTAGGATACATTTATCTTGGTAATGATATGAGTTGCAGGGTAGACAGGATGCCCAACTGAAAGTGTTGATGGTAAGATGAAAGAAATTAGGACTTTATTTAGACTTCTATATTTGTATGAACGCAAGTTTGAGCATAAGAGTCTCAACTTCACTCTTGCTGAACTGGTAGGATTTGGCTAAAGAGAAGATGGAAATGATGCTATTCATAGTTTCTATCATTCCCGTTAACTGTAGCATAACCCTTCCTCTCTCAACTTATCAGCTGGCTTAATTGCTACTGGTGTACCATATCCTAAAACTAAAGAAGTGAGAATGGTGCGCTGCCACTTGGCTGGCAAAAAGATCTATGTCCTAATGTACGTGCTACAATTGTTTAGAGAGTTTTAGCAAATGAGTCAAGGGAATGCAGAGAAGTATGGGAGGTTATAAACACAAATTGAGATTTGATTTTTTTATTGAGCTGTTGATTTTCACAATAAAACAGACTCCATAGTATAGATCTGGTAACCCTTTATATAAATCAAAACTTTTTGTATTGCTTATATTAAATGTACTAACAGTGGACTTTTCCATCTGCAGATTAAACTGAATGACCAGCAGTGGCAGTGTTTCACAGCAGAGTTTCTCTGAATTGCCGAGACTGAAGCAAAAAAAAAAAGGAAGTCTTCTGGCATAGTGCATCATTTTACCAATTTACGTGGTAAGTAAAACGCCCAATCATTCTTTTGGGCATTAAAAAGATGTTCATAGCAACGGAATGTCCTCACTACTTTATAGTGGAAACCTGTGCCTGAATATCATTTCTGTCAAGAAAGAAGTAATATGGATCACATTATGTTGGTCATGATAGTTAATAAAAGACTGACTGACTCGAACTCTACTAAAACCTGCTTTAGATCCTGGTGATAGCAATGTTCCATTCGAGGAAATTGCTGCCTTTGAGGCTGAAATGCACCATCTCACGTATGAAAAATAGTGTTACATTCTCACGGTAGGAAGCTCATTTAACCTCTTCTCCTGCACTCTGTATGTTGGGCTCTGATACTCAAGATGGATTTTTGTTAGGGATAATCTGTCTTTGTACCCCCATCCCACTTTCAAAAAGGACACAGAGCTTTGACTGTTTCAGATTCCTTTACCATTCCGCCTCCTACGTGGCTGGCAGTCATGAATACGAATAGTAACCTACTGCATAACTTCTGATATCTCATCCTCCTGTGTGGTCAGCTTCCACAAGGACAATTGGTCCAGGGGGGCCTGACATCATAAAGCTAAAGCAAGAAGTTGTCTGACATGTGGTGCCATTCTGTTGCCTAGCAGTCTGACATCATAAAGCTAAAGCAAGATGCTTTCTGACATGAGAGCCACTCTGTTGCCTAACAAAGAGTAGGATACATTTATCTTGGTAATGATATGAGTTGCAGGGTAGACAGGATGCCCAACTGAAAGTGTTGATGGTAAGATGAAAGAAATTAGGACTTTATTTAGACTTCTATATTTGTATGAACGTAAGTTTGAGCATAAGAGTCTCAACTTCACTCTTGCTGAACTGGTAGGATTTGGCTAAAGAGAAGATGGAAATGATGCTATTCATAGTTTCTATCATTCCCGTTAACTGTAGCATAACCCTTCCTCTCTCAACTTATCAGCTGGCTTAATTGCTACTGGTGTACCATATCCTAAAACTAAAGAAGTGAGAATGGTGCGCTGCCACTTGGCTGGCAAAAAGATCTATGTCCTAATGTACGTGCTACAATTGTTTAGAGAGTTTTAGCAAATGAGTCCAGGGAATGCAGAGAAGTATGGGAGGTTATAAACACAAATTGAGATTTGATTTTTTTATTGAGCTGTTGATTTTCACAATAAAACAGACTCCATAGTATAGATCTGGTAACCCTTTATATAAATCAAAACTTTTTGTATTGCTTATATTAAATGTACTAACAGTGGACTTTTCCATCTGCAGATTAAACTGAATGACCAGCAGTGGCAGTGTTTCACAGCAGAGTTTCTCTGAATTGCCGAGACTGAAGCAAAAAAAAAAAGGAAGTCTTCTGGCATAGTGCATCATTTTACCAATTTACGTGGTAAGTAAAACGCCCAATCATTCTTTTGGGCATTAAAAAGATGTTCATAGCAACGGAATGTCCTCACTACTTTATAGTGGAAACCTGTGCCTGAATATCATTTCTGTCAAGAAAGAAGTAATATGGATCACATTATGTTGGTCATGATAGTTAATAAAAGACTGACTGACTCGAACTCTACTAAAACCTGCTTTAGATCCTGGTGATAGCAATGTTCCATTCGAGGAAATTGCTGCCTTTGAGGCTGAAATGCACCATCTCACGTATGAAAAATAGTGTTACATTCTCACGGTAGGAAGCTCATTTAACCTCTTCTCCTGCACTCTGTATGTTGGGCTCTGATACTCAAGATGGATTTTTGTTAAGGATAATCTGTCTTTGTACCCCCATCCCACTTTCAAAAAGGACACAGAGCTTTGACTGTTTCAGATTCCTTTACCATTCCCCCTCCTACGTGGCTGGCAGTCATGAATACGGATAGTAACCTACTGCATAACTTCTGATATCTCATCCTCCTGTGTGGTCAGCTTCCACAAGGACAATTGGTCCAGGGGGGCCTGACATCATAAAGCTAAAGCAAGAAGTTGTCTGACATGTGGTGCCATTCTGTTGCCTAGCAGTCTGACATCATAAAGCTAAAGCAAGATGCTTTCTGACATGAGAGCCACTCTGTTGCCTAACAAAGAGTAGGATACATTTATCTTGGTAATGATATGAGTTGCAGGGTAGACAGGATGCCCAACTGAAAGTGTTGATGGTAAGATGAAAGAAATTAGGACTTTATTTAGACTTCTATATTTGTATGAACGCAAGTTTGAGCATAAGAGTCTCAACTTCACTCTTGCTGAACTGGTAGGATTTGGCTAAAGAGAAGATGGAAATGATGCTATTCATAGTTTCTATCATTCCCGTTAACTGTAGCATAACGCTTCCTCTCTCAACTTATCAGCTGGCTTAATTGCTACTGGTGTACCATATCCTAAAACTAAAGAAGTGAGAATGGTGCGCTGCCACTTGGCTGGCAAAAAGATCTATGTCCTAATGTACGTGCTACAATTGTTTAGAGAGTTTTAGCAAATGAGTCAAGGGAATGCAGAGAAGTATGGGAGGTTATAAACACAAATTGAGATTTGATTTTTTTATTGAGCTGTTGATTTTCACAATAAAACAGACTCCATAGTATAGATCTGGTAACCCTTTATATAAATCAAAACTTTTTGTATTGCTTATATTAAATGTACTAACAGTGGACTTTTCCATCTGCAGATTATACTGAATGACCAGCAGTGGCAGTGTTTCACAGCAGAGTTTCTCTGACTTGCCGAGACTGAAGCAAAAAAAAAAAAAAGTATTCTGGCATAGTGCATCATTTTACCAATTTACGTGGTAAGTAAAACGCCCAATCATTCTTTTGGGCATTAAAAAGATGTTCATAGCAACGGAATGTCCTCACTACTTTATAGTGGAAACCTGTGCCTGAATATCATTTCTGTCAAGAAAGAAGTAATATGGATCACATTATGTTGGTCATAATAGTTAATAAAAGACTGACTGACTCGAACTCTACTAAAACCTGCTTTAGATCCTGGTGATAGCAATGTCCCATTCGAGGAAATTGCTGCCTTTGAGGCTGAAATGCACCATCTCACGTATGAAAAATAGTGTTACATTCTCACGGTAGGAAGCTCATTTAACCTCTTCTCCTGCACTCTGTATGTTGGGCTCTGATACTCAAGATGGATTTTTGTTAAGGATAATCTGTCTTTGTACCCCCATCCCACTTTCAAAAAGGACACAGAGCTTTGACTGTTTCAGATTCCTTTACCATTCCCCCTCCTACGTGGCTGGCAGTCATGAATACGGATAGTAACCTACTGCATAACTTCTGATATCTCATCCTCCTGTGTGGTCAGCTTCCACAAGGACAATTGGTCCAGGGGGGCCTGACATCATAAAGCTAAAGCAAGAAGTTGTCTGACATGTGGTGCCATTCTGTTGCCTAGCAGTCTGACATCATAAAGCTAAAGCAAGATGCTTTCTGACATGAGAGCCACTCTGTTGCCTAACAAAGAGTAGGATACATTTATCTTGGTAATGATATGAGTTGCAGGGTAGACAGGATGCCCAACTGAAAGTGTTGATGGTAAGATGAAAGAAATTAGGACTTTATTTAGACTTCTATATTTGTATGAACGCAAGTTTGAGCATAAGAGTCTCAACTTCACTCTTGCTGAACTGGTAGGATTTGGCTAAAGAGAAGATGGAAATGATGCTATTCATAGTTTCTATCATTCCCGTTAACTGTAGCATAACCCTTCCTCTCTCAACTTATCAGCTGGCTTAATTGCTACTGGTGTACCATATCCTAAAACTAAAGAAGTGAGAATGGTGCGCTGCCACTTGGCTGGCAAAAAGATCTATGTCCTAATGTACGTGCTACAATTGTTTAGAGAGTTTTAGCAAATGAGTCAAGGGAATGCAGAGAAGTATGGGAGGTTATAAACACAAATTGAGATTTGATTTTTTTATTGAGCTGTTGATTTTCACAATAAAACAGACTCCATAGTATAGATCTGGTAACCCTTTATATAAATCAAAACTTTTTGTATTGCTTATATTAAATGTACTAACAGTGGACTTTTCCATCTGCAGATTAAACTGAATGACCAGCAGTGGCAGTGTTTCACAGCAGAGTTTCTCTGAATTGCCGAGACTGAAGCAAAAAAAAAAAGGAAGTCTTCTGGCATAGTGCATCATTTTACCAATTTACGTGGTAAGTAAAACGCCCAATCATTCTTTTGGGCATTAAAAAGATGTTCATAGCAACGGAATGTCCTCACTACTTTATAGTGGAAACCTGTGCCTGAATATCATTTCTGTCAAGAAAGAAGTAATATGGATCACATTATGTTGGTCATGATAGTTAATAAAAGACTGACTGACTCGAACTCTACTAAAACCTGCTTTAGATCCTGGTGATAGCAATGTTCCATTCGAGGAAATTGCTGCCTTTGAGGCTGAAATGCACCATCTCACGTATGAAAAATAGTGTTACATTCTCACGGTAGGAAGCTCATTTAACCTCTTCTCCTGCACTCTGTATGTTGGGCTCTGATACTCAAGATGGATTTTTGTTAGGGATAATCTGTCTTTGTACCCCCATCCCACTTTCAAAAAGGACACAGAGCTTTGACTGTTTCAGATTCCTTTACCATTCCGCCTCCTACGTGGCTGGCAGTCATGAATACGAATAGTAACCTACTGCATAACTTCTGATATCTCATCCTCCTGTGTGGTCAGCTTCCACAAGGACAATTGGTCCAGGGGGGCCTGACATCATAAAGCTAAAGCAAGAAGTTGTCTGACATGTGGTGCCATTCTGTTGCCTAGCAGTCTGACATCATAAAGCTAAAGCAAGATGCTTTCTGACATGAGAGCCACTCTGTTGCCTAACAAAGAGTAGGATACATTTATCTTGGTAATGATATGAGTTGCAGGGTAGACAGGATGCCCAACTGAAAGTGTTGATGGTAAGATGAAAGAAATTAGGACTTTATTTAGACTTCTATATTTGTATGAACGTAAGTTTGAGCATAAGAGTCTCAACTTCACTCTTGCTGAACTGGTAGGATTTGGCTAAAGAGAAGATGGAAATGATGCTATTCATAGTTTCTATCATTCCCGTTAACTGTAGCATAACCCTTCCTCTCTCAACTTATCAGCTGGCTTAATTGCTACTGGTGTACCATATCCTAAAACTAAAGAAGTGAGAATGGTGCGCTGCCACTTGGCTGGCAAAAAGATCTATGTCCTAATGTACGTGCTACAATTGTTTAGAGAGTTTTAGCAAATGAGTCCAGGGAATGCAGAGAAGTATGGGAGGTTATAAACACAAATTGAGATTTGATTTTTTTATTGAGCTGTTGATTTTCACAATAAAACAGACTCCATAGTATAGATCTGGTAACCCTTTATATAAATCAAAACTTTTTGTATTGCTTATATTAAATGTACTAACAGTGGACTTTTCCATCTGCAGATTAAACTGAATGACCAGCAGTGGCAGTGTTTCACAGCAGAGTTTCTCTGAATTGCCGAGACTGAAGCAAAAAAAAAAAGGAAGTCTTCTGGCATAGTGCATCATTTTACCAATTTACGTGGTAAGTAAAACGCCCAATCATTCTTTTGGGCATTAAAAAGATGTTCATAGCAACGGAATGTCCTCACTACTTTATAGTGGAAACCTGTGCCTGAATATCATTTCTGTCAAGAAAGAAGTAATATGGATCACATTATGTTGGTCATGATAGTTAATAAAAGACTGACTGACTCGAACTCTACTAAAACCTGCTTTAGATCCTGGTGATAGCAATGTTCCATTCGAGGAAATTGCTGCCTTTGAGGCTGAAATGCACCATCTCACGTATGAAAAATAGTGTTACATTCTCACGGTAGGAAGCTCATTTAACCTCTTCTCCTGCACTCTGTATGTTGGGCTCTGATACTCAAGATGGATTTTTGTTAAGGATAATCTGTCTTTGTACCCCCATCCCACTTTCAAAAAGGACACAGAGCTTTGACTGTTTCAGATTCCTTTACCATTCCCCCTCCTACGTGGCTGGCAGTCATGAATACGGATAGTAACCTACTGCATAACTTCTGATATCTCATCCTCCTGTGTGGTCAGCTTCCACAAGGACAATTGGTCCAGGGGGGCCTGACATCATAAAGCTAAAGCAAGAAGTTGTCTGACATGTGGTGCCATTCTGTTGCCTAGCAGTCTGACATCATAAAGCTAAAGCAAGATGCTTTCTGACATGAGAGCCACTCTGTTGCCTAACAAAGAGTAGGATACATTTATCTTGGTAATGATATGAGTTGCAGGGTAGACAGGATGCCCAACTGAAAGTGTTGATGGTAAGATGAAAGAAATTAGGACTTTATTTAGACTTCTATATTTGTATGAACGCAAGTTTGAGCATAAGAGTCTCAACTTCACTCTTGCTGAACTGGTAGGATTTGGCTAAAGAGAAGATGGAAATGATGCTATTCATAGTTTCTATCATTCCCGTTAACTGTAGCATAACGCTTCCTCTCTCAACTTATCAGCTGGCTTAATTGCTACTGGTGTACCATATCCTAAAACTAAAGAAGTGAGAATGGTGCGCTGCCACTTGGCTGGCAAAAAGATCTATGTCCTAATGTACGTGCTACAATTGTTTAGAGAGTTTTAGCAAATGAGTCAAGGGAATGCAGAGAAGTATGGGAGGTTATAAACACAAATTGAGATTTGATTTTTTTATTGAGCTGTTGATTTTCACAATAAAACAGACTCCATAGTATAGATCTGGTAACCCTTTATATAAATCAAAACTTTTTGTATTGCTTATATTAAATGTACTAACAGTGGACTTTTCCATCTGCAGATTATACTGAATGACCAGCAGTGGCAGTGTTTCACAGCAGAGTTTCTCTGACTTGCCGAGACTGAAGCAAAACAAAAAAAAAGTATTCTGGCATAGTGCATCATTTTACCAATTTACGTGGTAAGTAAAACGCCCAATCATTCTTTTGGGCATTAAAAAGATGTTCATAGCAACGGAATGTCCTCACTACTTTATAGTGGAAACCTGTGCCTGAATATCATTTCTGTCAAGAAAGAAGTAATATGGATCACATTATGTTGGTCATAATAGTTAATAAAAGACTGACTGACTCGAACTCTACTAAAACCTGCTTTAGATCCTGGTGATAGCAATGTTCCATTCGAGGAAATTGCTGCCTTTGAGGCTGAAATGCACCATCTCACGTATGAAAAATAGTGTTACATTCTCACGGTAGGAAGCTCATTTAACCTCTTCTCCTGCACTCTGTATGTTGGGCTCTGATACTCAAGATGGATTTTTGTTAAGGATAATCTGTCTTTGTACCCCCATCCCACTTTCAAAAAGGACACAGAGCTTTGACTGTTTCAGATTCCTTTACCATTCCCCCTCCTACGTGGCTGGCAGTCATGAATACGGATAGTAACCTACTGCATAACTTCTGATATCTCATCCTCCTGTGTGGTCAGCTTCCACAAGGACAATTGGTCCAGGGGGGCCTGACATCATAAAGCTAAAGCAAGAAGTTGTCTGACATGTGGTGCCATTCTGTTGCCTAGCAGTCTGACATCATAAAGCTAAAGCAAGATGCTTTCTGACATGAGAGCCACTCTGTTGCCTAACAAAGAGTAGGATACATTTATCTTGGTAATGATATGAGTTGCAGGGTAGACAGGATGCCCAACTGAAAGTGTTGATGGTAAGATGAAAGAAATTAGGACTTTATTTAGACTTCTATATTTGTATGAACGCAAGTTTGAGCATAAGAGTCTCAACTTCACTCTTGCTGAACTGGTAGGATTTGGCTAAAGAGAAGATGGAAATGATGCTATTCATAGTTTCTATCATTCCCGTTAACTGTAGCATAACCCTTCCTCTCTCAACTTATCAGCTGGCTTAATTGCTACTGGTGTACCATATCCTAAAACTAAAGAAGTGAGAATGGTGCGCTGCCACTTGGCTGGCAAAAAGATCTATGTCCTAATGTACGTGCTACAATTGTTTAGAGAGTTTTAGCAAATGAGTCAAGGGAATGCAGAGAAGTATGGGAGGTTATAAACACAAATTGAGATTTGATTTTTTTATTGAGCTGTTGATTTTCACAATAAAACAGACTCCATAGTATAGATCTGGTAACCCTTTATATAAATCAAAACTTTTTGTATTGCTTATATTAAATGTACTAACAGTGGACTTTTCCATCTGCAGATTAAACTGAATGACCAGCAGTGGCAGTGTTTCACAGCAGAGTTTCTCTGAATTGCCGAGACTGAAGCAAAAAAAAAAAGGAAGTCTTCTGGCATAGTGCATCATTTTACCAATTTACGTGGTAAGTAAAACGCCCAATCATTCTTTTGGGCATTAAAAAGATGTTCATAGCAACGGAATGTCCTCACTACTTTATAGTGGAAACCTGTGCCTGAATATCATTTCTGTCAAGAAAGAAGTAATATGGATCACATTATGTTGGTCATGATAGTTAATAAAAGACTGACTGACTCGAACTCTACTAAAACCTGCTTTAGATCCTGGTGATAGCAATGTTCCATTCGAGGAAATTGCTGCCTTTGAGGCTGAAATGCACCATCTCACGTATGAAAAATAGTGTTACATTCTCACGGTAGGAAGCTCATTTAACCTCTTCTCCTGCACTCTGTATGTTGGGCTCTGATACTCAAGATGGATTTTTGTTAGGGATAATCTGTCTTTGTACCCCCATCCCACTTTCAAAAAGGACACAGAGCTTTGACTGTTTCAGATTCCTTTACCATTCCGCCTCCTACGTGGCTGGCAGTCATGAATACGAATAGTAACCTACTGCATAACTTCTGATATCTCATCCTCCTGTGTGGTCAGCTTCCACAAGGACAATTGGTCCAGGGGGGCCTGACATCATAAAGCTAAAGCAAGAAGTTGTCTGACATGTGGTGCCATTCTGTTGCCTAGCAGTCTGACATCATAAAGCTAAAGCAAGATGCTTTCTGACATGAGAGCCACTCTGTTGCCTAACAAAGAGTAGGATACATTTATCTTGGTAATGATATGAGTTGCAGGGTAGACAGGATGCCCAACTGAAAGTGTTGATGGTAAGATGAAAGAAATTAGGACTTTATTTAGACTTCTATATTTGTATGAACGTAAGTTTGAGCATAAGAGTCTCAACTTCACTCTTGCTGAACTGGTAGGATTTGGCTAAAGAGAAGATGGAAATGATGCTATTCATAGTTTCTATCATTCCCGTTAACTGTAGCATAACCCTTCCTCTCTCAACTTATCAGCTGGCTTAATTGCTACTGGTGTACCATATCCTAAAACTAAAGAAGTGAGAATGGTGCGCTGCCACTTGGCTGGCAAAAAGATCTATGTCCTAATGTACGTGCTACAATTGTTTAGAGAGTTTTAGCAAATGAGTCAAGGGAATGCAGAGAAGTATGGAAGGTTATAAACACAAATTGAGATTTGATTTTTTATTGAGCTGTTGATTTTCACAATAAAACAGACTCCATAATATAGATCTGGTAACCCTTTATATAAATCAAAACTTTTTGTATTGCTTATATTAAATGTACTAACAGTGGACTTTTCCATCTGCAGATTATACTGAATGACCAGCAGTGGCAGTGTTTCACAGCAGAGTTTCTCTGAATTGCCGAGACTGAAGCAAAAAAAAAAAGGAAGTCTTCTGGCATAGTGCATCATTTTACCAATTTACGTGGTAAGTAAAACGCCCAATCATTCTTTTAGGCATTAAAAAGATGTTCATAGCAACGGAATGTCCTCACTACTTTATAGTGGAAACCTGTGCCTGAATATCATTTCTGTCAAGAAAGAAGTAATATGGATCACATTATGTTGGTCATGATAGTTAATAAAAGACTGACTGACTCGAACTCTACTAAAACCTGCTTTAGATCCTGGTGATAGCAATGTTCCATTCGAGGAAATTGCTGCCTTTGAGGCTGAAATGCACCATCTCACGTATGAAAAATAGTGTTACATTCTCACGGTAGGAAGCTCATTTAACCTCTTCTCCTGCACTCTGTATGTTGGGCTCTGATACTCAAGATGGATTTTTGTTAAGGATAATCTGTCTTTGTACCCCCATCCCACTTTCAAAAAGGACACAGAGCTTTGACTGTTTCAGATTCCTTTACCATTCCCCCTCCTACGTGGCTGGCAGTCATGAATACGGATAGTAACCTACTGCATAACTTCTGATATCTCATCCTCCTGTGTGGTCAGCTTCCACAAGGACAATTGGTCCAGGGGGGCCTGACATCATAAAGCTAAAGCAAGAAGTTGTCTGACATGTGGTGCCATTCTGTTGCCTAGCAGTCTGACATCATAAAGCTAAAGCAAGATGCTTTCTGACATGAGAGCCACTCTGTTGCCTAACAAAGAGTAGGATACATTTATCTTGGTAATGATATGAGTTGCAGGGTAGACAGGATGCCCAACTGAAAGTGTTGATGGTAAGATGAAAGAAATTAGGACTTTATTTAGACTTCTATATTTGTATGAACGCAAGTTTGAGCATAAGAGTCTCAACTTCACTCTTGCTGAACTGGTAGGATTTGGCTAAAGAGAAGATGGAAATGATGCTATTCATAGTTTCTATCATTCCCGTTAACTGTAGCATAACGCTTCCTCTCTCAACTTATCAGCTGGCTTAATTGCTACTGGTGTACCATATCCTAAAACTAAAGAAGTGAGAATGGTGCGCTGCCACTTGGCTGGCAAAAAGATCTATGTCCTAATGTACGTGCTACAATTGTTTAGAGAGTTTTAGCAAATGAGTCAAGGGAATGCAGAGAAGTATGGGAGGTTATAAACACAAATTGAGATTTGATTTTTTTATTGAGCTGTTGATTTTCACAATAAAACAGACTCCATAGTATAGATCTGGTAACCCTTTATATAAATCAAAACTTTTTGTATTGCTTATATTAAATGTACTAACAGTGGACTTTTCCATCTGCAGATTATACTGAATGACCAGCAGTGGCAGTGTTTCACAGCAGAGTTTCTCTGACTTGCCGAGACTGAAGCAAAACAAAAAAAAAGTATTCTGGCATAGTGCATCATTTTACCAATTTACGTGGTAAGTAAAACGCCCAATCATTCTTTTGGGCATTAAAAAGATGTTCATAGCAACGGAATGTCCTCACTACTTTATAGTGGAAACCTGTGCCTGAATATCATTTCTGTCAAGAAAGAAGTAATATGGATCACATTATGTTGGTCATAATAGTTAATAAAAGACTGACTGACTCGAACTCTACTAAAACCTGCTTTAGATCCTGGTGATAGCAATGTCCCATTCGAGGAAATTGCTGCCTTTGAGGCTGAAATGCACCATCTCACGTATGAAAAATAGTGTTACATTCTCACGGTAGGAAGCTCATTTAACCTCTTCTCCTGCACTCTGTATGTTGGGCTCTGATACTCAAGATGGATTTTTGTTAAGGATAATCTGTCTTTGTACCCCCATCCCACTTTCAAAAAGGACACAGAGCTTTGACTGTTTCAGATTCCTTTACCATTCCCCCTCCTACGTGGCTGGCAGTCATGAATACGGATAGTAACCTACTGCATAACTTCTGATATCTCATCCTCCTGTGTGGTCAGCTTCCACAAGGACAATTGGTCCAGGGGGGCCTGACATCATAAAGCTAAAGCAAGAAGTTGTCTGACATGTGGTGCCATTCTGTTGCCTAGCAGTCTGACATCATAAAGCTAAAGCAAGATGCTTTCTGACATGAGAGCCACTCTGTTGCCTAACAAAGAGTAGGATACATTTATCTTGGTAATGATATGAGTTGCAGGGTAGACAGGATGCCCAACTGAAAGTGTTGATGGTAAGATGAAAGAAATTAGGACTTTATTTAGACTTCTATATTTGTATGAACGCAAGTTTGAGCATAAGAGTCTCAACTTCACTCTTGCTGAACTGGTAGGATTTGGCTAAAGAGAAGATGGAAATGATGCTATTCATAGTTTCTATCATTCCCGTTAACTGTAGCATAACCCTTCCTCTCTCAACTTATCAGCTGGCTTAATTGCTACTGGTGTACCATATCCTAAAACTAAAGAAGTGAGAATGGTGCGCTGCCACTTGGCTGGCAAAAAGATCTATGTCCTAATGTACGTGCTACAATTGTTTAGAGAGTTTTAGCAAATGAGTCAAGGGAATGCAGAGAAGTATGGGAGGTTATAAACACAAATTGAGATTTGATTTTTTTATTGAGCTGTTGATTTTCACAATAAAACAGACTCCATAGTATAGATCTGGTAACCCTTTATATAAATCAAAACTTTTTGTATTGCTTATATTAAATGTACTAACAGTGGACTTTTCCATCTGCAGATTATACTGAATGACCAGCAGTGGCAGTGTTTCACAGCAGAGTTTCTCTGACTTGCCGAGACTGAAGCAAAAAAAAAAAAAAAGTATTCTGGCATAGTCCATCATTTTACCAATTTACGTGGTAAGTAAAATGCCCAATCATTCTTTTGGGCATTAAAAAGATGTTCATAGCAACGGAATGTCCTCACTACTTTATAGTGGAAACCTGTGCCTGAATATCATTTCTGTCAAGAAAGAAGTAATATGGATCACATTATGTTGGTCATAATAGTTAATAAAAGACTGACTGACTCGAACTCTACTAAAACCTGCTTTAGATCCTGGTGATAGCAATGTCCCATTCGAGGAAATTGCTGCCTTTGAGGCTGAAATGCACCATCTCACGTATGAAAAATAGTGTTACATTCTCACGGTAGGAAGCTCATTTAACCTCTTCTCCTGCACTCTGTATGTTGGGCTCTGATACTCAAGATGGATTTTTGTTAAGGATAATCTGTCTTTGTACCCCCATCCCACTTTCAAAAAGGACACAGAGCTTTGACTGTTTCAGATTCCTTTACCATTCCCCCTCCTACGTGGCTGGCAGTCATGAATACGGATAGTAACCTACTGCATAACTTCTGATATCTCATCCTCCTGTGTGGTCAGCTTCCACAAGGACAATTGGTCCAGGGGGGCCTGACATCATAAAGCTAAAGCAAGAAGTTGTCTGACATGTGGTGCCATTCTGTTGCCTAGCAGTCTGACATCATAAAGCTAAAGCAAGATGCTTTCTGACATGAGAGCCACTCTGTTGCCTAACAAAGAGTAGGATACATTTATCTTGGTAATGATATGAGTTGCAGGGTAGACAGGATGCCCAACTGAAAGTGTTGATGGTAAGATGAAAGAAATTAGGACTTTATTTAGACTTCTATATTTGTATGAACGCAAGTTTGAGCATAAGAGTCTCAACTTTACTCTTGCTGAACTGGTAGGATTTGGCTAAAGAGAAGATGGAAATGATGCTATTCATAGTTTCTATCATTCCCGTTAACTGTAGCATAACCCTTCCTCTCTCAACTTATCAGCTGGCTTAATTGCTACTGGTGTACCATATCCTAAAACTAAAGAAGTGAGAATGGTGCGCTGCCACTTGGCTGGCAAAAAGATCTATGTCCTAATGTACGTGCTACAATTGTTTAGAGAGTTTTAGCAAATGAGTCAAGGGAATGCAGAGAAGTATGGGAGGTTATAAACACAAATTGAGATTTGATTTTTTTATTGAGCTGTTGATTTTCACAATAAAACAGACTCCATAGTATAGATCTGGTAACCCTTTATATAAATCAAAACTTTTTGTATTGCTTATATTAAATGTACTAACAGTGGACTTTTCCATCTGCAGATTATACTGAATGACCAGCAGTGGCAGTGTTTCACAGCAGAGTTTCTCTGACTTGCCGAGACTGAAGCAAAAAAAAAAAAAAAGTATTCTGGCATAGTGCATCATTTTACCAATTTACGTGGTAAGTAAAATGCCCAATCATTCTTTTGGGCATTAAAAAGATGTTCATAGCAACGGAATGTCCTCACTTCTTTATAGTGGAAACCTGTGCCTGAATATCATTTCTGTCAAGAAAGAAGTAATATGGATCACATTATGTTGGTCATAATAGTTAATAAAAGACTGACTGACTCGAACTCTACTAAAACCTGCTTTAGATCCTGGTGATAGCAATGTCCCATTCGAGGAAATTGCTGCCTTTGAGGCTGAAATGCACCATCTCACGTATGAAAAATAGTGTTACATTCTCACGGTAGGAAGCTCATTTAACCTCTTCTCCTGCACTCTGTATGTTGGGCTCTGATACTCAAGATGGATTTTTGTTAAGGATAATCTGTCTTTGTACCCCCATCCCACTTTCAAAAAGGACACAGAGCTTTGACTGTTTCAGATTCCTTTACCATTCCCCCTCCTACGTGGCTGGCAGTCATGAATACGGATAGTAACCTACTGCATAACTTCTGATATCTCATCCTCCTGTGTGGTCAGCTTCCACAAGGACAATTGGTCCAGGGGGGCCTGACATCATAAAGCTAAAGCAAGAAGTTGTCTGACATGTGGTGCCATTCTGTTGCCTAGCAGTCTGACATCATAAAGCTAAAGCAAGATGCTTTCTGACATGAGAGCCACTCTGTTGCCTAACAAAGAGTAGGATACATTTATCTTGGTAATGATATGAGTTGCAGGGTAGACAGGATGCCCAACTGAAAGTGTTGATGGTAAGATGAAAGAAATTAGGACTTTATTTAGACTTCTATATTTGTATGAACGCAAGTTTGAGCATAAGAGTCTCAACTTCACTCTTGCTGAACTGGTAGGATTTGGCTAAAGAGAAGATGGAAATGATGCTATTCATAGTTTCTATCATTCCCGTTAACTGTAGCATAACCCTTCCTCTCTCAACTTATCAGCTGGCTTAATTGCTACTGGTGTACCATATCCTAAAACTAAAGAAGTGAGAATGGTGCGCTGCCACTTGGCTGGCAAAAAGATCTATGTCCTAATGTACGTGCTACAATTGTTTAGAGAGTTTTAGCAAATGAGTCAAGGGAATGCAGAGAAGTATGGGAGGTTATAAACACAAATTGAGATTTGATTTTTTTATTGAGCTGTTGATTTTCACAATAAAACAGACTCCATAGTATAGATCTGGTAACCCTTTATATAAATCAAAACTTTTTGTATTGCTTATATTAAATGTACTAACAGTGGACTTTTCCATCTGCAGATTAAACTGAATGACCAGCAGTGGCAGTGTTTCACAGCAGAGTTTCTCTGAATTGCCGAGACTGAAGCAAAAAAAAAAAGGAAGTCTTCTGGCATAGTGCATCATTTTACCAATTTACGTGGTAAGTAAAACGCCCAATCATTCTTTTGGGCATTAAAAAGATGTTCATAGCAACGGAATGTCCTCACTACTTTATAGTGGAAACCTGTGCCTGAATATCATTTCTGTCAAGAAAGAAGTAATATGGATCACATTATGTTGGTCATGATAGTTAATAAAAGACTGACTGACTCGAACTCTACTAAAACCTGCTTTAGATCCTGGTGATAGCAATGTTCCATTCGAGGAAATTGCTGCCTTTGAGGCTGAAATGCACCATCTCACGTATGAAAAATAGTGTTACATTCTCACGGTAGGAAGCTCATTTAACCTCTTCTCCTGCACTCTGTATGTTGGGCTCTGATACTCAAGATGGATTTTTGTTAAGGATAATCTGTCTTTGTACCCCCATCCCACTTTCAAAAAGGACACAGAGCTTTGACTGTTTCAGATTCCTTTACCATTCCGCCTCCTACGTGGCTGGCAGTCATGAATACGAATAGTAACCTACTGCATAACTTCTGATATCTCATCCTCCTGTGTGGTCAGCTTCCACAAGGACAATTGGTCCAGGGGGGCCTGACATCATAAAGCTAAAGCAAGAAGTTGTCTGACATGTGGTGCCATTCTGTTGCCTAGCAGTCTGACATCATAAAGCTAAAGCAAGATGCTTTCTGACATGAGAGCCACTCTGTTGCCTAACAAAGAGTAGGATACATTTATCTTGGTAATGATATGAGTTGCAGGGTAGACAGGATGCCCAACTGAAAGTGTTGATGGTAAGATGAAAGAAATTAGGACTTTATTTAGACTTCTATATTTGTATGAACGCAAGTTTGAGCATAAGAGTCTCAACTTCACTCTTGCTGAACTGGTAGAATTTGGCTAAAGAGAAGATGGAAATGATGCTATTCATAGTTTCTATCATTCCCGTTAACTGTAGCATAACCCTTCCTCTCTCAACTTATCAGCTGGCTTAATTGCTACTGGTGTACCATATCCTAAAACTAAAGAAGTGAGAATGGTGCGCTGCCACTTGGCTGGCAAAAAGATCTATGTCCTAATGTACGTGCTACAATTGTTTAGAGAGTTTTAGCAAATGAGTCCAGGGAATGCAGAGAAGTATGGGAGGTTATAAACACAAATTGAGATTTGATTTTTTTATTGAGCTGTTGATTTTCACAATAAAACAGACTCCATAGTATAGATCTGGTAACCCTTTATATAAATCAAAACTTTTTGTATTGCTTATATTAAATGTACTAACAGTGGACTTTTCCATCTGCAGATTATACTGAATGACCAGCAGTGGCAGTGTTTCACAGCAGAGTTTCTCTGAATTGCCGAGACTGAAGCAAAAAAAAAAAGGAAGTCTTCTGGCATAGTGCATCATTTTACCAATTTACGTGGTAAGTAAAACGCCCAATCATTCTTTTGGGCATTAAAAAGATGTTCATAGCAACGGAATGTCCTCACTACTTTATAGTGGAAACCTGTGCCTGAATATCATTTCTGTCACGAAAGAAGTAATATGGATCACATTATGTTGGTCATGATAGTTAATAAAAGACTGACTGACTCGAACTCTACTAAAACCTGCTTTAGATCCTGGTGATAGCAATGTCCCATTCGAGGAAATTGCTGCCTTTGAGGCTGAAATGCACCATCTCACGTATGAAAAATAGTGTTACATTCTCACGGTAGGAAGCTCATTTAACCTCTTCTCCTGCACTCTGTATGTTGGGCTCTGATACTCAAGATGGATTTTTGTTAAGGATAATCTGTCTTTGTACCCCCATCCCACTTTCAAAAAGGACACAGAGCTTTGACTGTTTCAGATTCCTTTACCATTCCCCCTCCTACGTGGCTGGCAGTCATGAATACGGATAGTAACCTACTGCATAACTTCTGATATCTCATCCTCCTGTGTGGTCAGCTTCCACAAGGACAATTGGTCCAGGGGGGCCTGACATCATAAAGCTAAAGCAAGAAGTTGTCTGACATGTGGTGCCATTCTGTTGCCTAGCAGTCTGACATCATAAAGCTAAAGCAAGATGCTTTCTGACATGAGAGCCACTCTGTTGCCTAACAAAGAGTAGGATACATTTATCTTGGTAATGATATGAGTTGCAGGGTAGACAGGATGCCCAACTGAAAGTGTTGATGGTAAGATGAAAGAAATTAGGACTTTATTTAGACTTCTATATTTGTATGAACGCAAGTTTGAGCATAAGAGTCTCAACTTCACTCTTGCTGAACTGGTAGGATTTGGCTAAAGAGAAGATGGAAATGATGCTATTCATAGTTTCTATCATTCCCGTTAACTGTAGCATAACCCTTCCTCTCTCAACTTATCAGCTGGCTTAATTGCTACTGGTGTACCATATCCTAAAACTAAAGAAGTGAGAATGGTGCGCTGCCACTTGGCTGGCAAAAAGATCTATGTCCTAATGTACGTGCTACAATTGTTTAGAGAGTTTTAGCAAATGAGTCCAGGGAATGCAGAGAAGTATGGGAGGTTATAAACACAAATTGAGATTTGATTTTTTTATTGAGCTGTTGATTTTCACAATAAAACAGACTCCATAGTATAGATCTGGTAACCCTTTATATAAATCAAAACTTTTTGTATTGCTTATATTAAATGTACTAACAGTGGACTTTTCCATCTGCAGATTATACTGAATGACCAGCAGTGGCAGTGTTTCACAGCAGAGTTTCTCTGACTTGCCGAGACTGAAGCAAAAAAAAAAAAAAGTATTCTGGCATAGTGCATCATTTTACCAATTTACGTGGTAAGTAAAATGCCCAATCATTCTTTTGGGCATTAAAAAGATGTTCATAGCAACGGAATGTCCTCACTTCTTTATAGTGGAAACCTGTGCCTGAATATCATTTCTGTCAAGAAAGAAGTAATATGGATCACATTATGTTGGTCATAATAGTTAATAAAAGACTGACTGACTCGAACTCTACTAAAACCTGCTTTAGATCCTGGTGATAGCAATGTCCCATTCGAGGAAATTGCTGCCTTTGAGGCTGAAATGCACCATCTCACGTATGAAAAATAGTGTTACATTCTCACGGTAGGAAGCTCATTTAACCTCTTCTCCTGCACTCTGTATGTTGGGCTCTGATACTCAAGATGGATTTTTGTTAAGGATAATCTGTCTTTGTACCCCCATCCCACTTTCAAAAAGGACACAGAGCTTTGACTGTTTCAGATTCCTTTACCATTCCCCCTCCTACGTGGCTGGCAGTCATGAATACGGATAGTAACCTACTGCATAACTTCTGATATCTCATCCTCCTGTGTGGTCAGCTTCCACAAGGACAATTGGTCCAGGGGGGCCTGACATCATAAAGCTAAAGCAAGAAGTTGTCTGACATGTGGTGCCATTCTGTTGCCTAGCAGTCTGACATCATAAAGCTAAAGCAAGATGCTTTCTGACATGAGAGCCACTCTGTTGCCTAACAAAGAGTAGGATACATTTATCTTGGTAATGATATGAGTTGCAGGGTAGACAGGATGCCCAACTGAAAGTGTTGATGGTAAGATGAAAGAAATTAGGACTTTATTTAGACTTCTATATTTGTATGAACGCAAGTTTGAGCATAAGAGTCTCAACTTCACTCTTGCTGAACTGGTAGGATTTGGCTAAAGAGAAGATGGAAATGATGCTATTCATAGTTTCTATCATTCCCGTTAACTGTAGCATAACCCTTCCTCTCTCAACTTATCAGCTGGCTTAATTGCTACTGGTGTACCATATCCTAAAACTAAAGAAGTGAGAATGGTGCGCTGCCACTTGGCTGGCAAAAAGATCTATGTCCTAATGTACGTGCTACAATTGTTTAGAGAGTTTTAGCAAATGAGTCAAGGGAATGCAGAGAAGTATGGGAGGTTATAAACACAAATTGAGATTTGATTTTTTTATTGAGCTGTTGATTTTCACAATAAAACAGACTCCATAGTATAGATCTGGTAACCCTTTATATAAATCAAAACTTTTTGTATTGCTTATATTAAATGTACTAACAGTGGACTTTTCCATCTGCAGATTAAACTGAATGACCAGCAGTGGCAGTGTTTCACAGCAGAGTTTCTCTGAATTGCCGAGACTGAAGCAAAAAAAAAAAGGAAGTCTTCTGGCATAGTGCATCATTTTACCAATTTACGTGGTAAGTAAAACGCCCAATCATTCTTTTGGGCATTAAAAAGATGTTCATAGCAACGGAATGTCCTCACTACTTTATAGTGGAAACCTGTGCCTGAATATCATTTCTGTCAAGAAAGAAGTAATATGGATCACATTATGTTGGTCATGATAGTTAATAAAAGACTGACTGACTCGAACTCTACTAAAACCTGCTTTAGATCCTGGTGATAGCAATGTTCCATTCGAGGAAATTGCTGCCTTTGAGGCTGAAATGCACCATCTCACGTATGAAAAATAGTGTTACATTCTCACGGTAGGAAGCTCATTTAACCTCTTCTCCTGCACTCTGTATGTTGGGCTCTGATACTCAAGATGGATTTTTGTTAAGGATAATCTGTCTTTGTACCCCCATCCCACTTTCAAAAAGGACACAGAGCTTTGACTGTTTCAGATTCCTTTACCATTCCGCCTCCTACGTGGCTGGCAGTCATGAATACGAATAGTAACCTACTGCATAACTTCTGATATCTCATCCTCCTGTGTGGTCAGCTTCCACAAGGACAATTGGTCCAGGGGGGCCTGACATCATAAAGCTAAAGCAAGAAGTTGTCTGACATGTGGTGCCATTCTGTTGCCTAGCAGTCTGACATCATAAAGCTAAAGCAAGATGCTTTCTGACATGAGAGCCACTCTGTTGCCTAACAAAGAGTAGGATACATTTATCTTGGTAATGATATGAGTTGCAGGGTAGACAGGATGCCCAACTGAAAGTGTTGATGGTAAGATGAAAGAAATTAGGACTTTATTTAGACTTCTATATTTGTATGAACGCAAGTTTGAGCATAAGAGTCTCAACTTCACTCTTGCTGAACTGGTAGGATTTGGCTAAAGAGAAGATGGAAATGATGCTATTCATAGTTTCTATCATTCCCGTTAACTGTAGCATAACCCTTCCTCTCTCAACTTATCAGCTGGCTTAATTGCTACTGGTGTACCATATCCTAAAACTAAAGAAGTGAGAATGGTGCGCTGCCACTTGGCTGGCAAAAAGATCTATGTCCTAATGTACGTGCTACAATTGTTTAGAGAGTTTTAGCAAATGAGTCCAGGGAATGCAGAGAAGTATGGGAGGTTATAAACACAAATTGAGATTTGATTTTTTTATTGAGCTGTTGATTTTCACAATAAAACAGACTCCATAGTATAGATCTGGTAACCCTTTATATAAATCAAAACTTTTTGTATTGCTTATATTAAATGTACTAACAGTGGACTTTTCCATCTGCAGATTATACTGAATGACCAGCAGTGGCAGTGTTTCACAGCAGAGTTTCTCTGAATTGCCGAGACTGAAGCAAAAAAAAAAAGGAAGTCTTCTGGCATAGTGCATCATTTTACCAATTTACGTGGTAAGTAAAACGCCCAATCATTCTTTTGGGCATTAAAAAGATGTTCATAGCAACGGAATGTCCTCACTACTTTATAGTGGAAACCTGTGCCTGAATATCATTTCTGTCACGAAAGAAGTAATATGGATCACATTATGTTGGTCATGATAGTTAATAAAAGACTGACTGACTCGAACTCTACTAAAACCTGCTTTAGATCCTGGTGATAGCAATGTTCCATTCGAGGAAATTGCTGCCTTTGAGGCTGAAATGCACCATCTCACGTATGAAAAATAGTGTTACATTCTCACGGTAGGAAGCTCATTTAACCTCTTCTCCTGCACTCTGTATGTTGGGCTCTGATACTCAAGATGGATTTTTGTTAAGGATAATCTGTCTTTGTACCCCCATCCCACTTTCAAAAAGGACACAGAGCTTTGACTGTTTCAGATTCCTTTACCATTCCCCCTCCTACGTGGCTGGCAGTCATGAATACGGATAGTAACCTACTGCATAACTTCTGATATCTCATCCTCCTGTGTGGTCAGCTTCCACAAGGACAATTGGTCCAGGGGGGCCTGACATCATAAAGCTAAAGCAAGAAGTTGTCTGACATGTGGTGCCATTCTGTTGCCTAGCAGTCTGACATCATAAAGCTAAAGCAAGATGCTTTCTGACATGAGAGCCACTCTGTTGCCTAACAAAGAGTAGGATACATTTATCTTGGTAATGATATGAGTTGCAGGGTAGACAGGATGCCCAACTGAAAGTGTTGATGGTAAGATGAAAGAAATTAGGACTTTATTTAGACTTCTATATTTGTATGAACGCAAGTTTGAGCATAAGAGTCTCAACTTCACTCTTGCTGAACTGGTAGGATTTGGCTAAAGAGAAGATGGAAATGATGCTATTCATAGTTTCTATCATTCCCGTTAACTGTAGCATAACCCTTCCTCTCTCAACTTATCAGCTGGCTTAATTGCTACTGGTGTACCATATCCTAAAACTAAAGAAGTGAGAATGGTGCGCTGCCACTTGGCTGGCAAAAAGATCTATGTCCTAATGTACGTGCTACAATTGTTTAGAGAGTTTTAGCAAATGAGTCCAGGGAATGCAGAGAAGTATGGGAGGTTATAAACACAAATTGAGATTTGATTTTTTTATTGAGCTGTTGATTTTCACAATAAAACAGACTCCATAGTATAGATCTGGTAACCCTTTATATAAATCAAAACTTTTTGTATTGCTTATATTAAATGTACTAACAGTGGACTTTTCCATCTGCAGATTATACTGAATGACCAGCAGTGGCAGTGTTTCACAGCAGAGTTTCTCTGAATTGCCGAGACTGAAGCAAAAAAAAAAAGGAAGTCTTCTGGCATAGTGCATCATTTTACCAATTTACGTGGTAAGTAAAACGCCCAATCATTCTTTTGGGCATTAAAAAGATGTTCATAGCAACGGAATGTCCTCACTACTTTATAGTGGAAACCTGTGCCTGAATATCATTTCTGTCACGAAAGAAGTAATATGGATCACATTATGTTGGTCATGATAGTTAATAAAAGACTGACTGACTCGAACTCTACTAAAACCTGCTTTAGATCCTGGTGATAGCAATGTTCCATTCGAGGAAATTGCTGCCTTTGAGGCTGAAATGCACCATCTCACGTATGAAAAATAGTGTTACATTCTCACGGTAGGAAGCTCATTTAACCTCTTCTCCTGCACTCTGTATGTTGGGCTCTGATACTCAAGATGGATTTTTGTTAAGGATAATCTGTCTTTGTACCCCCATCCCACTTTCAAAAAGGACACAGAGCTTTGACTGTTTCAGATTCCTTTACCATTCCCCCTCCTACGTGGCTGGCAGTCATGAATACGGATAGTAACCTACTGCATAACTTCTGATATCTCATCCTCCTGTGTGGTCAGCTTCCACAAGGACAATTGGTCCAGGGGGGCCTGACATCATAAAGCTAAAGCAAGAAGTTGTCTGACATGTGGTGCCATTCTGTTGCCTAGCAGTCTGACATCATAAAGCTAAAGCAAGATGCTTTCTGACATGAGAGCCACTCTGTTGCCTAACAAAGAGTAGGATACATTTATCTTGGTAATGATATGAGTTGCAGGGTAGACAGGATGCCCAACTGAAAGTGTTGATGGTAAGATGAAAGAAATTAGGACTTTATTTAGACTTCTATATTTGTATGAACGCAAGTTTGAGCATAAGAGTCTCAACTTCACTCTTGCTGAACTGGTAGGATTTGGCTAAAGAGAAGATGGAAATGATGCTATTCATAGTTTCTATCATTCCCGTTAACTGTAGCATAACCCTTCCTCTCTCAACTTATCAGCTGGCTTAATTGCTACTGGTGTACCATATCCTAAAACTAAAGAAGTGAGAATGGTGCGCTGCCACTTGGCTGGCAAAAAGATCTATGTCCTAATGTACGTGCTACAATTGTTTAGAGAGTTTTAGCAAATGAGTCAAGGGAATGCAGAGAAGTATGGGAGGTTATAAACACAAATTGAGATTTGATTTTTTTATTGAGCTGTTGATTTTCACAATAAAACAGACTCCATAGTATAGATCTGGTAACCCTTTATATAAATCAAAACTTTTTGTATTGCTTATATTAAATGTACTAACAGTGGACTTTTCCATCTGCAGATTATACTGAATGACCAGCAGTGGCAGTGTTTCACAGCAGAGTTTCTCTGACTTGCCGAGACTGAAGCAAAAAAAAAAAAAAGTATTCTGGCATAGTGCATCATTTTACCAATTTACGTGGTAAGTAAAACGCCCAATCATTCTTTTGGGCATTAAAAAGATGTTCATAGCAACGGAATGTCCTCACTACTTTATAGTGGAAACCTGTGCCTGAATATCATTTCTGTCAAGAAAGAAGTAATATGGATCACATTATGTTGGTCATAATAGTTAATAAAAGACTGACTGACTCGAACTCTACTAAAACCTGCTTTAGATCCTGGTGATAGCAATGTTCCATTCGAGGAAATTGCTGCCTTTGAGGCTGAAATGCACCATCTCACGTATGAAAAATAGTGTTACATTCTCACGGTAGGAAGCTCATTTAACCTCTTCTCCTGCACTCTGTATGTTGGGCTCTGATACTCAAGATGGATGTTTGTTAAGGATAATCTGTCTTTGTACCCCCATCCCACTTTCAAAAAGGACACAGAGCTTTGACTGTTTCAGATTCCTTTACCATTCCCCCTCCTACGTGGCTGGCAGTCATGAATACGGATAGTAACCTACTGCATAACTTCTGATATCTCATCCTCCTGTGTGGTCAGCTTCCACAAGGACAATTGGTCCAGGGGGCCTGACATCATAAAGCTAAAGCAAGAAGTTGTCTGACATGTGGTGCCATTCTGTTGCCTAGCAGTCTGACATCATAAAGCTAAAGCAAGATGCTTTCTGACATGAGAGCCACTCTGTTGCCTAACAAAGAGTAGGATACATTTATCTTGGTAATGATATGAGTTGCAGGGTAGACAGGATGCCCAACTGAAAGTGTTGATGGTAAGATGAAAGAAATTAGGACTTTATTTAGACTTCTATATTTGTATGAACGCAAGTTTGAGCATAAGAGTCTCAACTTCACTCTTGCTGAACTGGTAGGATTTGGCTAAAGAGAAGATGGAAATGATGCTATTCATAGTTTCTATCATTCCCGTTAACTGTAGCATAACCCTTCCTCTCTCAACTTATCAGCTGGCTTAATTGCTACTGGTGTACCATATCCTAAAACTAAAGAAGTGAGAATGGTGCGCTGCCACTTGGCTGGCAAAAAGATCTATGTCCTAATGTACGTGCTACAATTGTTTAGAGAGTTTTAGCAAATGAGTCAAGGGAATGCAGAGAAGTATGGGAGGTTATAAACACAAATTGAGATTTGATTTTTTTATTGAGCTGTTGATTTTCACAATAAAACAGACTCCATAGTATAGATCTGGTAACCCTTCATATAAATCAAAACTTTTTGTATTGCTTATATTAAATGTACTAACAGTGGACTTTTCCATCTGCAGATTATACTGAATGACCAGCAGTGGCAGTGTTTCACAGCAGAGTTTCTCTGACTTGCCGAGACTGAAGCAAAAAAAAAAAAAAGTATTCTGGCATAGTGCATCATTTTACCAATTTACGTGGTAAGTAAAACGCCCAATCATTCTTTTGGGCATTAAAAAGATGTTCATAGCAACGGAATGTCCTCACTACTTTATAGTGGAAACCTGTGCCTGAATATCATTTCTGTCAAGAAAGAAATAATATGGATCACATTATGTTGGTCATAATAGTTAATAAAAGACTGACTGACTCGAACTCTACTAAAACCTGCTTTAGATCCTGGTGATAGCAATGTCCCATTCGAGGAAATTGCTGCCTTTGAGGCTGAAATGCACCATCTCACGTATGAAAAATAGTGTCGTGTTTTGGCAGCTCCTGAGTTAGCGTTTAGCACAGCTACACGGTCTTTTCTGTTAACTTGACCAAAACGAACGGGGGCCATTTTGAATCCCTCTGAATTCCGTTTCATATGAACACGCTGACTCGTGGTCAGTGTGCCCTTTCGTCCTTTCTCGATACCCATGGTCACTAGTCTGCTCGGCAACAGGCTATTTTTAGTACTGGTCAAGCGCACATGCGCATTACGCACCAATTGGTCACTCTTTAGGAATGTTCACACTAACTGACCAGCGCTGTTGAAGCTCCTCCCACACGTTGGCTGTGTTCCAAAAATGACCTTATATGTACCTAAAATGTGTAACTTGTAACTGCCTATCTTTTTATTACTATTAAACTGTATAAAAGAGGTCGCGCACCAATGTTCGGTGTGCTACTTCTTACATTGCCGAAGGGTGCTGTGGGAATGTATCACCACCCCATGGGGTCTTAATAAACTTGTCTTTTACCTTTTCCAGTGTCCGTGCCAACTTCTATACTAAGGTGTTCGAGAGTTTAGCAGAGTATGTAGGCCTGATTTGAACCCAACACCACAATTGGCGACCACGAAGGGACTCATCGGCGACTCGGATGCCCGAAGGAGAGGTCGTGACGAAGGTTAGGAAACTCGCCATGGACGCGATCGCTGCCATTGAGTGACCCGAGTCCCGGCACCCACGGTGTGTTTTCCCTTCCTTCCGATCTGACCTTCCAGGTGGCGCCGGTCCTCGACTGAGATTCTGATCTTGGATTGTCGTGATGTGCCGTTTTGGCTGATTTGACCACAGAACTTGGCAGTTGGACTTTGGACGTTTGAAAATATTTGGTAAGCTTTTGAGTGGTGAAGTAGTCTACTGACACTTACTGTGGCTTTTTGAAACTTTGAATTTGAATTTGAATTTGTTAGCTAACGTTTGAATCTTTGAATTTGAATTTGAATATGTGAAGTGCACCTCACATAGGCAGGCATGTAGGGATATTTCTCTGATTTATTTGATTTGAACAGTGCACCGTGTTAGGTGGCATTTTTTTTTGTAGTATCACGTTTTCGTGGTACTTTTTGAAACATGCCTGTTTTTAGCACACTCCGTAGGATGTGCTGTTCTGAAAATGGTACCAATTATCGATTAAGTGCAAAACAGCCGGCTCCCCCAGAGGGGACTCCAAATCGTGAAATGTATGTCAAATTCGGTATTCCACCAATAATGTATAGTACATTATGGCATAAGTATACTAAAACTGATCGTGAATTACAGTGGCCACTATATGGGTCGTTTGACCTTCGAAAGGTACAGTATGTAGAGCAGTGTTTGTTTCAGCGAAGGTCTAGACAAGATATGTTTGATTGTGTGCGTATGTGGGAGAAAGAGGTGCGTGAACGAGCGAAGCATTAGGAAGCCTTGGCGGAGAAAGTGCAGCGGAAGGCTGCACATGACAAAGCTTTACAGCTACAGGAGAAGGAATTACAGGAAAAGAAAGAGAGGGAGAGACGAGAACGAAATTTACAGGTTAATGGTCAATTCCCTATCAGGCGTCCTCTTTATCCGGTCCTTAGTAATGAAATAGATGATTTTTCCTTACTAGATCGTTGTCCGCCTCCGTACGTCGTACCTACGGCTCCGAACGAGGACTCGGACGAGGATAGTGATCGAACACAGCGTACCAGGTTATATACGGAACGAGCTGCGGAATTGCGCTCAATTGCGCGAAAGCTAAATCTTAATACTGTTACTGTTTCTGATGTTACTAAACAAATGGAACAGTGGTCTGATAAGGAACGACTGTATTTTTTAGATCATTTTGGAGATGAAGTTGTTGAGCGGTATAGAAAATATTCTCTCGAGTTAGAACCAAAGGAGATATCCAAGAATCGTGAGAATTTTCGTAAAGGTCTTTTTGTTCTTTCAGATGCGGACGACTTCTTCAAGCGTTTGCTTGAACTGCGTAATGAGACGACACGGCTACGGGAGTTGGAAAAGTCGAAGAATTCGTCTACGTCCGGAGTGATGGGGATATCCAAAGAATGCCCTATCTTTGAAACAGATAAGATCGCTGCGATTAATGTTAGACCTATGCGAGAAGCTGCGCCTTTATATGTCCCTCATAAAGGGGATGGCACAGATGATGATAAAGGATCCAAAGACGCGAAAGGGTATTTTGTATATAATTGGGTTTATACGCCTTGGAATAGAGCAGATGTCATGGCGCTTAAGAATGCTTTACCTGATCCCCGTAAAAACCCTGCGGCTTTTTATGAAAATGTTGAAAGTGCAATTTCTTCATGTATCATGACGTTAGTTGATATTGATCTATTTTTCGGGTTGATATTGCCCCCCGATATGTGGAGAGCGATTCGTAGGTTTGATGACCTCACGACTCTCGGGGCCACTTGGAAAGATCTTGTTCAGGCTGATTTAAATAGAGAACCAGCATGTAAGCCGTGTCAATTAATATTAGACCTTCCAGGGGCCATACTAACAAAACTAAAGACTCTTGCTCCTGCTAAAAAGATTGATTGGACTATATTAGCCTCTTGTAAGCAGAAAGCGGATGAATCAGTTTCTGATTTTTTCTCTCGCTTCGAGGAAGCGTTCCATGATTACAGTGGTCAATTATTGACAGAAGATACTGGCAGGCATTTATTCGTTGATAAGTACGTGGCTAATCTCCTACCGGAGATTGCGAAACGATTGAAAGCGAGTGAAAGTTCATGGACCACAGCAACCCCTGCTTCTTTATTGACTATGGCTCAATATTATGAAAGACAGGAATTGGAGGCGAAAGAAAGTAGTGAAAAGAAGGCGAAGGAATTGAAAACGAAGGTAATGTTAGCTCAGGTTCAGGCTACGAGAGGAAACAGTAGAGGAGGGCGAGGATCATATAGTAATGCTCCTCCCCCTCGTTCTGACATTTCTGTGAATCAATGTGCATACTGCAAACAGTTTGGGCATTGGATTGCAGACTGTCCGGTGTTTCGAGAGCAGCGTAATTTGAGGGGACGAGGAAGTGGAAGGTCTAGGAATTATTATGGCGGGTCAAGAGGAGGTTCTGGCACGAATGATCGTGGAGGATATGGAGCAAGGGGTCGTGGTCAGTCAGATTATAATACGTTTGATAATCGCAATCAATATCGGATAAATGAGGGTGGTCCTGCTGAACTACAGGATGAGCATTACGCATAGGATTGCGTAGGATGGGGTGTGGAATCGGTTGAGGTACCAGTTGATCAAAGGGGTCCATACATAGAAGCACATGTTCTGGGTTCCACTGATCAATTTCTGGTCGATACAGGAGCTACTCGTAGCGCTTTGTCCAAACACTTGGTTCCAAGGGCTCCCCTGTCTGGCGAGGTAATTACAGCAATAGGGTTCGATGGAACACCTACTTCTAGCCCATTGTCTCAACCAGTTGCATTTCATGTTGATAAATTTGCTGCCCCATGTCCCTTTTTGTTGTCTCCAAATACACCAGATAATATTATTGGACTCGATATGTTAAAACACTTTCGAGCTACTATTCGCTGTGCCCCAGAAGGAGTGCGAGTTGTGTTGAATGAGAATTACCCGGAATTAGAGCGAGTGTGTTTTGTCCATGAATCTGAAGTTCTGGCCTCCTTACCGAAAACGTTGTGGGCCACTTCCGATACGGATGTAGGGCAGATGCTAATCCCTCCAGTACGTATTACTGTAAAGGAGGGAGTGTCTCTACCACGTGTCCCACAATATAAGATTTCCAGAGAAGGAGAACTTGCTTTGATGAACATTGTGAACGATTTGATTTTGGCAGGAGTAGTTGAGGAAGTCCCCTACAATGTTTGCAATAGCCCCATTTTACCGATTCTTAAAAGAGATACAGATGCCAAGGTTTACCGTTTCATTATTGATTTGAGGGAAATAAACAAGATAGTAGTGCCTCAGTACCCGGTGGTGTCTGACATCACCACGTTGCTTACGTTGGTCCCATCGACGGCAACTACTTTTACAGTCATCGATTTGAAGAATGCCTTCTTTTCGATCCCTGTACATCCTGACAGTCGATATCTATTCGGCTTTACATTAAATAATAAATCGTACAGATTCTGTCGAATTCCTCAAGGCTATACTGAAAGTCCTAGCATTTATAGTCAGGCATTAAAAAGACAGCTTGATTCTTTTGACTTACAAGAGGGAGTGGTTCTCATTCAATATGTAGACGATATTTTACTAGCTGCAGACACGCCAGAACAATGTGAGAAGAGTACCTTTTCTTTGCTTTCCTTCCTGGCCAAACATAATCATAAAGTTTCGAAGAAAAAGCTACAATATTGTAGACCAAAGGTGACCTACCTCGGTCATCTTTTGTCTAAGGAGGGCCGTGCATTGACACCAGATCGAATTCAAGCAATCCTAGATACTCCAGTCCCTCGCACTCAGAAGGATGTTCGCGCCTTTATAGGTTTGACGTCTTTTTGTAGGCAATGGATACTGGGTTTTTCACATGTCGTTAAACCTTTGTTGGCATTATTGTCTAAAGATACACCGATTCGCATTGAATGGACGGATGAATGTCAGAATGCTTTTGAGCAATTGAGACAAGCTCTTTGTTCTGCACCAGTGTTGGGTACACCTGATTACACGAAGATCTTTACATTATATGTACACGAGAAGGATGGGTGCGCATTGTCAATGTTAGTGCAGACACACGGAGACAAACAGAGGCCTTGTGCATACTTCTCGGCGGTACTCGACCCTGTGGCTCGAGGATTGCCCGGATGTTTTCGAGCCGTTGCAGCAACAGCAGTTGCGATACGACAAAGTGAGGGAATAGTTTTGTCACACAAATTGTTGGTGCTAGTTCCCCATGCGGTAGATGCGTTACTGAATCAAACAAGAACGCAGCATCTAACCAGTGCCCGTTTGACAGGATATGAGTTAACATTGTTGGCGCCGCACATCACACTAAAGCGATGTGCGACACTAAATCCTGCTACTTTACTGCCGGATCCTGTTGTTGAGACCCAGAAGGAAGAACAACATGATTGTGTTTTTCTGACTGAGGAGCAGACAAAGGGTCGTATCGACTTACAGGATACGCCATTTCCAGATGTAGATGGGGAACTGTGGGTTGATGGATCGTGCGTGAGGTTACCAGATGGTACGACTTCCGCAGCTTATGCGATCACGACACTTAAGACTGTGGTAGAAGCAGCACGGATACCCCAAAAATCGGCTCAAGCGGCTGAGTTGATAGCCTTAACGAAGGCATGTGAGTTAAGTGCTGGACTGTGTGTGAACATTTACACGGATAGTCGTTACGCTTTTGGAGTAGTGCATGATTTTGGCCTACTTTGGAAGGAACGAGGATTCCTGACTTCACACGGAGTACACATCATGCATGGAGAATTGGTACGCGATCTCCTGAATGCACTGTTATGCCCAAAGAAAGTTGCAATAGTCAAGTGCAGTGCACATAAAAAGGTGACGGACAAAATAGGACAGGGCAACGCTTTTGCAGATCGCATTGCGAGAGAGACCGCTATGCTGCAAAATAATTTCCCCATGTATGTGGTAAAGTCACAAGCTGAGCGGTGGCATGATGCTAGAGAAGAAATACTCGATATACAGAAGTCAGCATCAGAGGCAGAACTTGTGAAATGGGCCACCGAGGGAGTATTGGATGATGAGGGTTGCTGGCGTAGTAAAGATATGGAGAGATGGAAACTACCCATGGCCTATTTACAAACAATGGTGCAAATGACACATGGACTGGCACACATTGGAGCTCTCGCAATTACTAAATTGCTTACACGAGTTTGGGAAAATGCTGACATTGCTAGCACGGCTAAGAGAGTAGTGCAGACCTGTCTGATATGTTTGCAGCACAATCCTGGACAAGGGACTCATACTCCTAAAGGTGGGTTTGTTCCACCTACTGCACCATTCGAAGTACTACAAATGGATTACATCCAGCTGGAGCGCTGTAATAATCTCAAGTATGTCCTAGTAGTGGTGTGTGCCTTCAGCAAATGGATTGAGGCTTACCCTACGAAAGACAATACAGCATTGACAACAGCTAAGGTGCTACTCAAGGAGTACTTCCCGCGCTATGGTGTTTGTAAACTTATGTGGAGTGATAATGGCCCTCATTTCATTGGAAAAGTAGTGGAATATGTCCTGAAAGGATTGGGAATCAAACAACGATTCCATGCTGTCTTTCATCCGCAATCAGCAGGTTTAGTGGAGAGATATAATGCAACTCTGAAGCTGAAGCTAGCAAAGATAGTGGCATCGACATCTCTGAAATGGCCGGACGCTTTTGCCTCTGGCATTGCTGTCCATTCGATCAGTGCCCCATTCTCGGTCTGGCCTCACACCCTATGAAGTAGTGTTTGGAAGGCCTATGAATATCTGGGGAGTTCCAAAACCTCGTTTGATACATGATATGCCTTGTATAATGATGAACGATTATCTGGCACGATTAACAAATGATTTGCTTTCTATTCATCAACAGGTTCGAGAGGCGCTCCCTGATAACTCCGCTGGTGAGGCTCACGATCTCCGTCCTGGGGACCACGTGATGGTCAAAATATTTGAGCGATCCAGCAGTTTGGAACCGAGATGGCATGGCCCTGAGCAAGTGCTGCTGGCTACGCGAACTGCTGTGAGAGTCACCAACAAGAAGCGGTGGATTCATTCAACGCACTGCCGACGTGTCTCTCCGGATCTGGTGAGCCCTGCGGTGCTATCCGACTACAGAAAAATTTTGGATACAGAAAAGAGCCCAGCTGTCACGCCTGATGAATTGGAGGGAGCCTTCCCGGACCACGTTGTTTCTGATAAAGTGAAATATAATCTACGCCCCAGGAAATAAGATTTCTTTTGTGCTCTTTTTGAAACTGGTTGGTGACCGCTCTGAGGTTTGTGAAACGGAAGCCGGGAATATCAAGGGGGGGGGGATCAGTTCTGCCCAGTGTAGCGACACCCGTCTTGAATCCCGGAGAACAAATCAACGGCAGCCTCGGTTCAGAACCATCGTTTTTATTTTTCCCGCTTAGTGTTGTTTTTGAAGAGTATTGTTTTATGAACTATGGCATCTCCTTCGACACGAAAGAGGAGAATTCTTGGTGTTGTTTTGTTTGTCTTGACCATAGTGGTGATCGCAGTATTAGCTTGGACTATAGAACTGTTGTTTCCTGTACGAGAACATTTACTGCCCACCACTCCAAGTCCGTCTGAACATTTTCATTTCACTCTGCCTTTTCACGAAGAAAGGCATAGGCAGACTTATTTGAATAACAGTTTTATTAAAATTTTGCATCATACTCATAACATGACCAATACGTCCAATTGTTGGGTATGTGGAATGTTGCCCGGACACCAGAAGAAGGGAGGAACACCACTCATTCCTCTCCCGTTTTCTCATAATGGTTCTTGTCATGCTTGGTACACTCTTCTTTTTACTCTGCGATGGCCGACGAAAGGTGGATTACTTTTTCGGTTGAATAAAATATGCTATAACGATAAAGATGGCTATCCACACGCTGAAGGAACTAAATTCGAATGGGAAGAATATCGTCCGGACAATGTTTCTACACCTCGTGTATATACGAATCAAAGACTTATAAATGTGACGAACTCGCATATAATAACCGTTATCGATAGAAAAGCAGATTTGTGTATTAGAAATAAAGGTACAATCCCTGTAGGCCGCAGTGAATGTAATATTACACTTACCTTTGATACACCGACTGGAATTGCATTTGTAGCTTCACATAACACATATTTCGTTTGTGGAAATAAGGGATACCATCGTCTACCATTGGGATGGTTGGGAACGTGTTATATAGCATTTGTATTACCACCTGTGTTTATTGCTCCTCCCATGTATCACAATGATTATGTTTTGTACCATGATTTCATATTGAATAGAGTGAAACGAGCACTAGATCTTGATGAAATAGACCAGACTGATACCACTTTACAACAATATGTAGATTTTAATTTGGGGTTATTTTCATTTGTAGGAGCTGCACTGAATAGCAGGAAGATAAGGCGGCTTACACGTGTAGTGGAAGCCGTCGCTAACGAAACTGCCTCTGCTTTAGGGAATATTACTGAGGAATTACAAATTACCAGAATTGTAGCGCTCCAGAATCGAATGGTTCTAGATGTGATACTAGCTGATAGGGGTGGAGCATGCCGCGTCATCGGAAGTAGTTGTTGCGTGTACGTACCAGATAACTCACCTTCTGTATATGATTCAATTACAAAATTACATAAGATAGCTGCTGAGATCCACCCAGAAAATGGAATATGGACCTTTTCTGGTTGGTTCTGGACCCTGCTTAGTACTTGGGGTTGGAAATTATTAACGATTCTCTGTGTTTTTATTGGAATACTATTTTTTCTTTGTCTATGTATTCAATGTGGCCCTACATTATGTTCTGTATGTATCACAGCCTGTATTCCGTCCAAACGAGCTATTGTTAAGCAAGAGAAACTGATCAATGATGAAGTATTGAAAATAATGGCTATTAACATTGAGGATGAACATTCTGACTATGTCCACTATGAGGTAGCTTTTGCTAAACGCTAAAAGGGCCGTCTGTCGTGTTTTGGCAGCTCCTGAGTTAGCGTTTAGCACAGCTACACGGTCTTTTCTGTTAACTTGACCAAAACGAACGGGGGCCATTTTGAATCCCTCTGAATTCCGTTTCATATGAACACGCTGCCTCGTGGTCAGTGTGCCCTTTCGTCCTTTCTCGATACCCATGGTCACTAGTCTGCTCGGCAACAGGCTATTTTTAGTACTGGTCAAGCGCACATGCGCATTACGCACCAATTGGTCACTCTTTAGGAATGTTCACACTAACTGACCAGCGCTGTTGAAGCTCCTCCCACACGTTGGCTGTGTTCCAAAAATGACCTTATATGTACCTAAAATGTGTAACTTGTAACCGCCTATCTTTTTATTACTATTAAACTGTATAAAAGAGGTCGCGCACCAATGTTCGGTGTGCTACTTCTTACATTGCCGAAGGGTGCTGTGGGAATGTATCACCACCCCATGGGGTCTTAATAAACTTGTCTTTTACCTTTTCCAGTGTCCGTGCCAACTTCTATACTAAGGTGTTCGAGAGTTTAGCAGAGTATGTAGGCCTGATTTGAACCCAACACCACAATAGTGTTACATTCTCACGGTAGGAAGCTCATTTAACCTCTTCTCCTGCACTCTGTATGTTGGGCTCTGATACTCAAGATGGATTTTTGTTAAGGATAATCTGTCTTTGTACCCCCATCCCACTTTCAAAAAGGACACAGAGCTTTGACTGTTTCAGATTACTTTACCATTCCCCCTCCTACGTGGCCGGCAGTCATGAATACGGATAGTAACCTACTGCATAACTTCTGATATCTCATCCTCCTGTGTGGTCAGCTTCAACAAGGACAATTGGTCCAGGGGGGCCTGACATCATAAAGCTAAAGCAAGAAGTTGTCTGACATGTGGTGCCATTCTGTTGCCTAGCAGTCTGACATCATAAAGCTAAAGCAAGATGCTTTCTGACATGAGAGCCACTCTGTTGCCTAACAAAGAGTAGGATACATTTATCTTGGTAATGATATGAGTTGCAGGGTAGACAGGATGCCCAACTGAAAGTGTTGATGGTAAGATGAAAGAAATTAGGACTTTATTTAGACTTCTATATTTGTATGAACGCAAGTTTGAGCATAAGAGTCTCAACTTCACTCTTGCTGAACTGGTAGGATTTGGCTAAAGAGAAGATGGAAATGATGCTATTCATAGTTTCTATCATTCCCGTTAACTGTAGCATAACCCTTCCTCTCTCAACTTATCAGCTGGCTTAATTGCTACTGGTGTACCATATCCTAAAACTAAAGAAGTGAGAATGGTGCGCTGCCACTTGGCTGGCAAAAAGATCTATGTCCTAATGTACGTGCTACAATTGTTTAGAGAGTTTTAGCAAATGAGTCAAGGGAATGCAGAGAAGTATGGGAGGTTATAAACACAAATTGAGATTTGATTTTTTTATTGAGCTGTTGATTTTCACAATAAAACAGACTCCATAGTATAGATCTGGTAACCCTTTATATAAATCAAAACTTTTTGTATTGCTTATATTAAATGTACTAACAGTGGACTTTTCCATCTGCAGATTATACTGAATGACCAGCAGTGGCAGTGTTTCACAGCAGAGTTTCTCTGACTTGCCGAGACTGAAGCAAAAAAAAAAAAAAAGTATTCTGGCATAGTGCATCATTTTACCAATTTACGTGGTAAGTAAAATGCCCAATCATTCTTTTGGGCATTAAAAAGATGTTCATAGCAACGGAATGTCCTCACTACTTTATAGTGGAAACCTGTGCCTGAATATCATTTCTGTCAAGAAAGAAGTAATATGGATCACATTATGTTGGTCATAATAGTTAATAAAAGACTGACTGACTCGAACTCTACTAAAACCTGCTTTAGATCCTGGTGATAGCAATGTCCCATTCGAGGAAATTGCTGCCTTTGAGGCTGAAATGCACCATCTCACGTATGAAAAATAGTGTTACATTCTCACGGTAGAAAGCTCATTTAACCTCTTCTCCTGCACTCTGTATGTTGGGCTCTGATACTCAAGATGGATTTTTGTTAAGGATAATCTGTCTTTGTACCCCCATCCCACTTTCAAAAAGGACACAGAGCTTTGACTGTTTCAGATTCCTTTACCATTCCCCCTCCTACGTGGCTGGCAGTCATGAATACGGATAGTAACCTACTGCATAACTTCTGATATCTCATCCTCCTGTGTGGTCAGCTTCCACAAGGACAATTGGTCCAGGGGGGCCTGACATCATAAAGCTAAAGCAAGAAGTTGTCTGACATGTGGTGCCATTCTGTTGCCTAGCAGTCTGACATCATAAAGCTAAAGCAAGATGCTTTCTGACATGAGAGCCACTCTGTTGCCTAACAAAGAGTAGGATACATTTATCTTGGTAATGATATGAGTTGCAGGGTAGACAGGATGCCCAACTGAAAGTGTTGATGGTAAGATGAAAGAAATTAGGACTTTATTTAGACTTCTATATTTGTATGAACGCAAGTTTGAGCATAAGAGTCTCAACTTCACTCTTGCTGAACTGGTAGGATTTGGCTAAAGAGAAGATGGAAATGATGCTATTCATAGTTTCTATCATTCCCGTTAACTGTAGCATAACGCTTCCTCTCTCAACTTATCAGCTGGCTTAATTGCTACTGGTGTACCATATCCTAAAACTAAAGAAGTGAGAATGGTGCGCTGCCACTTGGCTGGCAAAAAGATCTATGTCCTAATGTACGTGCTACAATTGTTTAGAGAGTTTTAGCAAATGAGTCAAGGGAATGCAGAGAAGTATGGGAGGTTATAAACACAAATTGAGATTTGATTTTTTTATTGAGCTGTTGATTTTCACAATAAAACAGACTCCATAGTATAGATCTGGTAACCCTTTATATAAATCAAAACTTTTTGTATTGCTTATATTAAATGTACTAACAGTGGACTTTTCCATCTGCAGATTATACTGAATGACCAGCAGTGGCAGTGTTTCACAGCAGAGTTTCTCTGACTTGCCGAGACTGAAGCAAAAAAAAAAAAAAAAGTATTCTGGCATAGTGCATCATTTTACCAATTTACGTGGTAAGTAAAATGCCCAATCATTCTTTTGGGCATTAAAAAGATGTTCATAGCAACGGAATGTCCTCACTACTTTATAGTGGAAACCTGTGCCTGAATATCATTTCTGTCAAGAAAGAAGTAATATGGATCACATTATGTTGGTCATAATAGTTAATAAAAGACTGACTGACTCGAACTCTACTAAAACCTGCTTTAGATCCTGGTGATAGCAATGTCCCATTCGAGGAAATTGCTGCCTTTGAGGCTGAAATGCACCATCTCACGTATGAAAAATAGTGTCGTGTTTTGGCAGCTCCTGAGTTAGCGTTTAGCACAGCTACACGGTCTTTTCTGTTAACTTGACCAAAACGAACGGGGGCCATTTTGAATCCCTCTGAATTCCGTTTCATATGAACACGCTGCCTCGTGGTCAGTGTGCCCTTTCGTCCTTTCTCGATACCCATGGTCACTAGTCTGCTCGGCAACAGGCTATTTTTAGTACTGGTCAAGCGCACATGCGCATTACGCACCAATTGGTCACTCTTTAGGAATGTTCACACTAACTGACCAGCGCTGTTGAAGCTCCTCCCACACGTTGGCTGTGTTCCAAAAATGACCTTATATGTACCTAAAATGTGTAACTTGTAACCGCCTATCTTTTTATTACTATTAAACTGTATAAAAGAGGTCGCGCACCAATGTTCGGTGTGCTACTTCTTACATTGCCGAAGGGTGCTGTGGGAATGTATCACCACCCCATGGGGTCTTAATAAACTTGTCTTTTACCTTTTCCAGTGTCCGTGCCAACTTCTATACTAAGGTGTTCGAGAGTTTAGCAGAGTATGTAGGCCTGATTTGAACCCAACACCACAATTGGCGACCACGAAGGGACTCATCGGCGACTCGGATGCCCGAAGGAGAGGTCGTGACGAAGGTTAGGAAACTCGCCATGGACGCGATCGCTGCCATTGAGTGACCCGAGTCCCGGCACCCACGGTGTGTTTTCCCTTCCTTCCGATCTGACCTTCCAGGTGGCGCCGGTCCTCGACTGAGATTCTGATCTTGGATTGTCGTGATGTGCCGTTTTGGCTGATTTGACCACAGAACTTGGCAGTTGGACTTTGGACGTTTGAAAATATTTGGTAAGCTTTTGAGTGGTGAAGTAGTCTACTGACACTTACTGTGGCTTTTTGAAACTTTGAATTTGAATTTGAATTTGTTAGCTAACGTTTGAATCTTTGAATTTGAATTTGAATATGTGAAGTGCACCTCACATAGGCAGGCATGTAGGGATATTTCTCTGATTTATTTGATTTGAACAGTGCACCGTGTTAGGTGGCATTTTTTTTTGTAGTATCACGTTTTCGTGGTACTTTTTGAAACATGCCTGTTTTTAGCACACTCCGTAGGATGTGCTGTTCTGAAAATGGTACCAATTATCGATTAAGTGCAAAACAGCCGGCTCCCCCAGAGGGGACTCCAAATCGTGAAATGTATGTCAAATTCGGTATTCCACCAATAATGTATAGTACATTATGGCATAAGTATACTAAAACTGATCGTGAATTACAGTGGCCACTATATGGGTCGTTTGACCTTCGAAAGGTACAGTATGTAGAGCAGTGTTTGTTTCAGCGAAGGTCTAGACAAGATATGTTTGATTGTGTGCGTATGTGGGAGAAAGAGGTGCGTGAACGAGCGAAGCGTGAGGAAGCCTTGGCGGAGAAAGTGCAGCGGAAGGCTGCACATGACAAAGCTTTACAGCTACAGGAGAAGGAATTACAGGAAAAGAAAGAGAGGGAGAGACGAGAACGAAATTTACAGGTTAATGGTCAATTCCCTATCAGGCGTCCTCTTTATCCGGTCCTTACTAATGAAATAGATGATTTTTCCTTACTAGATCGTTGTCCGCCTCCGTACGTCGTACCTACGGCTCCGAACGAGGACTCGGACGAGGATAGTGATCGAACACAGCGTACCAGGTTATATACGGAACGAGCTGCGGAATTGCGCTCAATTGCGCGAAAGCTAAATCTTAATACTGTTACTGTTTCTGATGTTACTAAACAAATGGAACAGTGGTCTGATAAGGAACGACTGTATTTTTTAGATCATTTTGGAGATGAAGTTGTTGAGCGGTATAGAAAATATTCTCTCGAGTTAGAACCAAAGGAGATATCCAAGAATCGTGAGAATTTTCGTAAAGGTCTTTTTGTTCTTTCAGATGCGGACGACTTCTTCAAGCGTTTGCTTGAACTGCGTAATGAGACGACACGGCTACGGGAGTTGGAAAAGTCGAAGAATTCGTCTACGTCCGGAGTGACGGGGATATCCAAAGAATGCCCTATCTTTGAAACAGATAAGATCGCTGCGATTAATGTTAGACCTATGCGAGAAGCTGCGCCTTTATATGTCCCTCATAAAGGGGATGGCACAGATGATGATAAAGGATCCAAAGACGCGAAAGGGTATTTTGTATATAATTGGGTTTATACGCCTTGGAATAGAGCAGATGTCATGGCGCTTAAGAATGCTTTACCTGATCCCCGTAAAAACCCTGCGGCTTTTTATGAAAATGTTGAAAGTGCAATTTCTTCATGTATCATGACGTTAGTTGATATTGATCTATTTTTCGGGTTGATATTGCCCCCCGATATGTGGAGAGCGATTCGTAGGTTTGATGACCTCACGACTCTCGGGGCCACTTGGAAAGATCTTGTTCAGGCTGATTTAAATAGAGAACCAGCATGTAAGCCGTGTCAATTAATATTAGACCTTCCAGGGGCCATACTAACAAAACTAAAGACTCTTGCTCCTGCTAAAAAGATTGATTGGACTATATTAGCCTCTTGTAAGCAGAAAGCGGATGAATCGGTTTCTGATTTTTTCTCTCGCTTCGAGGAAGCGTTCCATGATTACAGTGGTCAATTATTGACAGAAGATACTGGCAGGCATTTATTCGTTGATAAGTACGTGGCTAATCTCCTACCGGAGATTGCGAAACGATTGAAAGCGAGTGAAAGTTCATGGACCACAGCAACCCCTGCTTCTTTATTGACTATGGCTCAATATTATGAAAGACAGGAATTGGAGGCGAAAGAAAGTAGTGAAAAGAAGGCGAAGGAATTGAAAACGAAGGTAATGTTAGCTCAGGTTCAGGCTACGAGAGGAAACAGTAGAGGAGGGCGAGGATCATATAGTAATGCTCCTCCCCCTCGTTCTGACATTTCTGTGAATCAATGTGCATACTGCAAACAGTTTGGGCATTGGATTGCAGACTGTCCGGTGTTTCGAGAGCAGCGTAATTTGAGGGGACGAGGAAGTGGAAGGTCTAGGAATTATTATGGCGGGTCAAGAGGAGGTTCTGGCACGAATGATCGTGGAGGATATGGAGCAAGGGGTCGTGGTCAGTCAGATTATAATACGTTTGATAATCGCAATCAATATCGGATAAATGAGGGTGGTCCTGCTGAACTACAGGATGAGCATTACGCATAGGATTGCGTAGGATGGGGTGTGGAATCGGTTGAGGTACCAGTTGATCAAAGGGGTCCATACATAGAAGCACATGTTCTGGGTTCCACTGATCAATTTCTGGTCGATACAGGAGCTACTCGTAGCGCTTTGTCCAAACACTTGGTTCCAAGGGCTCCCCTGTCTGGCGAGGTAATTACAGCAATAGGGTTCGATGGAACACCTACTTCTAGCCCATTGTCTCAACCAGTTGCATTTCATGTTGATAAATTTGCTGCCCCATGTCCCTTTTTGTTGTCTCCAAATACACCAGATAATATTATTGGACTCGATATGTTAAAACACTTTCGAGCTACTATTCGCTGTGCCCCAGAAGGAGTGCGAGTTGTGTTGAATGAGAATTACCCGGAATTAGAGCGAGTGTGTTTTGTCCATGAATCTGAAGTTCTGGCCTCCTTACCGAAAACGTTGTGGGCCACTTCCGATACGGATGTAGGGCAGATGCTAATCCCTCCAGTACGTATTACTGTAAAGGAGGGAGTGTCTCTACCACGTGTCCCACAATATAAGATTTCCAGAGAAGGAGAACTTGCTTTGATGAACATTGTGAACGATTTGATTTTGGCAGGAGTAGTTGAGGAAGTCCCCTACAATGTTTGCAATAGCCCCATTTTACCGATTCTTAAAAGAGATACAGATGCCAAGGTTTACCGTTTCATTATTGATTTGAGGGAAATAAACAAGATAGTAGTGCCTCAGTACCCGGTGGTGTCTGACATCACCACGTTGCTTACGTTGGTCCCATCGACGGCAACTACTTTTACAGTCATCGATTTGAAGAATGCCTTCTTTTCGATCCCTGTACATCCTGACAGTCGATATCTATTCGGCTTTACATTAAATAATAAATCGTACAGATTCTGTCGAATTCCTCAAGGCTATACTGAAAGTCCTAGCATTTATAGTCAGGCATTAAAAAGACAGCTTGATTCTTTTGACTTACAAGAGGGAGTGGTTCTCATTCAATATGTAGACGATATTTTACTAGCTGCAGACACGCCAGAACAATGTGAGAAGAGTACCTTTTCTTTGCTTTCCTTCCTGGCCAAACATAATCATAAAGTTTCGAAGAAAAAGCTACAATATTGTAGACCAAAGGTGACCTACCTCGGTCATCTTTTGTCTAAGGAGGGCCGTGCATTGACACCAGATCGAATTCAAGCAATCCTAGATACTCCAGTCCCTCGCAAACAGAAGGATGTTCGCGCCTTTATAGGTTTGACGTCTTTTTGTAGGCAATGGATACTGGGTTTTTCACATGTCGTTAAACCTTTGTTGGCATTATTGTCTAAAGATACACCGATTCGCATTGAATGGACGGATGAATGTCAGAATGCTTTTGAGCAATTGAGACAAGCTCTTTGTTCTGCACCAGTGTTGGGTACACCTGATTACACGAAGATCTTTACATTATATGTACACGAGAAGGATGGGTGCGCATTGTCAATGTTAGTGCAGACACACGGAGACAAACAGAGGCCTTGTGCATACTTCTCGGCGGTACTCGACCCTGTGGCTCGAGGATTGCCCGGATGTTTTCGAGCCGTTGCAGCAACAGCAGTTGCGATACGACAAAGTGAGGGAATAGTTTTGTCACACAAATTGTTGGTGCTAGTTCCCCATGCGGTAGATGCGTTACTGAATCAAACAAGAACGCAGCATCTAACCAGTGCCCGTTTGACAGGATATGAGTTAACATTGTTGGCGCCGCACATCACACTAAAGCGATGTGCGACACTAAATCCTGCTACTTTACTGCCGGATCCTGTTGTTGAGACCCAGAAGGAAGAACAACATGATTGTGTTTTTCTGACTGAGGAGCAGACAAAGGGTCGTATCGACTTACAGGATACGCCATTTCCAGATGTAGATGGGGAACTGTGGGTTGATGGATCGTGCGTGAGGTTACCAGATGGTACGACTTCCGCAGCTTATGCGATCACGACACTTAAGACTGTGGTAGAAGCAGCACGGATACCCCAAAAATCGGCTCAAGCGGCTGAGTTGATAGCCTTAACGAAGGCATGTGAGTTAAGTGCTGGACTGTGTGTGAACATTTACACGGATAGTCGTTACGCTTTTGGAGTAGTGCATGATTTTGGCCTACTTTGGAAGGAACGAGGATTCCTGACTTCACACGGAGTACACATCATGCATGGAGAATTGGTACGCGATCTCCTGAATGCACTGTTATGCCCAAAGAAAGTTGCAATAGTCAAGTGCAGTGCACATAAAAAGGTGACGGACAAAATAGGACAGGGCAACGCTTTTGCAGATCGCATTGCGAGAGAGACCGCTATGCTGCAAAATAATTTCCCCATGTATGTGGTAAAGTCACAAGCTGAGCGGTGGCATGATGCTAGAGAAGAAATACTCGATATACAGAAGTCAGCATCAGAGGCAGAACTTGTGAAATGGGCCACCGAGGGAGTATTGGATGATGAGGGTTGCTGGCGTAGTAAAGATATGGAGAGATGGAAACTACCCATGGCCTATTTACAAACAATGGTGCAAATGACACATGGACTGGCACACATTGGAGCTCTCGCAATTACTAAATTGCTTACACGAGTTTGGGAAAATGCTGACATTGCTAGCACGGCTAAGAGAGTAGTGCAGACCTGTCTGATATGTTTGCAGCACAATCCTGGACAAGGGACTCATACTCCTAAAGGTGGGTTTGTTCCACCTACTGCACCATTCGAAGTACTACAAATGGATTACATCCAGCTGGAGCGCTGTAATAATCTCAAGTATGTCCTAGTAGTGGTGTGTGCCTTCAGCAAATGGATTGAGGCTTACCCTACGAAAGACAATACAGCATTGACAACAGCTAAGGTGCTACTCAAGGAGTACTTCCCGCGCTATGGTGTTTGTAAACTTATGTGGAGTGATAATGGCCCTCATTTCATTGGAAAAGTAGTGGAATATGTCCTGAAAGGATTGGGAATCAAACAACGATTCCATGCTGTCTTTCATCCGCAATCAGCAGGTTTAGTGGAGAGATATAATGCAACTCTGAAGCTGAAGCTAGCAAAGATAGTGGCATCGACATCTCTGAAATGGCCGGACGCTTTTGCCTCTGGCATTGCTGTCCATTCGATCAGTGCCCCATTCTCGGTCTGGCCTCACACCCTATGAAGTAGTGTTTGGAAGGCCTATGAATATCTGGGGAGTTCCAAAACCTCGTTTGATACATGATATGCCTTGTATAATGATGAACGATTATCTGGCACGATTAACAAATGATTTGCTTTCTATTCATCAACAGGTTCGAGAGGCGCTCCCTGATAACTCCGCTGGTGAGGCTCACGATCTCCGTCCTGGGGACCACGTGATGGTCAAAATATTTGAGCGATCCAGCAGTTTGGAACCGAGATGGCATGGCCCTGAGCAAGTGCTGCTGGCTACGCGAACTGCTGTGAGAGTCACCAACAAGAAGCGGTGGATTCATTCAACGCACTGCCGACGTGTCTCTCCGGATCTGGTGAGCCCTGCGGTGCTATCCGACTACAGAAAAATTTTGGATACAGAAAAGAGCCCAGCTGTCACGCCTGATGAATTGGAGGGAGCCTTCCCGGACCACGTTGTTTCTGATAAAGTGAAATATAATCTACGCCCCAGGAAATAAGATTTCTTTTGTGCTCTTTTTGAAACTGGTTGGTGACCGCTCTGAGGTTTGTGAAACGGAAGCCGGGAATATCAAGGGGGGGGGGGATCAGTTCTGCCCAGTGTAGCGACACCCGTCTTGAATCCCGGAGAACAAATCAACGGCAGCCTCGGTTCAGAACCATCGTTTTTATTTTTCCCGCTTAGTGTTGTTTTTGAAGAGTATTGTTTTATGAACTATGGCATCTCCTTCGACACGAAAGAGGAGAATTCTTGGTGTTGTTTTGTTTGTCTTGACCATAGTGGTGATCGCAGTATTAGCTTGGACTATAGAACTGTTGTTTCCTGTACGAGAACATTTACTGCCCACCACTCCAAGTCCGTCTGAACATTTTCATTTCACTCTGCCTTTTCACGAAGAAAGGCATAGGCAGACTTATTTGAATAACAGTTTTATTAAAATTTTGCATCATACTCATAACATGACCAATACGTCCAATTGTTGGGTATGTGGAATGTTGCCCGGACACCAGAAGAAGGGAGGAACACCACTCATTCCTCTCCCGTTTTCTCATAATGGTTCTTGTCATGCTTGGTACACTCTTCTTTTTACTCTGCGATGGCCGACGAAAGGTGGATTACTTTTTCGGTTGAATAAAATATGCTATAACGATAAAGATGGCTATCCACACGCTGAAGGAACTAAATTCGAATGGGAAGAATATCGTCCGGACAATGTTTCTACACCTCGTGTATATACGAATCAAAGACTTATAAATGTGACGAACTCGCATATAATAACCGTTATCGATACAAAAGCAGATTTGTGTATTAGAAATAAAGGTACAATCCCTGTAGGCCGCAGTGAATGTAATATTACACTTACCTTTGATACACCGACTGGAATTGCATTTGTAGCTTCACATAACACATATTTCGTTTGTGGAAATAAGGGATACCATCGTCTACCATTGGGATGGTTGGGAACGTGTTATATAGCATTTGTATTACCACCTGTGTTTATTGCTCCTCCCATGTATCACAATGATTATGTTTTGTACCATGATTTCATATTGAATAGAGTGAAACGAGCACTAGATCTTGATGAAATAGACCAGACTGATACCACTTTACAACAATATGTAGATTTTAATTTGGGGTTATTTTCATTTGTAGGAGCTGCACTGAATAGCAGGAAGATAAGGCGGCTTACACGTGTAGTGGAAGCCGTCGCTAACGAAACTGCCTCTGCTTTAGGGAATATTACTGAGGAATTACAAATTACCAGAATTGTAGCGCTCCAGAATCGAATGGTTCTAGATGTGATACTAGCTGATAGGGGTGGAGCATGCCGCGTCATCGGAAGTAGTTGTTGCGTGTACGTACCAGATAACTCACCTTCTGTATATGATTCAATTACAAAATTACATAAGATAGCTGCTGAGATCCACCCAGAAAATGGAATATGGACCTTTTCTGGTTGGTTCTGGACCCTGCTTAGTACTTGGGGTTGGAAATTATTAACGATTCTGTGTTTTTATTGGAATACTATTTTTTCTTTGTCTATGTATTCAATGTGGCCCTACATTATGTTCTGTATGTATCACAGCCTGTATTCCGTCCAAACGAGCTATTGTTAAGCAAGAGAAACTGATCAATGATGAAGTATTGAAAATAATGGCTATTAACATTGAGGATGAACATTCTGACTATGTCCACTATGAGGTAGCTTTTGCTAAACGCTAAAAGGGCCGTCTGTCGTGTTTTGGCAGCTCCTGAGTTAGCGTTTAGCACAGCTACACGGTCTTTTCTGTTAACTTGACCAAAACGAACGGGGGCCATTTTGAATCCCTCTGAATTCCGTTTCATATGAACACGCTGCCTCGTGGTCAGTGTGCCCTTTCGTCCTTTCTCGATACCCATGGTCACTAGTCTGCTCGGCAACAGGCTATTTTTAGTACTGGTCAAGCGCACATGCGCATTACGCACCAATTGGTCACTCTTTAGGAATGTTCACACTAACTGACCAGCGCTGTTGAAGCTCCTCCCACACGTTGGCTGTGTTCCAAAAATGACCTTATATGTACCTAAAATGTGTAACTTGTAACCGCCTATCTTTTTATTACTATTAAACTGTATAAAAGAGGTCGCGCACCAATGTTCGGTGTGCTACTTCTTACATTGCCGAAGGGTGCTGTGGGAATGTATCACCACCCCATGGGGTCTTAATAAACTTGTCTTTTACCTTTTCCAGTGTCCGTGCCAACTTCTATACTAAGGTGTTCGAGAGTTTAGCAGAGTATGTAGGCCTGATTTGAACCCAACACCACAATAGTGTTACATTCTCACGGTAGGAAGCTCATTTAACCTCTTCTCCTGCACTCTGTATGTTGGGCTCTGATACTCAAGATGGATTTTTGTTAAGGATAATCTGTCTTTGTACCCCCATCCCACTTTCAAAAAGGACACAGAGCTTTGACTGTTTCAGATTCCTTTACCATTCCCCCTCCTACGTGGCTGGCAGTCATGAATACGGATAGTAACCTACTGCATAACTTCTGATATCTCATCCTCCTGTGTGGTCAGCTTCAACAAGGACAATTGGTCCAGGGGGGCCTGACATCATAAAGCTAAAGCAAGAAGTTGTCTGACATGTGGTGCCATTCTGTTGCCTAGCAGTCTGACATCATAAAGCTAAAGCAAGATGCTTTCTGACATGAGAGCCACTCTGTTGCCTAACAAAGAGTAGGATACATTTATCTTGGTAATGATATGAGTTGCAGGGTAGACAGGATGCCCAACTGAAAGTGTTGATGGTAAGATGAAAGAAATTAGGACTTTATTTAGACTTCTATATTTGTATGAACGCAAGTTTGAGCATAAGAGTCTCAACTTCACTCTTGCTGAACTGGTAGGATTTGGCTAAAGAGAAGATGGAAATGATGCTATTCATAGTTTCTATCATTCCCGTTAACTGTAGCATAACCCTTCCTCTCTCAACTTATCAGCTGGCTTAATTGCTACTGGTGTACCATATCCTAAAACTAAAGAAGTGAGAATGGTGCGCTGCCACTTGGCTGGCAAAAAGATCTATGTCCTAATGTACGTGCTACAATTGTTTAGAGAGTTTTAGCAAATGAGTCAAGGGAATGCAGAGAAGTATGGGAGGTTATAAACACAAATTGAGATTTGATTTTTTTATTGAGCTGTTGATTTTCACAATAAAACAGACTCCATAGTATAGATCTGGTAACCCTTTATATAAATCAAAACTTTTTGTATTGCTTATATTAAATGTACTAACAGTGGACTTTTCCATCTGCAGATTATACTGAATGACCAGCAGTGGCAGTGTTTCACAGCAGAGTTTCTCTGACTTGCCGAGACTGAAGCAAAAAAAAAAAAAAAGTATTCTGGCATAGTGCATCATTTTACCAATTTACGTGGTAAGTAAAATGCCCAATCATTCTTTTGGGCATTAAAAAGATGTTCATAGCAACGGAATGTCCTCACTACTTTATAGTGGAAACCTGTGCCTGAATATCATTTCTGTCAAGAAAGAAGTAATATGGATCACATTATGTTGGTCATAATAGTTAATAAAAGACTGACTGACTCGAACTCTACTAAAACCTGCTTTAGATCCTGGTGATAGCAATGTCCCATTCGAGGAAATTGCTGCCTTTGAGGCTGAAATGCACCATCTCACGTATGAAAAATAGTGTTACATTCTCACGGTAGGAAGCTCATTTAACCTCTTCTCCTGCACTCTGTATGTTGGGCTCTGATACTCAAGATGGATTTTTGTTAAGGATAATCTGTCTTTGTACCCCCATCCCACTTTCAAAAAGGACACAGAGCTTTGACTGTTTCAGATTCCTTTACCATTCCCCCTCCTACGTGGCTGGCAGTCATGAATACGGATAGTAACCTACTGCATAACTTCTGATATCTCATCCTCCTGTGTGGTCAGCTTCCACAAGGACAATTGGTCCAGGGGGGCCTGACATCATAAAGCTAAAGCAAGAAGTTGTCTGACATGTGGTGCCATTCTGTTGCCTAGCAGTCTGACATCATAAAGCTAAAGCAAGATGCTTTCTGACATGAGAGCCACTCTGTTGCCTAACAAAGAGTAGGATACATTTATCTTGGTAATGATATGAGTTGCAGGGTAGACAGGATGCCCAACTGAAAGTGTTGATGGTAAGATGAAAGAAATTAGGACTTTATTTAGACTTGTATATTTGTATGAACGCAAGTTTGAGCATAAGAGTCTCAACTTCACTCTTGCTGAACTGGTAGGATTTGGCTAAAGAGAAGATGGAAATGATGCTATTCATAGTTTCTATCATTCCCGTTAACTGTAGCATAACCCTTCCTCTCTCAACTTATCAGCTGGCTTAATTGCTACTGGTGTACCATATCCTAAAACTAAAGAAGTGAGAATGGTGCGCTGCCACTTGGCTGGCAAAAAGATCTATGTCCTAATGTACGTGCTACAATTGTTTAGAGAGTTTTAGCAAATGAGTCAAGGGAATGCAGAGAAGTATGGGAGGTTATAAACACAAATTGAGATTTGATTTTTTTATTGAGCTGTTGATTTTCACAATAAAACAGACTCCATAGTATAGATCTGGTAACCCTTTATATAAATCAAAACTTTTTGTATTGCTTATATTAAATGTACTAACAGTGGACTTTTCCATCTGCAGATTATACTGAATGACCAGCAGTGGCAGTGTTTCACAGCAGAGTTTCTCTGACTTGCCGAGACTGAAGCAAAAAAAAAAAAAAAGTATTCTGGCATAGTGCATCATTTTACCAATTTACGTGGTAAGTAAAATGCCCAATCATTCTTTTGGGCATTAAAAAGATGTTCATAGCAACGGAATGTCCTCACTACTTTATAGTGGAAACCTGTGCCTGAATATCATTTCTGTCAAGAAAGAAGTAATATGGATCACATTATGTTGGTCATAATAGTTAATAAAAGACTGACTGACTCGAACTCTACTAAAACCTGCTTTAGATCCTGGTAATAGCAATGTCCCATTCGAGGAAATTGCTGCCTTTGAGGCTGAAATGCACCATCTCACGTATGAAAAATAGTGTTACATTCTCACGGTAGGAAGCTCATTTAACCTCTTCTCCTGCACTCTGTATGTTGGGCTCTGATACTCAAGATGGATTTTTGTTAAGGATAATCTGTCTTTGTACCCCCATCCCACTTTCAAAAAGGACACAGAGCTTTGACTGTTTCAGATTCCTTTACCATTCCCCCTCCTACGTGGCTGGCAGTCATGAATACGGATAGTAACCTACTGCATAACTTCTGATATCTCATCCTCCTGTGTGGTCAGCTTCCACAAGGACAATTGGTCCAGGGGGGCCTGACATCATAAAGCTAAAGCAAGAAGTTGTCTGACATGTGGTGCCATTCTGTTGCCTAGCAGTCTGACATCATAAAGCTAAAGCAAGATGCTTTCTGACATGAGAGCCACTCTGTTGCCTAACAAAGAGTAGGATACATTTATCTTGGTAATGATATGAGTTGCAGGGTAGACAGGATGCCCAACTGAAAGTGTTGATGGTAAGATGAAAGAAATTAGGACTTTATTTAGACTTCTATATTTGTATGAACGCAAGTTTGAGCATAAGAGTCTCAACTTCACTCTTGCTGAACTGGTAGGATTTGGCTAAAGAGAAGATGGAAATGATGCTATTCATAGTTTCTATCATTCCCGTTAACTGTAGCATAACCCTTCCTCTCTCAACTTATCAGCTGGCTTAATTGCTACTGGTGTACCATATCCTAAAACTAAAGAAGTGAGAATGGTGCGCTGCCACTTGGCTGGCAAAAAGATCTATGTCCTAATGTACGTGCTACAATTGTTTAGAGAGTTTTAGCAAATGAGTCAAGGGAATGCAGAGAAGTATGGGAGGTTATAAACACAAATTGAGATTTGATTTTTTTATTGAGCTGTTGATTTTCACAATAAAACAGACTCCATAGTATAGATCTGGTAACCCTTTATATAAATCAAAACTTTTTGTATTGCTTATATTAAATGTACTAACAGTGGACTTTTCCATCTGCAGATTAAACTGAATGACCAGCAGTGGCAGTGTTTCACAGCAGAGTTTCTCTGAATTTCCGAGACTGAAGCAAAAAAAAAAAGGAAGTCTTCTGGCATAGTGCATCATTTTACCAATTTACGTGGTAAGTAAAACGCCCAATCATTCTTTTGGGCATTAAAAAGATGTTCATAGCAACGGAATGTCCTCACTACTTTATAGTGGAAACCTGTGCCTGAATATCATTTCTGTCAAGAAAGAAGTAATATGGATCACATTATGTTGGTCATGATAGTTAATAAAAGACTGACTGACTCGAACTCTACTAAAACCTGCTTTAGATCCTGGTGATAGCAATGTTCCATTCGAGGAAATTGCTGCCTTTGAGGCTGAAATGCACCATCTCACGTATGAAAAATAGTGTTACATTCTCACGGTAGGAAGCTCATTTAACCTCTTCTCCTGCACTCTGTATGTTGGGCTCTGATACTCAAGATGGATGTTTGTTAAGGATAATCTGTCTTTGTACCCCCATCCCACTTTCAAAAAGGACACAGAGCTTTGACTGTTTCAGATTCCTTTACCATTCCCCCTCCTACGTGGCTGGCAGTCATGAATACGGATAGTAACCTACTGCATAACTTCTGATATCTCATCCTCCTGTGTGGTCAGCTTCCACAAGGACAATTGGTCCAGGGGGCCTGACATCATAAAGCTAAAGCAAGAAGTTGTCTGACATGTGGTGCCATTCTGTTGCCTAGCAGTCTGACATCATAAAGCTAAAGCAAGATGCTTTCTGACATGAGAGCCACTCTGTTGCCTAACAAAGAGTAGGATACATTTATCTTGGTAATGATATGAGTTGCAGGGTAGACAGGATGCCCAACTGAAAGTGTTGATGGTAAGATGAAAGAAATTAGGACTTTATTTAGACTTCTATATTTGTATGAACGCAAGTTTGAGCATAAGAGTCTCAACTTCACTCTTGCTGAACTGGTAGGATTTGGCTAAAGAGAAGATGGAAATGATGCTATTCATAGTTTCTATCATTCCCGTTAACTGTAGCATAACGCTTCCTCTCTCAACTTATCAGCTGGCTTAATTGCTACTGGTGTACCATATCCTAAAACTAAAGAAGTGAGAATGGTGCGCTGCCACTTGGCTGGCAAAAAGATCTATGTCCTAATGTACGTGCTACAATTGTTTAGAGAGTTTTAGCAAATGAGTCAAGGGAATGCAGAGAAGTATGGGAGGTTATAAACACAAATTAAATTGAGATTTGATTTTTTTATTGAGCTGTTGATTTTCACAATAAAACAGACTCCATAGTATAGATCTGGTAACCCTTTATATAAATCAAAACTTTTTGTATTGCTTATATTAAATGTACTAACAGTGGACTTTTCCATCTGCAGATTATACTGAATGACCAGCAGTGGCAGTGTTTCACAGCAGAGTTTCTCTGACTTGCCGAGACTGAAGCAAAAAAAAAAAAAAAGTATTCTGGCATAGTGCATCATTTTACCAATTTACGTGGTAAGTAAAATGCCCAATCATTCTTTTGGGCATTAAAAAGATGTTCATAGCAACGGAATGTCCTCACTACTTTATAGTGGAAACCTGTGCCTGAATATCATTTCTGTCAAGAAAGAAGTAATATGGATCACATTATGTTGGTCATAATAGTTAATAAAAGACTGACTGACTCGAACTCTACTAAAACCTGCTTTAGATCCTGGTGATAGCAATGTCCCATTCGAGGAAATTGCTGCCTTTGAGGCTGAAATGCACCATCTCACGTATGAAAAATAGTGTTACATTCTCACGGTAGGAAGCTCATTTAACCTCTTCTCCTGCACTCTGTATGTTGGGCTCTGATACTCAAGATGGATTTTTGTTAAGGATAATCTGTCTTTGTACCCCCATCCCACTTTCAAAAAGGACACAGAGCTTTGACTGTTTCAGATTCCTTTACCATTCCCCCTCCTACGTGGCTGGCAGTCATGAATACGGATAGTAACCTACTGCATAACTTCTGATATCTCATCCTCCTGTGTGGTCAGCTTCCACAAGGACAATTGGTCCAGGGGGGCCTGACATCATAAAGCTAAAGCAAGAAGTTGTCTGACATGTGGTGCCATTCTGTTGCCTAGCAGTCTGACATCATAAAGCTAAAGCAAGATGCTTTCTGACATGAGAGCCACTCTGTTGCCTAACAAAGAGTAGGATACATTTATCTTGGTAATGATATGAGTTGCAGGGTAGACAGGATGCCCAACTGAAAGTGTTGATGGTAAGATGAAAGAAATTAGGACTTTATTTAGACTTCTATATTTGTATGAACGCAAGTTTGAGCATAAGAGTCTCAACTTCACTCTTGCTGAACTGGTAGGATTTGGCTAAAGAGAAGATGGAAATGATGCTATTCATAGTTTCTATCATTCCCGTTAACTGTAGCATAACCCTTCCTCTCTCAACTTATCAGCTGGCTTAATTGCTACTGGTGTACCATATCCTAAAACTAAAGAAGTGAGAATGGTGCGCTGCCACTTGGCTGGCAAAAAGATCTATGTCCTAATGTACGTGCTACAATTGTTTAGAGAGTTTTAGCAAATGAGTCAAGGGAATGCAGAGAAGTATGGGAGGTTATAAACACAAATTGAGATTTGATTTTTTTATTGAGCTGTTGATTTTCACAATAAAACAGACTCCATAGTATAGATCTGGTAACCCTTTATATAAATCAAAACTTTTTGTATTGCTTATATTAAATGTACTAACAGTGGACTTTTCCATCTGCAGATTAAACTGAATGACCAGCAGTGGCAGTGTTTCACAGCAGAGTTTCTCTGAATTTCCGAGACTGAAGCAAAAAAAAAAAGGAAGTCTTCTGGCATAGTGCATCATTTTACCAATTTACGTGGTAAGTAAAACGCCCAATCATTCTTTTGGGCATTAAAAAGATGTTCATAGCAACGGAATGTCCTCACTACTTTATAGTGGAAACCTGTGCCTGAATATCATTTCTGTCAAGAAAGAAGTAATATGGATCACATTATGTTGGTCATGATAGTTAATAAAAGACTGACTGACTCGAACTCTACTAAAACCTGCTTTAGATCCTGGTGATAGCAATGTTCCATTCGAGGAAATTGCTGCCTTTGAGGCTGAAATGCACCATCTCACGTATGAAAAATAGTGTTACATTCTCACGGTAGGAAGCTCATTTAACCTCTTCTCCTGCACTCTGTATGTTGGGCTCTGATACTCAAGATGGATGTTTGTTAAGGATAATCTGTCTTTGTACCCCCATCCCACTTTCAAAAAGGACACAGAGCTTTGACTGTTTCAGATTCCTTTACCATTCCCCCTCCTACGTGGCTGGCAGTCATGAATACGGATAGTAACCTACTGCATAACTTCTGATATCTCATCCTCCTGTGTGGTCAGCTTCCACAAGGACAATTGGTCCAGGGGGCCTGACATCATAAAGCTAAAGCAAGAAGTTGTCTGACATGTAGTGCCATTCTGTTGCCTAGCAGTCTGACATCATAAAGCTAAAGCAAGATGCTTTCTGACATGAGAGCCACTCTGTTGCCTAACAAAGAGTAGGATACATTTATCTTGGTAATGATATGAGTTGCAGGGTAGACAGGATGCCCAACTGAAAGTGTTGATGGTAAGATGAAAGAAATTAGGACTTTATTTAGACTTCTATATTTGTATGAACGCAAGTTTGAGCATAAGAGTCTCAACTTCACTCTTGCTGAACTGGTAGGATTTGGCTAAAGAGAAGATGGAAATGATGCTATTCATAGTTTCTATCATTCCCGTTAACTGTAGCATAACGCTTCCTCTCTCAACTTATCAGCTGGCTTAATTGCTACTGGTGTACCATATCCTAAAACTAAAGAAGTGAGAATGGTGCGCTGCCACTTGGCTGGCAAAAAGATCTATGTCCTAATGTACGTGCTACAATTGTTTAGAGAGTTTTAGCAAATGAGTCAAGGGAATGCAGAGAAGTATGGGAGGTTATAAACACAAATTAAATTGAGATTTGATTTTTTTATTGAGCTGTTGATTTTCACAATAAAACAGACTCCATAGTATAGATCTGGTAACCCTTTATATAAATCAAAACTTTTTGTATTGCTTATATTAAATGTACTAACAGTGGACTTTTCCATCTGCAGATTATACTGAATGACCAGCAGTGGCAGTGTTTCACAGCAGAGTTTCTCTGACTTGCCGAGACTGAAGCAAAAAAAAAAAAAAAGTATTCTGGCATAGTGCATCATTTTACCAATTTACGTGGTAAGTAAAATGCCCAATCATTCTTTTGGGCATTAAAAAGATGTTCATAGCAACGGAATGTCCTCACTACTTTATAGTGGAAACCTGTGCCTGAATATCATTTCTGTCAAGAAAGAAGTAATATGGATCACATTATGTTGGTCATAATAGTTAATAAAAGACTGACTGACTCGAACTCTACTAAAACCTGCTTTAGATCCTGGTGATAGCAATGTCCCATTCGAGGAAATTGCTGCCTTTGAGGCTGAAATGCACCATCTCACGTATGAAAAATAGTGTTACATTCTCACGGTAGGAAGCTCATTTAACCTCTTCTCCTGCACTCTGTATGTTGGGCTCTGATACTCAAGATGGATTTTTGTTAAGGATAATCTGTCTTTGTACCCCCATCCCACTTTCAAAAAGGACACAGAGCTTTGACTGTTTCAGATTCCTTTACCATTCCCCCTCCTACGTGGCTGGCAGTCATGAATACGGATAGTAACCTACTGCATAACTTCTGATATCTCATCCTCCTGTGTGGTCAGCTTCCACAAGGACAATTGGTCCAGGGGGGCCTGACATCATAAAGCTAAAGCAAGAAGTTGTCTGACATGTGGTGCCATTCTGTTGCCTAGCAGTCTGACATCATAAAGCTAAAGCAAGATGCTTTCTGACATGAGAGCCACTCTGTTGCCTAACAAAGAGTAGGATACATTTATCTTGGTAATGATATGAGTTGCAGGGTAGACAGGATGCCCAACTGAAAGTGTTGATGGTAAGATGAAAGAAATTAGGACTTTATTTAGACTTCTATATTTGTATGAACGCAAGTTTGAGCATAAGAGTCTCAACTTCACTCTTGCTGAACTGGTAGGATTTGGCTAAAGAGAAGATGGAAATGATGCTATTCATAGTTTCTATCATTCCCGTTAACTGTAGCATAACCCTTCCTCTCTCAACTTATCAGCTGGCTTAATTGCTACTGGTGTACCATATCCTAAAACTAAAGAAGTGAGAATGGTGCGCTGCCACTTGGCTGGCAAAAAGATCTATGTCCTAATGTACGTGCTACAATTGTTTAGAGAGTTTTAGCAAATGAGTCAAGGGAATGCAGAGAAGTATGGGAGGTTATAAACACAAATTGAGATTTGATTTTTTTATTGAGCTGTTGATTTTCACAATAAAACAGACTCCATAGTATAGATCTGGTAACCCTTTATATAAATCAAAACTTTTTGTATTGCTTATATTAAATGTACTAACAGTGGACTTTTCCATCTGCAGATTAAACTGAATGACCAGCAGTGGCAGTGTTTCACAGCAGAGTTTCTCTGAATTTCCGAGACTGAAGCAAAAAAAAAAAGGAAGTCTTCTGGCATAGTGCATCATTTTACCAATTTACGTGGTAAGTAAAACGCCCAATCATTCTTTTGGGCATTAAAAAGATGTTCATAGCAACGGAATGTCCTCACTACTTTATAGTGGAAACCTGTGCCTGAATATCATTTCTGTCAAGAAAGAAGTAATATGGATCACATTATGTTGGTCATGATAGTTAATAAAAGACTGACTGACTCGAACTCTACTAAAACCTGCTTTAGATCCTGGTGATAGCAATGTTCCATTCGAGGAAATTGCTGCCTTTGAGGCTGAAATGCACCATCTCACGTATGAAAAATAGTGTTACATTCTCACGGTAGGAAGCTCATTTAACCTCTTCTCCTGCACTCTGTATGTTGGGCTCTGATACTCAAGATGGATGTTTGTTAAGGATAATCTGTCTTTGTACCCCCATCCCACTTTCAAAAAGGACACAGAGCTTTGACTGTTTCAGATTCCTTTACCATTCCCCCTCCTACGTGGCTGGCAGTCATGAATACGGATAGTAACCTACTGCATAACTTCTGATATCTCATCCTCCTGTGTGGTCAGCTTCCACAAGGACAATTGGTCCAGGGGGCCTGACATCATAAAGCTAAAGCAAGAAGTTGTCTGACATGTAGTGCCATTCTGTTGCCTAGCAGTCTGACATCATAAAGCTAAAGCAAGATGCTTTCTGACATGAGAGCCACTCTGTTGCCTAACAAAGAGTAGGATACATTTATCTTGGTAATGATATGAGTTGCAGGGTAGACAGGATGCCCAACTGAAAGTGTTGATGGTAAGATGAAAGAAATTAGGACTTTATTTAGACTTCTATATTTGTATGAACGCAAGTTTGAGCATAAGAGTCTCAACTTCACTCTTGCTGAACTGGTAGGATTTGGCTAAAGAGAAGATGGAAATGATGCTATTCATAGTTTCTATCATTCCCGTTAACTGTAGCATAACGCTTCCTCTCTCAACTTATCAGCTGGCTTAATTGCTACTGGTGTACCATATCCTAAAACTAAAGAAGTGAGAATGGTGCGCTGCCACTTGGCTGGCAAAAAGATCTATGTCCTAATGTACGTGCTACAATTGTTTAGAGAGTTTTAGCAAATGAGTCAAGGGAATGCAGAGAAGTATGGGAGGTTATAAACACAAATTGAGATTTGATTTTTTTATTGAGCTGTTGATTTTCACAATAAAACAGACTCCATAGTATAGATCTGGTAACCCTTTATATAAATCAAAACTTTTTGTATTGCTTATATTAAATGTACTAACAGTGGACTTTTCCATCTGCAGATTATACTGAATGACCAGCAGTGGCAGTGTTTCACAGCAGAGTTTCTCTGACTTGCCGAGACTGAAGCAAAAAAAAAAAAAAGTATTCTGGCATAGTGCATCATTTTACCAATTTACGTGGTAAGTAAAATGCCCAATCATTCTTTTGGGCATTAAAAAGATGTTCATAGCAACGGAATGTCCTCACTACTTTATAGTGGAAACCTGTGCCTGAATATCATTTCTGTCAAGAAAGAAGTAATATGGATCACATTATGTTGGTCATAATAGTTAATAAAAGACTGACTGACTCGAACTCTACTAAAACCTGCTTTAGATCCTGGTGATAGCAATGTCCCATTCGAGGAAATTGCTGCCTTTGAGGCTGAAATGCACCATCTCACGTATGAAAAATAGTGTTACATTCTCACGGTAGGAAGCTCATTTAACCTCTTCTCCTGCACTCTGTATGTTGGGCTCTGATACTCAAGATGGATTTTTGTTAAGGATAATCTGTCTTTGTACCCCCATCCCACTTTCAAAAAGGACACAGAGCTTTGACTGTTTCAGATTCCTTTACCATTCCCCCTCCTACGTGGCTGGCAGTCATGAATACGGATAGTAACCTACTGCATAACTTCTGATATCTCATCCTCCTGTGTGGTCAGCTTCCACAAGGACAATTGGTCCAGGGGGGCCTGACATCATAAAGCTAAAGCAAGAAGTTGTCTGACATGTGGTGCCATTCTGTTGCCTAGCAGTCTGACATCATAAAGCTAAAGCAAGATGCTTTCTGACATGAGAGCCACTCTGTTGCCTAACAAAGAGTAGGATACATTTATCTTGGTAATGATATGAGTTGCAGGGTAGACAGGATGCCCAACTGAAAGTGTTGATGGTAAGATGAAAGAAATTAGGACTTTATTTAGACTTCTATATTTGTATGAACGCAAGTTTGAGCATAAGAGTCTCAACTTCACTCTTGCTGAACTGGTAGGATTTGGCTAAAGAGAAGATGGAAATGATGCTATTCATAGTTTCTATCATTCCCGTTAACTGTAGCATAACCCTTCCTCTCTCAACTTATCAGCTGGCTTAATTGCTACTGGTGTACCATATCCTAAAACTAAAGAAGTGAGAATGGTGCGCTGCCACTTGGCTGGCAAAAAGATCTATGTCCTAATGTACGTGCTACAATTGTTTAGAGAGTTTTAGCAAATGAGTCAAGGGAATGCAGAGAAGTATGGGAGGTTATAAACACAAATTGAGATTTGATTTTTTTATTGAGCTGTTGATTTTCACAATAAAACAGACTCCATAGTATAGATCTGGTAACCCTTTATATAAATCAAAACTTTTTGTATTGCTTATATTAAATGTACTAACAGTGGACTTTTCCATCTGCAGATTAAACTGAATGACCAGCAGTGGCAGTGTTTCACAGCAGAGTTTCTCTGAATTTCCGAGACTGAAGCAAAAAAAAAAAGGAAGTCTTCTGGCATAGTGCATCATTTTACCAATTTACGTGGTAAGTAAAACGCCCAATCATTCTTTTGGGCATTAAAAAGATGTTCATAGCAACGGAATGTCCTCACTACTTTATAGTGGAAACCTGTGCCTGAATATCATTTCTGTCAAGAAAGAAGTAATATGGATCACATTATGTTGGTCATGATAGTTAATAAAAGACTGACTGACTCGAACTCTACTAAAACCTGCTTTAGATCCTGGTGATAGCAATGTTCCATTCGAGGAAATTGCTGCCTTTGAGGCTGAAATGCACCATCTCACGTATGAAAAATAGTGTTACATTCTCACGGTAGGAAGCTCATTTAACCTCTTCTCCTGCACTCTGTATGTTGGGCTCTGATACTCAAGATGGATGTTTGTTAAGGATAATCTGTCTTTGTACCCCCATCCCACTTTCAAAAAGGACACAGAGCTTTGACTGTTTCAGATTCCTTTACCATTCCCCCTCCTACGTGGCTGGCAGTCATGAATACGGATAGTAACCTACTGCATAACTTCTGATATCTCATCCTCCTGTGTGGTCAGCTTCCACAAGGACAATTGGTCCAGGGGGCCTGACATCATAAAGCTAAAGCAAGAAGTTGTCTGACATGTGGTGCCATTCTGTTGCCTAGCAGTCTGACATCATAAAGCTAAAGCAAGATGCTTTCTGACATGAGAGCCACTCTGTTGCCTAACAAAGAGTAGGATACATTTATCTTGGTAATGATATGAGTTGCAGGGTAGACAGGATGCCCAACTGAAAGTGTTGATGGTAAGATGAAAGAAATTAGGACTTTATTTAGACTTCTATATTTGTATGAACGCAAGTTTGAGCATAAGAGTCTCAACTTCACTCTTGCTGAACTGGTAGGATTTGGCTAAAGAGAAGATGGAAATGATGCTATTCATAGTTTCTATCATTCCCGTTAACTGTAGCATAACGCTTCCTCTCTCAACTTATCAGCTGGCTTAATTGCTACTGGTGTACCATATCCTAAAACTAAAGAAGTGAGAATGGTGCGCTGCCACTTGGCTGGCAAAAAGATCTATGTCCTAATGTACGTGCTACAATTGTTTAGAGAGTTTTAGCAAATGAGTCAAGGGAATGCAGAGAAGTATGGGAGGTTATAAACACAAATTGAGATTTGATTTTTTTATTGAGCTGTTGATTTTCACAATAAAACAGACTCCATAGTATAGATCTGGTAACCCTTTATATAAATCAAAACTTTTTGTATTGCTTATATTAAATGTACTAACAGTGGACTTTTCCATCTGCAGATTATACTGAATGACCAGCAGTGGCAGTGTTTCACAGCAGAGTTTCTCTGAATTGCTGAGACTGAAGCAAAAAAAAAAAGGAAGTCTTCTGGCATAGTGCATCATTTTACCAATTTACGTGGTAAGTAAAACGCCCAATCATTCTTTTAGGCATTAAAAAGATGTTCATAGCAACGGAATGTCCTCACTACTTTATAGTGGAAACCTGTGCCTGAATATCATTTCTGTCAAGAAAGAAGTAATATGGATCACATTATGTTGGTCATGATAGTTAATAAAAGACTGACTGACTCGAACTCTACTAAAACCTGCTTTAGATCCTGGTGATAGCAATGTTCCATTCGAGGAAATTGCTGCCTTTGAGGCTGAAATGCACCATCTCTCGTATGAAAAATAGTGTTACATTCTCACGGTAGGAAGCTCATTTAACCTCTTCTCCTGCACTCTGTATGTTGGGCTCTGATACTCAAGATGGATTTTTGTTAAGGATAATCTGTCTTTGTACCCCCATCCCACTTTCAAAAAGGACACAGAGCTTTGACTGTTTCAGATTCCTTTACCATTCCCCCTCCTACGTGGCTGGCAGTCATGAATACGGATAGTAACCTACTGCATAACTTCTCATATCTCATCCTCCTGTGTGGTCAGCTTCCACAAGGACAATTGGTCCAGGGGGGCCTGACATCATAAAGCTAAAGCAAGAAGTTGTCTGACATGTGGTGCCATTCTGTTGCCTAGCAGTCTGACATCATAAAGCTAAAGCAAGATGCTTTCTGACATGAGAGCCACTCTGTTGCCTAACAAAGAGTAGGATACATTTATCTTGGTAATGATATGAGTTGCAGGGTAGACAGGATGCCCAACTGAAAGTGTTGATGGTAAGATGAAAGAAATTAGGACTTTATTTAGACTTCTATATTTGTATAACGCAAGTTTGAGCATAAGAGTCTCAACTTCACTGTTGCTGAACTGGTAGGATTTGGCTAAAGAGAAGATGGAAATGATGCTATTCATAGTTTCTATTATTCCAGTTAACTGTAGCATAACTCTTCCTCTCTCAACTTATCAGCTGGCTTAATTGCTACTGGTGTACCATATCCTAAAACAAAAGAAGTGAGAATGGTGCGCTGCCACTTGGCTGGCAAAAAGATCTATGTCCTAATGTACGTGCTACAATTGTTTAGAGAGTTTTAGCAAATGAGTCAAGGGAATGCAGAGAAGTATGGAAGGTTATAAACACAAATTGAGATTTGATTTTTTATTGAGCTGTTGATTTTCACAATAAAACAGACTCCATAGTATAGATCTGGTAACCCTTTATATAAATCAAAACTTTTTGTATTGCTTATATTAAATGTACTAACAGTGGACTTTTCCATCTGCAGATTATACTGAATGACCAGCAGTGGCAGTGTTTCACAGCAGAGTTTCTCTGAATTGCTGAGACTGAAGCAAAAAAAAAAAGGAAGTCTTCTGGCATAGTGCATCATTTTACCAATTTACGTGGTAAGTAAAACGCCCAATCATTCTTTTAGGCATTAAAAAGATGTTCATAGCAACGGAATGTCCTCACTACTTTATAGTGGAAACCTGTGCCTGAATATCATTTCTGTCAAGAAAGAAGTAATATGGATCACATTATGTTGGTCATGATAGTTAATAAAAGACTGACTGACTCGAACTCTACTAAAACCTGCTTTAGATCCTGGTGATAGCAATGTTCCATTCGAGGAAATTGCTGCCTTTGAGGCTGAAATGCACCATCTCTCGTATGAAAAATAGTGTTACATTCTCACGGTAGGAAGCTCATTTAACCTCTTCTCCTGCACTCTGTATGTTGGGCTCTGATACTCAAGATGGATTTTTGTTAAGGATAATCTGTCTTTGTACCCCCATCCCACTTTCAAAAAGGACACAGAGCTTTGACTGTTTCAGATTCCTTTACCATTCCCCCTCCTACGTGGCTGGCAGTCATGAATACGGATAGTAACCTACTGCATAACTTCTGATATCTCATCCTCCTGTGTGGTCAGCTTCCACAAGGACAATTGGTCCAGTGGTGTCTGACATCATAAAGCTAAAGCAAGAAGTTGTCTGACATGTGGTGCCATTCTGTTGCCTAGCAGTCTGACATCATAAAGCTAAAGCAAGATGCTTTCTGACATGAGAGCCACTCTGTTGCCTAACAAAGAGTAGGATACATTTATCTTGGTAATGATATGAGTTGCAGGGTAGACAGGATGCCCAACTGAAAGTGTTGATGGTAAGATGAAAGAAATTAGGACTTTATTTAGACTTCTATATTTGTATGAACGCAAGTTTGAGCATAAGAGTCTCAACTTCACTGTTGCTGAACTGGTAGGATTTGGCTAAAGAGAAGATGGAAATGATGCTATTCATAGTTTCTATTATTCCAGTTAACTGTAGCATAACTCTTCCTCTCTCAATTTATCAGCTGGCTTAATTGCTACTGGTGTACCATATCCTAAAACAAAAGAAGTGAGAATGGTGCGCTGCCACTTGGCTGGCAAAAAGATCTATGTCCTAATGTACGTGCTACAATTGTTTAGACAGTTTTAGCAAATGAGTCAAGGGAATGCAGAGAAGTATGGAAGGTTATAAACACAAATTGAGATTTGATTTTTTTATTGAGCTGTTGATTTTCACAATAAAACAGACTCCATAATATAGATCTGGTAACCCTTAATATAAATCAAAACTTTTTGTATTGCTTATATTAAATGTACTAACAGTGGACTTTTCCATCTGCAGATTATACTGAATGACCAGCAGTGGCAGTGTTTCACAGCAGAGTTTCTCTGAATTGCCGAGACTGAAGCAAAAAAAAAAAGGAAGTCTTCTGGCATAGTGCATCATTTTACCAATTTACGTGGTAAGTAAAACGCCCAATCATTCTTTTAGGCATTAAAAAGATGTTCATAGCAACGGAATGTCCTCACTACTTTATAGTGGAAACCTGTGCCTGAATATCATTTCTGTCAAGAAAGAAGTAATATGGATCACATTATGTTGGTCATGATAGTTAATAAAAGACTGACTGACTCGAACTCTACTAAAACCTGCTTTAGATCCTGGTGATAGCAATGTTCCATTCGAGGAAATTGCTGCCTTTGAGGCTGAAATGCACCATCTCTCGTATGAAAAATAGTGTTACATTCTCACGGTAGGAAGCTCATTTAACCTCTTCTCCTGCACTCTGTATGTTGGGCTCTGATACTCAAGATGGATTTTTGTTAAGGATAATCTGTCTTTGTACCCCCATCCCACTTTCAAAAAGGACACAGAGCTTTGACTGTTTCAGATTCCTTTACCATTCCCCCTCCTACGTGGCTGGCAGTCATGAATACGGATAGTAACCTACTGCATAACTTCTGATATCTCATCCTCCTGTGTGGTCAGCTTCCACAAGGACAATTGGTCCAGTGGTGTCTGACATCATAAAGCTAAAGCAAGAAGTTGTCTGACATGTGGTGCCATTCTGTTGCCTAGCAGTCTGACATCATAAAGCTAAAGCAAGATGCTTTCTGACATGAGAGCCACTCTGTTGCCTAACAAAGAGTAGGATACATTTATCTTGGTAATGATATGAGTTGCAGGGTAGACAGGATGCCCAACTGAAAGTGTTGATGGTAAGATGAAAGAAATTAGGACTTTATTTAGACTTCTATATTTGTATGAACGCAAGTTTGAGCATAAGAGTCTCAACTTCACTCTTGCTGAACTGGTAGGATTTGGCTAAAGAGAAGATGGAAATGATGCTATTCATAGTTTCTATCATTCCCGTTAACTGTAGCATAACGCTTCCTCTCTCAACTTATCAGCTGGCTTAATTGCTACTGGTGTACCATATCCTAAAACTAAAGAAGTGAGAATGGTGCGCTGCCACTTGGCTGGCAAAAAGATCTATGTCCTAATGTACGTGCTACAATTGTTTAGAGAGTTTTAGCAAATGAGTCAAGGGAATGCAGAGAAGTATGGGAGGTTATAAACACAAATTGAGATTTGATTTTTTTATTGAGCTGTTGATTTTCACAATAAAACAGACTCCATAGTATAGATCTGGTAACCCTTTATATAAATCAAAACTTTTTGTATTGCTTATATTAAATGTACTAACAGTGGACTTTTCCATCTGCAGATTAAACTGAATGACCAGCAGTGGCAGTGTTTCACAGCAGAGTTTCTCTGAATTTCCGAGACTGAAGCAAAAAAAAAAAGGAAGTCTTCTGGCATAGTGCATCATTTTACCAATTTACGTGGTAAGTAAAACGCCCAATCATTCTTTTGGGCATTAAAAAGATGTTCATAGCAACGGAATGTCCTCACTACTTTATAGTGGAAACCTGTGCCTGAATATCATTTCTGTCAAGAAAGAAGTAATATGGATCACATTATGTTGGTCATGATAGTTAATAAAAGACTGACTGACTCGAACTCTACTAAAACCTGCTTTAGATCCTGGTGATAGCAATGTTCCATTCGAGGAAATTGCTGCCTTTGAGGCTGAAATGCACCATCTCACGTATGAAAAATAGTGTTACATTCTCACGGTAGGAAGCTCATTTAACCTCTTCTCCTGCACTCTGTATGTTGGGCTCTGATACTCAAGATGGATGTTTGTTAAGGATAATCTGTCTTTGTACCCCCATCCCACTTTCAAAAAGGACACAGAGCTTTGACTGTTTCAGATTCCTTTACCATTCCCCCTCCTACGTGGCTGGCAGTCATGAATACGGATAGTAACCTACTGCATAACTTCTGATATCTCATCCTCCTGTGTGGTCAGCTTCCACAAGGACAATTGGTCCAGGGGGCCTGACATCATAAAGCTAAAGCAAGAAGTTGTCTGACATGTGGTGCCATTCTGTTGCCTAGCAGTCTGACATCATAAAGCTAAAGCAAGATGCTTTCTGACATGAGAGCCACTCTGTTGCCTAACAAAGAGTAGGATACATTTATCTTGGTAATGATATGAGTTGCAGGGTAGACAGGATGCCCAACTGAAAGTGTTGATGGTAAGATGAAAGAAATTAGGACTTTATTTAGACTTCTATATTTGTATGAACGCAAGTTTGAGCATAAGAGTCTCAACTTCACTCTTGCTGAACTGGTAGGATTTGGCTAAAGAGAAGATGGAAATGATGCTATTCATAGTTTCTATCATTCCCGTTAACTGTAGCATAACGCTTCCTCTCTCAACTTATCAGCTGGCTTAATTGCTACTGGTGTACCATATCCTAAAACTAAAGAAGTGAGAATGGTGCGCTGCCACTTGGCTGGCAAAAAGATCTATGTCCTAATGTACGTGCTACAATTGTTTAGAGAGTTTTAGCAAATGAGTCAAGGGAATGCAGAGAAGTATGGGAGGTTATAAACACAAATTGAGATTTGATTTTTTTATTGAGCTGTTGATTTTCACAATAAAACAGACTCCATAGTATAGATCTGGTAACCCTTTATATAAATCAAAACTTTTTGTATTGCTTATATTAAATGTACTAACAGTGGACTTTTCCATCTGCAGATTATACTGAATGACCAGCAGTGGCAGTGTTTCACAGCAGAGTTTCTCTGAATTGCTGAGACTGAAGCAAAAAAAAAAAGGAAGTCTTCTGGCATAGTGCATCATTTTACCAATTTACGTGGTAAGTAAAACGCCCAATCATTCTTTTAGGCATTAAAAAGATGTTCATAGCAACGGAATGTCCTCACTACTTTATAGTGGAAACCTGTGCCTGAATATCATTTCTGTCAAGAAAGAAGTAATATGGATCACATTATGTTGGTCATGATAGTTAATAAAAGACTGACTGACTCGAACTCTACTAAAACCTGCTTTAGATCCTGGTGATAGCAATGTTCCATTCGAGGAAATTGCTGCCTTTGAGGCTGAAATGCACCATCTCTCGTATGAAAAATAGTGTTACATTCTCACGGTAGGAAGCTCATTTAACCTCTTCTCCTGCACTCTGTATGTTGGGCTCTGATACTCAAGATGGATTTTTGTTAAGGATAATCTGTCTTTGTACCCCCATCCCACTTTCAAAAAGGACACAGAGCTTTGACTGTTTCAGATTCCTTTACCATTCCCCCTCCTACGTGGCTGGCAGTCATGAATACGGATAGTAACCTACTGCATAACTTCTCATATCTCATCCTCCTGTGTGGTCAGCTTCCACAAGGACAATTGGTCCAGGGGGGCCTGACATCATAAAGCTAAAGCAAGAAGTTGTCTGACATGTGGTGCCATTCTGTTGCCTAGCAGTCTGACATCATAAAGCTAAAGCAAGATGCTTTCTGACATGAGAGCCACTCTGTTGCCTAACAAAGAGTAGGATACATTTATCTTGGTAATGATATGAGTTGCAGGGTAGACAGGATGCCCAACTGAAAGTGTTGATGGTAAGATGAAAGAAATTAGGACTTTATTTAGACTTCTATATTTGTATAACGCAAGTTTGAGCATAAGAGTCTCAACTTCACTGTTGCTGAACTGGTAGGATTTGGCTAAAGAGAAGATGGAAATGATGCTATTCATAGTTTCTATTATTCCAGTTAACTGTAGCATAACTCTTCCTCTCTCAACTTATCAGCTGGCTTAATTGCTACTGGTGTACCATATCCTAAAACAAAAGAAGTGAGAATGGTGCGCTGCCACTTGGCTGGCAAAAAGATCTATGTCCTAATGTACGTGCTACAATTGTTTAGAGAGTTTTAGCAAATGAGTCAAGGGAATGCAGAGAAGTATGGAAGGTTATAAACACAAATTGAGATTTGATTTTTTATTGAGCTGTTGATTTTCACAATAAAACAGACTCCATAGTATAGATCTGGTAACCCTTTATATAAATCAAAACTTTTTGTATTGCTTATATTAAATGTACTAACAGTGGACTTTTCCATCTGCAGATTATACTGAATGACCAGCAGTGGCAGTGTTTCACAGCAGAGTTTCTCTGAATTGCTGAGACTGAAGCAAAAAAAAAAAGGAAGTCTTCTGGCATAGTGCATCATTTTACCAATTTACGTGGTAAGTAAAACGCCCAATCATTCTTTTAGGCATTAAAAAGATGTTCATAGCAACGGAATGTCCTCACTACTTTATAGTGGAAACCTGTGCCTGAATATCATTTCTGTCAAGAAAGAAGTAATATGGATCACATTATGTTGGTCATGATAGTTAATAAAAGACTGACTGACTCGAACTCTACTAAAACCTGCTTTAGATCCTGGTGATAGCAATGTTCCATTCGAGGAAATTGCTGCCTTTGAGGCTGAAATGCACCATCTCTCGTATGAAAAATAGTGTTACATTCTCACGGTAGGAAGCTCATTTAACCTCTTCTCCTGCACTCTGTATGTTGGGCTCTGATACTCAAGATGGATTTTTGTTAAGGATAATCTGTCTTTGTACCCCCATCCCACTTTCAAAAAGGACACAGAGCTTTGACTGTTTCAGATTCCTTTACCATTCCCCCTCCTACGTGGCTGGCAGTCATGAATACGGATAGTAACCTACTGCATAACTTCTGATATCTCATCCTCCTGTGTGGTCAGCTTCCACAAGGACAATTGGTCCAGTGGTGTCTGACATCATAAAGCTAAAGCAAGAAGTTGTCTGACATGTGGTGCCATTCTGTTGCCTAGCAGTCTGACATCATAAAGCTAAAGCAAGATGCTTTCTGACATGAGAGCCACTCTGTTGCCTAACAAAGAGTAGGATACATTTATCTTGGTAATGATATGAGTTGCAGGGTAGACAGGATGCCCAACTGAAAGTGTTGATGGTAAGATGAAAGAAATTAGGACTTTATTTAGACTTCTATATTTGTATGAACGCAAGTTTGAGCATAAGAGTCTCAACTTCACTGTTGCTGAACTGGTAGGATTTGGCTAAAGAGAAGATGGAAATGATGCTATTCATAGTTTCTATTATTCCAGTTAACTGTAGCATAACTCTTCCTCTCTCAACTTATCAGCTGGCTTAATTGCTACTGGTGTACCATATCCTAAAACAAAAGAAGTGAGAATGGTGCGCTGCCACTTGGCTGGCAAAAAGATCTATGTCCTAATGTACGTGCTACAATTGTTTAGACAGTTTTAGCAAATGAGTCAAGGGAATGCAGAGAAGTATGGAAGGTTATAAACACAAATTGAGATTTGATTTTTTTATTGAGCTGTTGATTTTCACAATAAAACAGACTCCATAATATAGATCTGGTAACCCTTAATATAAATCAAAACTTTTTGTATTGCTTATATTAAATGTACTAACAGTGGACTTTTCCATCTGCAGATTATACTGAATGACCAGCAGTGGCAGTGTTTCACAGCAGAGTTTCTCTGAATTGCCGAGACTGAAGCAAAAAAAAAAAGGAAGTCTTCTGGCATAGTGCATCATTTTACCAATTTACGTGGTAAGTAAAACGCCCAATCATTCTTTTAGGCATTAAAAAGATGTTCATAGCAACGGAATGTCCTCACTACTTTATAGTGGAAACCTGTGCCTGAATATCATTTCTGTCAAGAAAGAAGTAATATGGATCACATTATGTTGGTCATGATAGTTAATAAAAGACTGACTGACTCGAACTCTACTAAAACCTGCTTTAGATCCTGGTGATAGCAATGTTCCATTCGAGGAAATTGCTGCCTTTGAGGCTGAAATGCACCATCTCTCGTATGAAAAATAGTGTTACATTCTCACGGTAGGAAGCTCATTTAACCTCTTCTCCTGCACTCTGTATGTTGGGCTCTGATACTCAAGATGGATTTTTGTTAAGGATAATCTGTCTTTGTACCCCCATCCCACTTTCAAAAAGGACACAGAGCTTTGACTGTTTCAGATTCCTTTACCATTCCCCCTCCTACGTGGCTGGCAGTCATGAATACGGATAGTAACCTACTGCATAACTTCTGATATCTCATCCTCCTGTGTGGTCAGCTTCCACAAGGACAATTGGTCCAGTGGTGTCTGACATCATAAAGCTAAAGCAAGAAGTTGTCTGACATGTGGTGCCATTCTGTTGCCTAGCAGTCTGACATCATAAAGCTAAAGCAAGATGCTTTCTGACATGAGAGCCACTCTGTTGCCTAACAAAGAGTAGGATACATTTATCTTGGTAATGATATGAGTTGCAGGGTAGACAGGATGCCCAACTGAAAGTGTTGATGGTAAGATGAAAGAAATTAGGACTTTATTTAGACTTCTATATTTGTATGAACGCAAGTTTGAGCATAAGAGTCTCAACTTCACTGTTGCTGAACTGGTAGGATTTGGCTAAAGAGAAGATGGAAATGATGCTATTCATAGTTTCTATTATTCCAGTTAACTGTAGCATAACTCTTCCTCTCTCAACTTATCAGCTGGCTTAATTGCTACTGGTGTACCATATCCTAAAACAAAAGAAGTGAGAATGGTGCGCTGCCACTTGGCTGGCAAAAAGATCTATGTCCTAATGTACGTGCTACAATTGTTTAGACAGTTTTAGCAAATGAGTCAAGGGAATGCAGAGAAGTATGGAAGGTTATAAACACAAATTGAGATTTGATTTTTTTATTGAGCTGTTGATTTTCACAATAAAACAGACTCCATAATATAGATCTGGTAACCCTTAATATAAATCAAAACTTTTTGTATTGCTTATATTAAATGTACTAACAGTGGACTTTTCCATCTGCAGATTATACTGAATGACCAGCAGTGGCAGTGTTTCACAGCAGAGTTTCTCTGAATTGCCGAGACTGAAGCAAAAAAAAAAAGGAAGTCTTCTGGCATAGTGCATCATTTTACCAATTTACGTGGTAAGTAAAACGCCCAATCATTCTTTTAGGCATTAAAAAGATGTTCATAGCAACGGAATGTCCTCACTACTTTATAGTGGAAACCTGTGCCTGAATATCATTTCTGTCAAGAAAGAAGTAATATGGATCACATTATGTTGGTCATGATAGTTAATAAAAGACTGACTGACTCGAACTCTACTAAAACCTGCTTTAGATCCTGGTGATAGCAATGTTCCATTCGAGGAAATTGCTGCCTTTGAGGCTGAAATGCACCATCTCTCGTATGAAAAATAGTGTTACATTCTCACGGTAGGAAGCTCATTTAACCTCTTCTCCTGCACTCTGTATGTTGGGCTCTGATACTCAAGATGGATTTTTGTTAAGGATAATCTGTCTTTGTACCCCCATCCCACTTTCAAAAAGGACACAGAGCTTTGACTGTTTCAGATTCCTTTACCATTCCCCCTCCTACGTGGCTGGCAGTCATGAATACGGATAGTAACCTACTGCATAACTTCTGATATCTCATCCTCCTGTGTGGTCAGCTTCCACAAGGACAATTGGTCCAGTGGTGTCTGACATCATAAAGCTAAAGCAAGAAGTTGTCTGACATGTGGTGCCATTCTGTTGCCTAGCAGTCTGACATCATAAAGCTAAAGCAAGATGCTTTCTGACATGAGAGCCACTCTGTTGCCTAACAAAGAGTAGGATACATTTATCTTGGTAATGATATGAGTTGCAGGGTAGACAGGATGCCCAACTGAAAGTGTTGATGGTAAGATGAAAGAAATTAGGACTTTATTTAGACTTCTATATTTGTATGAACGCAAGTTTGAGCATAAGAGTCTCAACTTCACTGTTGCTGAACTGGTAGGATTTGGCTAAAGAGAAGATGGAAATGATGCTATTCATAGTTTCTATCATTCCCGTTAACTGTAGCATAACCCTTCCTCTCTCAACTTATCAGCTGGCTTAATTTGTACTGGTGTACCATATCCTAAAACTAAAGAAGTGAGAATGGTGCGCTGCCACTTGGCTGGCAAAAAGATCTATGTCCTAATGTACGTGCTACAATTGTTTAGACAGTTTTAGCAAATGAGTCAAGGGAATGCAGAGAAGTATGGAAGGTTATAAACACAAATTGAGATTTGATTTTTTTATTGAGCTGTTGATTTTCACAATAAAACAGACTCCATAATATAGATCTGGTAACCCTTAATATAAATCAAAACTTTTTGTATTGCTTATATTAAATGTACTAACAGTGGACTTTTCCATCTGCAGATTATACTGAATGACCAGCAGTGGCAGTGTTTCACAGCAGAGTTTCTCTGAATTGCCGAGACTGAAGCAAAAAAAAAAAGGAAGTCTTCTGGCATAGTGCATCATTTTACCAATTTACGTGGTAAGTAAAACGCCCAATCATTCTTTTAGGCATTAAAAAGATGTTCATAGCAACGGAATGTCCTCACTACTTTATAGTGGAAACCTGTGCCTGAATATCATTTCTGTCAAGAAAGAAGTAATATGGATCACATTATGTTGGTCATGATAGTTAATAAAAGACTGACTGACTCGAACTCTACTAAAACCTGCTTTAGATCCTGGTGATAGCAATGTTCCATTCGAGGAAATTGCTGCCTTTGAGGCTGAAATGCACCATCTCTCGTATGAAAAATAGTGTTACATTCTCACGGTAGGAAGCTCATTTAACCTCTTCTCCTGCACTCTGTATGTTGGGCTCTGATACTCAAGATGGATTTTTGTTAAGGATAATCTGTCTTTGTACCCCCATCCCACTTTCAAAAAGGACACAGAGCTTTGACTGTTTCAGATTCCTTTACCATTCCCCCTCCTACGTGGCTGGCAGTCATGAATACGGATAGTAACCTACTGCATAACTTCTGATATCTCATCCTCCTGTGTGGTCAGCTTCCACAAGGACAATTGGTCCAGTGGTGTCTGACATCATAAAGCTAAAGCAAGAAGTTGTCTGACATGTGGTGCCATTCTGTTGCCTAGCAGTCTGACATCATAAAGCTAAAGCAAGATGCTTTCTGACATGAGAGCCACTCTGTTGCCTAACAAAGAGTAGGATACATTTATCTTGGTAATGATATGAGTTGCAGGGTAGACAGGATGCCCAACTGAAAGTGTTGATGGTAAGATGAAAGAAATTAGGACTTTATTTAGACTTCTATATTTGTATGAACGCAAGTTTGAGCATAAGAGTCTCAACTTCACTGTTGCTGAACTGGTAGGATTTGGCTAAAGAGAAGATGGAAATGATGCTATTCATAGTTTCTATCATTCCCGTTAACTGTAGCATAACCCTTCCTCTCTCAACTTATCAGCTGGCTTAATTTGTACTGGTGTACCATATCCTAAAACTAAAGAAGTGAGAATGGTGCGCTGCCACTTGGCTGGCAAAAAGATCTATGTCCTAATGTACGTGCTACAATTGTTTAGAGAGTTTTAGCAAATGAGTCAAGGGAATGCAGAGAAGTATGGGAGGTTATAAACACAAATTGAGATTTGATTTTTTTATTGAGCTGTTGATTTTCACAATAAAACAGACTCCATAGTATAGATCTGGTAACCCTTTATATAAATCAAAACTTTTTGTATTGCTTATATTAAATGTACTAACAGTGGACTTTTCCATCTGCAGATTATACTGAATGACCAGCAGTGGCAGTGTTTCACAGCAGAGTTTCTCTGAATTGCTGAGACTGAAGCAAAAAAAAAAAGGAAGTCTTCTGGCATAGTGCATCATTTTACCAATTTACGTGGTAAGTAAAACGCCCAATCATTCTTTTAGGCATTAAAAAGATGTTCATAGCAACGGAATGTCCTCACTACTTTATAGTGGAAACCTGTGCCTGAATATCATTTCTGTCAAGAAAGAAGTAATATGGATCACATTATGTTGGTCATGATAGTTAATAAAAGACTGACTGACTCGAACTCTACTAAAACCTGCTTTAGATCCTGGTGATAGCAATGTTCCATTCGAGGAAATTGCTGCCTTTGAGGCTGAAATGCACCATCTCTCGTATGAAAAATAGTGTTACATTCTCACGGTAGGAAGCTCATTTAACCTCTTCTCCTGCACTCTGTATGTTGGGCTCTGATACTCAAGATGGATTTTTGTTAAGGATAATCTGTCTTTGTACCCCCATCCCACTTTCAAAAAGGACACAGAGCTTTGACTGTTTCAGATTCCTTTACCATTCCCCCTCCTACGTGGCTGGCAGTCATGAATACGGATAGTAACCTACTGCATAACTTCTGATATCTCATCCTCCTGTGTGGTCAGCTTCCACAAGGACAATTGGTCCAGTGGTGTCTGACATCATAAAGCTAAAGCAAGAAGTTGTCTGACATGTGGTGCCATTCTGTTGCCTAGCAGTCTGACATCATAAAGCTAAAGCAAGATGCTTTCTGACATGAGAGCCACTCTGTTGCCTAACAAAGAGTAGGATACATTTATCTTGGTAATGATATGAGTTGCAGGGTAGACAGGATGCCCAACTGAAAGTGTTGATGGTAAGATGAAAGAAATTAGGACTTTATTTAGACTTCTATATTTGTATGAACGCAAGTTTGAGCATAAGAGTCTCAACTTCACTGTTGCTGAACTGGTAGGATTTGGCTAAAGAGAAGATGGAAATGATGCTATTCATAGTTTCTATTATTCCAGTTAACTGTAGCATAACTCTTCCTCTCTCAACTTATCAGCTGGCTTAATTGCTACTGGTGTACCATATCCTAAAACAAAAGAAGTGAGAATGGTGCGCTGCCACTTGGCTGGCAAAAAGATCTATGTCCTAATGTACGTGCTACAATTGTTTAGACAGTTTTAGCAAATGAGTCAAGGGAATGCAGAGAAGTATGGAAGGTTATAAACACAAATTGAGATTTGATTTTTTTATTGAGCTGTTGATTTTCACAATAAAACAGACTCCATAATATAGATCTGGTAACCCTTAATATAAATCAAAACTTTTTGTATTGCTTATATTAAATGTACTAACAGTGGACTTTTCCATCTGCAGATTATACTGAATGACCAGCAGTGGCAGTGTTTCACAGCAGAGTTTCTCTGAATTGCCGAGACTGAAGCAAAAAAAAAAAGGAAGTCTTCTGGCATAGTGCATCATTTTACCAATTTACGTGGTAAGTAAAACGCCCAATCATTCTTTTAGGCATTAAAAAGATGTTCATAGCAACGGAATGTCCTCACTACTTTATAGTGGAAACCTGTGCCTGAATATCATTTCTGTCAAGAAAGAAGTAATATGGATCACATTATGTTGGTCATGATAGTTAATAAAAGACTGACTGACTCGAACTCTACTAAAACCTGCTTTAGATCCTGGTGATAGCAATGTTCCATTCGAGGAAATTGCTGCCTTTGAGGCTGAAATGCACCATCTCTCGTATGAAAAATAGTGTTACATTCTCACGGTAGGAAGCTCATTTAACCTCTTCTCCTGCACTCTGTATGTTGGGCTCTGATACTCAAGATGGATTTTTGTTAAGGATAATCTGTCTTTGTACCCCCATCCCACTTTCAAAAAGGACACAGAGCTTTGACTGTTTCAGATTCCTTTACCATTCCCCCTCCTACGTGGCTGGCAGTCATGAATACGGATAGTAACCTACTGCATAACTTCTGATATCTCATCCTCCTGTGTGGTCAGCTTCCACAAGGACAATTGGTCCAGTGGTGTCTGACATCATAAAGCTAAAGCAAGAAGTTGTCTGACATGTGGTGCCATTCTGTTGCCTAGCAGTCTGACATCATAAAGCTAAAGCAAGATGCTTTCTGACATGAGAGCCACTCTGTTGCCTAACAAAGAGTAGGATACATTTATCTTGGTAATGATATGAGTTGCAGGGTAGACAGGATGCCCAACTGAAAGTGTTGATGGTAAGATGAAAGAAATTAGGACTTTATTTAGACTTCTATATTTGTATGAACGCAAGTTTGAGCATAAGAGTCTCAACTTCACTGTTGCTGAACTGGTAGGATTTGGCTAAAGAGAAGATGGAAATGATGCTATTCATAGTTTCTATTATTCCAGTTAACTGTAGCATAACTCTTCCTCTCTCAACTTATCAGCTGGCTTAATTGCTACTGGTGTACCATATCCTAAAACAAAAGAAGTGAGAATGGTGCGCTGCCACTTGGCTGGCAAAAAGATCTATGTCCTAATGTACGTGCTACAATTGTTTAGACAGTTTTAGCAAATGAGTCAAGGGAATGCAGAGAAGTATGGAAGGTTATAAACACAAATTGAGATTTGATTTTTTTATTGAGCTGTTGATTTTCACAATAAAACAGACTCCATAATATAGATCTGGTAACCCTTAATATAAATCAAAACTTTTTGTATTGCTTATATTAAATGTACTAACAGTGGACTTTTCCATCTGCAGATTATACTGAATGACCAGCAGTGGCAGTGTTTCACAGCAGAGTTTCTCTGAATTGCCGAGACTGAAGCAAAAAAAAAAAGGAAGTCTTCTGGCATAGTGCATCATTTTACCAATTTACGTGGTAAGTAAAACGCCCAATCATTCTTTTAGGCATTAAAAAGATGTTCATAGCAACGGAATGTCCTCACTACTTTATAGTGGAAACCTGTGCCTGAATATCATTTCTGTCAAGAAAGAAGTAATATGGATCACATTATGTTGGTCATGATAGTTAATAAAAGACTGACTGACTCGAACTCTACTAAAACCTGCTTTAGATCCTGGTGATAGCAATGTTCCATTCGAGGAAATTGCTGCCTTTGAGGCTGAAATGCACCATCTCTCGTATGAAAAATAGTGTTACATTCTCACGGTAGGAAGCTCATTTAACCTCTTCTCCTGCACTCTGTATGTTGGGCTCTGATACTCAAGATGGATTTTTGTTAAGGATAATCTGTCTTTGTACCCCCATCCCACTTTCAAAAAGGACACAGAGCTTTGACTGTTTCAGATTCCTTTACCATTCCCCCTCCTACGTGGCTGGCAGTCATGAATACGGATAGTAACCTACTGCATAACTTCTGATATCTCATCCTCCTGTGTGGTCAGCTTCCACAAGGACAATTGGTCCAGTGGTGTCTGACATCATAAAGCTAAAGCAAGAAGTTGTCTGACATGTGGTGCCATTCTGTTGCCTAGCAGTCTGACATCATAAAGCTAAAGCAAGATGCTTTCTGACATGAGAGCCACTCTGTTGCCTAACAAAGAGTAGGATACATTTATCTTGGTAATGATATGAGTTGCAGGGTAGACAGGATGCCCAACTGAAAGTGTTGATGGTAAGATGAAAGAAATTAGGACTTTATTTAGACTTCTATATTTGTATGAACGCAAGTTTGAGCATAAGAGTCTCAACTTCACTGTTGCTGAACTGGTAGGATTTGGCTAAAGAGAAGATGGAAATGATGCTATTCATAGTTTCTATCATTCCCGTTAACTGTAGCATAACCCTTCCTCTCTCAACTTATCAGCTGGCTTAATTTGTACTGGTGTACCATATCCTAAAACTAAAGAAGTGAGAATGGTGCGCTGCCACTTGGCTGGCAAAAAGATCTATGTCCTAATGTACGTGCTACAATTGTTTAGACAGTTTTAGCAAATGAGTCAAGGGAATGCAGAGAAGTATGGAAGGTTATAAACACAAATTGAGATTTGATTTTTTTATTGAGCTGTTGATTTTCACAATAAAACAGACTCCATAATATAGATCTGGTAACCCTTAATATAAATCAAAACTTTTTGTATTGCTTATATTAAATGTACTAACAGTGGACTTTTCCATCTGCAGATTATACTGAATGACCAGCAGTGGCAGTGTTTCACAGCAGAGTTTCTCTGAATTGCCGAGACTGAAGCAAAAAAAAAAAGGAAGTCTTCTGGCATAGTGCATCATTTTACCAATTTACGTGGTAAGTAAAACGCCCAATCATTCTTTTAGGCATTAAAAAGATGTTCATAGCAACGGAATGTCCTCACTACTTTATAGTGGAAACCTGTGCCTGAATATCATTTCTGTCAAGAAAGAAGTAATATGGATCACATTATGTTGGTCATGATAGTTAATAAAAGACTGACTGACTCGAACTCTACTAAAACCTGCTTTAGATCCTGGTGATAGCAATGTTCCATTCGAGGAAATTGCTGCCTTTGAGGCTGAAATGCACCATCTCTCGTATGAAAAATAGTGTTACATTCTCACGGTAGGAAGCTCATTTAACCTCTTCTCCTGCACTCTGTATGTTGGGCTCTGATACTCAAGATGGATTTTTGTTAAGGATAATCTGTCTTTGTACCCCCATCCCACTTTCAAAAAGGACACAGAGCTTTGACTGTTTCAGATTCCTTTACCATTCCCCCTCCTACGTGGCTGGCAGTCATGAATACGGATAGTAACCTACTGCATAACTTCTGATATCTCATCCTCCTGTGTGGTCAGCTTCCACAAGGACAATTGGTCCAGGGGGGCCTGACATCATAAAGCTAAAGCAAGAAGTTGTCTGACATGTGGTGCCATTCTGTTGCCTAGCAGTCTGACATCATAAAGCTAAAGCAAGATGCTTTCTGACATGAGAGCCACTCTGTTGCCTAACAAAGAGTAGGATACATTTATCTTGGTAATGATATGAGTTGCAGGGTAGACAGGATGCCCAACTGAAAGTGTTGATGGTAAGATGAAAGAAATTAGGACTTTATTTAGACTTCTATATTTGTATGAACGCAAGTTTGAGCATAAGAGTCTCAACTTCACTCTTGCTGAACTGGTAGGATTTGGCTAAAGAGAAGATGGAAATGATGCTATTCATAGTTTCTATCATTCCCGTTAACTGTAGCATAACCCTTCCTCTCTCAACTTATCAGCTGGCTTAATTGCTACTGGTGTACCATATCCTAAAACTAAAGAAGTGAGAATGGTGCGCTGCCACTTGGCTGGCAAAAAGATCTATGTCCTAATGTACGTGCTACAATTGTTTAGAGAGTTTTAGCAAATGAGTCAAGGGAATGCAGAGAAGTATGGGAGGTTATAAACACAAATTGAGATTTGATTTTTTTATTGAGCTGTTGATTTTCACAATAAAACAGACTCCATAGTATAGATCTGGTAACCCTTTATATAAATCAAAACTTTTTGTATTGCTTATATTAAATGTACTAACAGTGGACTTTTCCATCTGCAGATTAAACTGAATGACCAGCAGTGGCAGTGTTTCACAGCAGAGTTTCTCTGAATTTCCGAGACTGAAGCAAAAAAAAAAAGGAAGTCTTCTGGCATAGTGCATCATTTTACCAATTTACGTGGTAAGTAAAACGCCCAATCATTCTTTTGGGCATTAAAAAGATGTTCATAGCAACGGAATGTCCTCACTACTTTATAGTGGAAACCTGTGCCTGAATATCATTTCTGTCAAGAAAGAAGTAATATGGATCACATTATGTTGGTCATGATAGTTAATAAAAGACTGACTGACTCGAACTCTACTAAAACCTGCTTTAGATCCTGGTGATAGCAATGTTCCATTCGAGGAAATTGCTGCCTTTGAGGCTGAAATGCACCATCTCACGTATGAAAAATAGTGTTACATTCTCACGGTAGGAAGCTCATTTAACCTCTTCTCCTGCACTCTGTATGTTGGGCTCTGATACTCAAGATGGATGTTTGTTAAGGATAATCTGTCTTTGTACCCCCATCCCACTTTCAAAAAGGACACAGAGCTTTGACTGTTTCAGATTCCTTTACCATTCCCCCTCCTACGTGGCTGGCAGTCATGAATACGGATAGTAACCTACTGCATAACTTCTGATATCTCATCCTCCTGTGTGGTCAGCTTCCACAAGGACAATTGGTCCAGGGGGCCTGACATCATAAAGCTAAAGCAAGAAGTTGTCTGACATGTAGTGCCATTCTGTTGCCTAGCAGTCTGACATCATAAAGCTAAAGCAAGATGCTTTCTGACATGAGAGCCACTCTGTTGCCTAACAAAGAGTAGGATACATTTATCTTGGTAATGATATGAGTTGCAGGGTAGACAGGATGCCCAACTGAAAGTGTTGATGGTAAGATGAAAGAAATTAGGACTTTATTTAGACTTCTATATTTGTATGAACGCAAGTTTGAGCATAAGAGTCTCAACTTCACTCTTGCTGAACTGGTAGGATTTGGCTAAAGAGAAGATGGAAATGATGCTATTCATAGTTTCTATCATTCCCGTTAACTGTAGCATAACGCTTCCTCTCTCAACTTATCAGCTGGCTTAATTGCTACTGGTGTACCATATCCTAAAACTAAAGAAGTGAGAATGGTGCGCTGCCACTTGGCTGGCAAAAAGATCTATGTCCTAATGTACGTGCTACAATTGTTTAGAGAGTTTTAGCAAATGAGTCAAGGGAATGCAGAGAAGTATGGGAGGTTATAAACACAAATTAAATTGAGATTTGATTTTTTTATTGAGCTGTTGATTTTCACAATAAAACAGACTCCATAGTATAGATCTGGTAACCCTTTATATAAATCAAAACTTTTTGTATTGCTTATATTAAATGTACTAACAGTGGACTTTTCCATCTGCAGATTATACTGAATGACCAGCAGTGGCAGTGTTTCACAGCAGAGTTTCTCTGACTTGCCGAGACTGAAGCAAAAAAAAAAAAAAAGTATTCTGGCATAGTGCATCATTTTACCAATTTACGTGGTAAGTAAAATGCCCAATCATTCTTTTGGGCATTAAAAAGATGTTCATAGCAACGGAATGTCCTCACTACTTTATAGTGGAAACCTGTGCCTGAATATCATTTCTGTCAAGAAAGAAGTAATATGGATCACATTATGTTGGTCATAATAGTTAATAAAAGACTGACTGACTCGAACTCTACTAAAACCTGCTTTAGATCCTGGTGATAGCAATGTCCCATTCGAGGAAATTGCTGCCTTTGAGGCTGAAATGCACCATCTCACGTATGAAAAATAGTGTTACATTCTCACGGTAGGAAGCTCATTTAACCTCTTCTCCTGCACTCTGTATGTTGGGCTCTGATACTCAAGATGGATTTTTGTTAAGGATAATCTGTCTTTGTACCCCCATCCCACTTTCAAAAAGGACACAGAGCTTTGACTGTTTCAGATTCCTTTACCATTCCCCCTCCTACGTGGCTGGCAGTCATGAATACGGATAGTAACCTACTGCATAACTTCTGATATCTCATCCTCCTGTGTGGTCAGCTTCCACAAGGACAATTGGTCCAGGGGGGCCTGACATCATAAAGCTAAAGCAAGAAGTTGTCTGACATGTGGTGCCATTCTGTTGCCTAGCAGTCTGACATCATAAAGCTAAAGCAAGATGCTTTCTGACATGAGAGCCACTCTGTTGCCTAACAAAGAGTAGGATACATTTATCTTGGTAATGATATGAGTTGCAGGGTAGACAGGATGCCCAACTGAAAGTGTTGATGGTAAGATGAAAGAAATTAGGACTTTATTTAGACTTCTATATTTGTATGAACGCAAGTTTGAGCATAAGAGTCTCAACTTCACTCTTGCTGAACTGGTAGGATTTGGCTAAAGAGAAGATGGAAATGATGCTATTCATAGTTTCTATCATTCCCGTTAACTGTAGCATAACCCTTCCTCTCTCAACTTATCAGCTGGCTTAATTGCTACTGGTGTACCATATCCTAAAACTAAAGAAGTGAGAATGGTGCGCTGCCACTTGGCTGGCAAAAAGATCTATGTCCTAATGTACGTGCTACAATTGTTTAGAGAGTTTTAGCAAATGAGTCAAGGGAATGCAGAGAAGTATGGGAGGTTATAAACACAAATTGAGATTTGATTTTTTTATTGAGCTGTTGATTTTCACAATAAAACAGACTCCATAGTATAGATCTGGTAACCCTTTATATAAATCAAAACTTTTTGTATTGCTTATATTAAATGTACTAACAGTGGACTTTTCCATCTGCAGATTAAACTGAATGACCAGCAGTGGCAGTGTTTCACAGCAGAGTTTCTCTGAATTTCCGAGACTGAAGCAAAAAAAAAAAGGAAGTCTTCTGGCATAGTGCATCATTTTACCAATTTACGTGGTAAGTAAAACGCCCAATCATTCTTTTGGGCATTAAAAAGATGTTCATAGCAACGGAATGTCCTCACTACTTTATAGTGGAAACCTGTGCCTGAATATCATTTCTGTCAAGAAAGAAGTAATATGGATCACATTATGTTGGTCATGATAGTTAATAAAAGACTGACTGACTCGAACTCTACTAAAACCTGCTTTAGATCCTGGTGATAGCAATGTTCCATTCGAGGAAATTGCTGCCTTTGAGGCTGAAATGCACCATCTCACGTATGAAAAATAGTGTTACATTCTCACGGTAGGAAGCTCATTTAACCTCTTCTCCTGCACTCTGTATGTTGGGCTCTGATACTCAAGATGGATGTTTGTTAAGGATAATCTGTCTTTGTACCCCCATCCCACTTTCAAAAAGGACACAGAGCTTTGACTGTTTCAGATTCCTTTACCATTCCCCCTCCTACGTGGCTGGCAGTCATGAATACGGATAGTAACCTACTGCATAACTTCTGATATCTCATCCTCCTGTGTGGTCAGCTTCCACAAGGACAATTGGTCCAGGGGGCCTGACATCATAAAGCTAAAGCAAGAAGTTGTCTGACATGTGGTGCCATTCTGTTGCCTAGCAGTCTGACATCATAAAGCTAAAGCAAGATGCTTTCTGACATGAGAGCCACTCTGTTGCCTAACAAAGAGTAGGATACATTTATCTTGGTAATGATATGAGTTGCAGGGTAGACAGGATGCCCAACTGAAAGTGTTGATGGTAAGATGAAAGAAATTAGGACTTTATTTAGACTTCTATATTTGTATGAACGCAAGTTTGAGCATAAGAGTCTCAACTTCACTCTTGCTGAACTGGTAGGATTTGGCTAAAGAGAAGATGGAAATGATGCTATTCATAGTTTCTATCATTCCCGTTAACTGTAGCATAACGCTTCCTCTCTCAACTTATCAGCTGGCTTAATTGCTACTGGTGTACCATATCCTAAAACTAAAGAAGTGAGAATGGTGCGCTGCCACTTGGCTGGCAAAAAGATCTATGTCCTAATGTACGTGCTACAATTGTTTAGAGAGTTTTAGCAAATGAGTCAAGGGAATGCAGAGAAGTATGGGAGGTTATAAACACAAATTGAGATTTGATTTTTTTATTGAGCTGTTGATTTTCACAATAAAACAGACTCCATAGTATAGATCTGGTAACCCTTTATATAAATCAAAACTTTTTGTATTGCTTATATTAAATGTACTAACAGTGGACTTTTCCATCTGCAGATTATACTGAATGACCAGCAGTGGCAGTGTTTCACAGCAGAGTTTCTCTGAATTGCTGAGACTGAAGCAAAAAAAAAAAGGAAGTCTTCTGGCATAGTGCATCATTTTACCAATTTACGTGGTAAGTAAAACGCCCAATCATTCTTTTAGGCATTAAAAAGATGTTCATAGCAACGGAATGTCCTCACTACTTTATAGTGGAAACCTGTGCCTGAATATCATTTCTGTCAAGAAAGAAGTAATATGGATCACATTATGTTGGTCATGATAGTTAATAAAAGACTGACTGACTCGAACTCTACTAAAACCTGCTTTAGATCCTGGTGATAGCAATGTTCCATTCGAGGAAATTGCTGCCTTTGAGGCTGAAATGCACCATCTCTCGTATGAAAAATAGTGTTACATTCTCACGGTAGGAAGCTCATTTAACCTCTTCTCCTGCACTCTGTATGTTGGGCTCTGATACTCAAGATGGATTTTTGTTAAGGATAATCTGTCTTTGTACCCCCATCCCACTTTCAAAAAGGACACAGAGCTTTGACTGTTTCAGATTCCTTTACCATTCCCCCTCCTACGTGGCTGGCAGTCATGAATACGGATAGTAACCTACTGCATAACTTCTCATATCTCATCCTCCTGTGTGGTCAGCTTCCACAAGGACAATTGGTCCAGGGGGGCCTGACATCATAAAGCTAAAGCAAGAAGTTGTCTGACATGTGGTGCCATTCTGTTGCCTAGCAGTCTGACATCATAAAGCTAAAGCAAGATGCTTTCTGACATGAGAGCCACTCTGTTGCCTAACAAAGAGTAGGATACATTTATCTTGGTAATGATATGAGTTGCAGGGTAGACAGGATGCCCAACTGAAAGTGTTGATGGTAAGATGAAAGAAATTAGGACTTTATTTAGACTTCTATATTTGTATAACGCAAGTTTGAGCATAAGAGTCTCAACTTCACTGTTGCTGAACTGGTAGGATTTGGCTAAAGAGAAGATGGAAATGATGCTATTCATAGTTTCTATTATTCCAGTTAACTGTAGCATAACTCTTCCTCTCTCAACTTATCAGCTGGCTTAATTGCTACTGGTGTACCATATCCTAAAACAAAAGAAGTGAGAATGGTGCGCTGCCACTTGGCTGGCAAAAAGATCTATGTCCTAATGTACGTGCTACAATTGTTTAGAGAGTTTTAGCAAATGAGTCAAGGGAATGCAGAGAAGTATGGAAGGTTATAAACACAAATTGAGATTTGATTTTTTATTGAGCTGTTGATTTTCACAATAAAACAGACTCCATAGTATAGATCTGGTAACCCTTTATATAAATCAAAACTTTTTGTATTGCTTATATTAAATGTACTAACAGTGGACTTTTCCATCTGCAGATTATACTGAATGACCAGCAGTGGCAGTGTTTCACAGCAGAGTTTCTCTGAATTGCTGAGACTGAAGCAAAAAAAAAAAGGAAGTCTTCTGGCATAGTGCATCATTTTACCAATTTACGTGGTAAGTAAAACGCCCAATCATTCTTTTAGGCATTAAAAAGATGTTCATAGCAACGGAATGTCCTCACTACTTTATAGTGGAAACCTGTGCCTGAATATCATTTCTGTCAAGAAAGAAGTAATATGGATCACATTATGTTGGTCATGATAGTTAATAAAAGACTGACTGACTCGAACTCTACTAAAACCTGCTTTAGATCCTGGTGATAGCAATGTTCCATTCGAGGAAATTGCTGCCTTTGAGGCTGAAATGCACCATCTCTCGTATGAAAAATAGTGTTACATTCTCACGGTAGGAAGCTCATTTAACCTCTTCTCCTGCACTCTGTATGTTGGGCTCTGATACTCAAGATGGATTTTTGTTAAGGATAATCTGTCTTTGTACCCCCATCCCACTTTCAAAAAGGACACAGAGCTTTGACTGTTTCAGATTCCTTTACCATTCCCCCTCCTACGTGGCTGGCAGTCATGAATACGGATAGTAACCTACTGCATAACTTCTGATATCTCATCCTCCTGTGTGGTCAGCTTCCACAAGGACAATTGGTCCAGTGGTGTCTGACATCATAAAGCTAAAGCAAGAAGTTGTCTGACATGTGGTGCCATTCTGTTGCCTAGCAGTCTGACATCATAAAGCTAAAGCAAGATGCTTTCTGACATGAGAGCCACTCTGTTGCCTAACAAAGAGTAGGATACATTTATCTTGGTAATGATATGAGTTGCAGGGTAGACAGGATGCCCAACTGAAAGTGTTGATGGTAAGATGAAAGAAATTAGGACTTTATTTAGACTTCTATATTTGTATGAACGCAAGTTTGAGCATAAGAGTCTCAACTTCACTGTTGCTGAACTGGTAGGATTTGGCTAAAGAGAAGATGGAAATGATGCTATTCATAGTTTCTATTATTCCAGTTAACTGTAGCATAACTCTTCCTCTCTCAACTTATCAGCTGGCTTAATTGCTACTGGTGTACCATATCCTAAAACAAAAGAAGTGAGAATGGTGCGCTGCCACTTGGCTGGCAAAAAGATCTATGTCCTAATGTACGTGCTACAATTGTTTAGACAGTTTTAGCAAATGAGTCAAGGGAATGCAGAGAAGTATGGAAGGTTATAAACACAAATTGAGATTTGATTTTTTTATTGAGCTGTTGATTTTCACAATAAAACAGACTCCATAATATAGATCTGGTAACCCTTAATATAAATCAAAACTTTTTGTATTGCTTATATTAAATGTACTAACAGTGGACTTTTCCATCTGCAGATTATACTGAATGACCAGCAGTGGCAGTGTTTCACAGCAGAGTTTCTCTGAATTGCCGAGACTGAAGCAAAAAAAAAAAGGAAGTCTTCTGGCATAGTGCATCATTTTACCAATTTACGTGGTAAGTAAAACGCCCAATCATTCTTTTAGGCATTAAAAAGATGTTCATAGCAACGGAATGTCCTCACTACTTTATAGTGGAAACCTGTGCCTGAATATCATTTCTGTCAAGAAAGAAGTAATATGGATCACATTATGTTGGTCATGATAGTTAATAAAAGACTGACTGACTCGAACTCTACTAAAACCTGCTTTAGATCCTGGTGATAGCAATGTTCCATTCGAGGAAATTGCTGCCTTTGAGGCTGAAATGCACCATCTCTCGTATGAAAAATAGTGTTACATTCTCACGGTAGGAAGCTCATTTAACCTCTTCTCCTGCACTCTGTATGTTGGGCTCTGATACTCAAGATGGATTTTTGTTAAGGATAATCTGTCTTTGTACCCCCATCCCACTTTCAAAAAGGACACAGAGCTTTGACTGTTTCAGATTCCTTTACCATTCCCCCTCCTACGTGGCTGGCAGTCATGAATACGGATAGTAACCTACTGCATAACTTCTGATATCTCATCCTCCTGTGTGGTCAGCTTCCACAAGGACAATTGGTCCAGTGGTGTCTGACATCATAAAGCTAAAGCAAGAAGTTGTCTGACATGTGGTGCCATTCTGTTGCCTAGCAGTCTGACATCATAAAGCTAAAGCAAGATGCTTTCTGACATGAGAGCCACTCTGTTGCCTAACAAAGAGTAGGATACATTTATCTTGGTAATGATATGAGTTGCAGGGTAGACAGGATGCCCAACTGAAAGTGTTGATGGTAAGATGAAAGAAATTAGGACTTTATTTAGACTTCTATATTTGTATGAACGCAAGTTTGAGCATAAGAGTCTCAACTTCACTGTTGCTGAACTGGTAGGATTTGGCTAAAGAGAAGATGGAAATGATGCTATTCATAGTTTCTATTATTCCAGTTAACTGTAGCATAACTCTTCCTCTCTCAACTTATCAGCTGGCTTAATTGCTACTGGTGTACCATATCCTAAAACAAAAGAAGTGAGAATGGTGCGCTGCCACTTGGCTGGCAAAAAGATCTATGTCCTAATGTACGTGCTACAATTGTTTAGACAGTTTTAGCAAATGAGTCAAGGGAATGCAGAGAAGTATGGAAGGTTATAAACACAAATTGAGATTTGATTTTTTTATTGAGCTGTTGATTTTCACAATAAAACAGACTCCATAATATAGATCTGGTAACCCTTAATATAAATCAAAACTTTTTGTATTGCTTATATTAAATGTACTAACAGTGGACTTTTCCATCTGCAGATTATACTGAATGACCAGCAGTGGCAGTGTTTCACAGCAGAGTTTCTCTGAATTGCCGAGACTGAAGCAAAAAAAAAAAGGAAGTCTTCTGGCATAGTGCATCATTTTACCAATTTACGTGGTAAGTAAAACGCCCAATCATTCTTTTAGGCATTAAAAAGATGTTCATAGCAACGGAATGTCCTCACTACTTTATAGTGGAAACCTGTGCCTGAATATCATTTCTGTCAAGAAAGAAGTAATATGGATCACATTATGTTGGTCATGATAGTTAATAAAAGACTGACTGACTCGAACTCTACTAAAACCTGCTTTAGATCCTGGTGATAGCAATGTTCCATTCGAGGAAATTGCTGCCTTTGAGGCTGAAATGCACCATCTCTCGTATGAAAAATAGTGTTACATTCTCACGGTAGGAAGCTCATTTAACCTCTTCTCCTGCACTCTGTATGTTGGGCTCTGATACTCAAGATGGATTTTTGTTAAGGATAATCTGTCTTTGTACCCCCATCCCACTTTCAAAAAGGACACAGAGCTTTGACTGTTTCAGATTCCTTTACCATTCCCCCTCCTACGTGGCTGGCAGTCATGAATACGGATAGTAACCTACTGCATAACTTCTGATATCTCATCCTCCTGTGTGGTCAGCTTCCACAAGGACAATTGGTCCAGTGGTGTCTGACATCATAAAGCTAAAGCAAGAAGTTGTCTGACATGTGGTGCCATTCTGTTGCCTAGCAGTCTGACATCATAAAGCTAAAGCAAGATGCTTTCTGACATGAGAGCCACTCTGTTGCCTAACAAAGAGTAGGATACATTTATCTTGGTAATGATATGAGTTGCAGGGTAGACAGGATGCCCAACTGAAAGTGTTGATGGTAAGATGAAAGAAATTAGGACTTTATTTAGACTTCTATATTTGTATGAACGCAAGTTTGAGCATAAGAGTCTCAACTTCACTGTTGCTGAACTGGTAGGATTTGGCTAAAGAGAAGATGGAAATGATGCTATTCATAGTTTCTATCATTCCCGTTAACTGTAGCATAACCCTTCCTCTCTCAACTTATCAGCTGGCTTAATTTGTACTGGTGTACCATATCCTAAAACTAAAGAAGTGAGAATGGTGCGCTGCCACTTGGCTGGCAAAAAGATCTATGTCCTAATGTACGTGCTACAATTGTTTAGACAGTTTTAGCAAATGAGTCAAGGGAATGCAGAGAAGTATGGAAGGTTATAAACACAAATTGAGATTTGATTTTTTTATTGAGCTGTTGATTTTCACAATAAAACAGACTCCATAATATAGATCTGGTAACCCTTAATATAAATCAAAACTTTTTGTATTGCTTATATTAAATGTACTAACAGTGGACTTTTCCATCTGCAGATTATACTGAATGACCAGCAGTGGCAGTGTTTCACAGCAGAGTTTCTCTGAATTGCCGAGACTGAAGCAAAAAAAAAAAGGAAGTCTTCTGGCATAGTGCATCATTTTACCAATTTACGTGGTAAGTAAAACGCCCAATCATTCTTTTAGGCATTAAAAAGATGTTCATAGCAACGGAATGTCCTCACTACTTTATAGTGGAAACCTGTGCCTGAATATCATTTCTGTCAAGAAAGAAGTAATATGGATCACATTATGTTGGTCATGATAGTTAATAAAAGACTGACTGACTCGAACTCTACTAAAACCTGCTTTAGATCCTGGTGATAGCAATGTTCCATTCGAGGAAATTGCTGCCTTTGAGGCTGAAATGCACCATCTCTCGTATGAAAAATAGTGTTACATTCTCACGGTAGGAAGCTCATTTAACCTCTTCTCCTGCACTCTGTATGTTGGGCTCTGATACTCAAGATGGATTTTTGTTAAGGATAATCTGTCTTTGTACCCCCATCCCACTTTCAAAAAGGACACAGAGCTTTGACTGTTTCAGATTCCTTTACCATTCCCCCTCCTACGTGGCTGGCAGTCATGAATACGGATAGTAACCTACTGCATAACTTCTGATATCTCATCCTCCTGTGTGGTCAGCTTCCACAAGGACAATTGGTCCAGTGGTGTCTGACATCATAAAGCTAAAGCAAGAAGTTGTCTGACATGTGGTGCCATTCTGTTGCCTAGCAGTCTGACATCATAAAGCTAAAGCAAGATGCTTTCTGACATGAGAGCCACTCTGTTGCCTAACAAAGAGTAGGATACATTTATCTTGGTAATGATATGAGTTGCAGGGTAGACAGGATGCCCAACTGAAAGTGTTGATGGTAAGATGAAAGAAATTAGGACTTTATTTAGACTTCTATATTTGTATGAACGCAAGTTTGAGCATAAGAGTCTCAACTTCACTGTTGCTGAACTGGTAGGATTTGGCTAAAGAGAAGATGGAAATGATGCTATTCATAGTTTCTATCATTCCCGTTAACTGTAGCATAACCCTTCCTCTCTCAACTTATCAGCTGGCTTAATTTGTACTGGTGTACCATATCCTAAAACTAAAGAAGTGAGAATGGTGCGCTGCCACTTGGCTGGCAAAAAGATCTATGTCCTAATGTACGTGCTACAATTGTTTAGAGAGTTTTAGCAAATGAGTCAAGGGAATGCAGAGAAGTATGGGAGGTTATAAACACAAATTGAGATTTGATTTTTTTATTGAGCTGTTGATTTTCACAATAAAACAGACTCCATAGTATAGATCTGGTAACCCTTTATATAAATCAAAACTTTTTGTATTGCTTATATTAAATGTACTAACAGTGGACTTTTCCATCTGCAGATTATACTGAATGACCAGCAGTGGCAGTGTTTCACAGCAGAGTTTCTCTGAATTGCTGAGACTGAAGCAAAAAAAAAAAGGAAGTCTTCTGGCATAGTGCATCATTTTACCAATTTACGTGGTAAGTAAAACGCCCAATCATTCTTTTAGGCATTAAAAAGATGTTCATAGCAACGGAATGTCCTCACTACTTTATAGTGGAAACCTGTGCCTGAATATCATTTCTGTCAAGAAAGAAGTAATATGGATCACATTATGTTGGTCATGATAGTTAATAAAAGACTGACTGACTCGAACTCTACTAAAACCTGCTTTAGATCCTGGTGATAGCAATGTTCCATTCGAGGAAATTGCTGCCTTTGAGGCTGAAATGCACCATCTCTCGTATGAAAAATAGTGTTACATTCTCACGGTAGGAAGCTCATTTAACCTCTTCTCCTGCACTCTGTATGTTGGGCTCTGATACTCAAGATGGATTTTTGTTAAGGATAATCTGTCTTTGTACCCCCATCCCACTTTCAAAAAGGACACAGAGCTTTGACTGTTT